>NW_026442039.1:6600000-6922500 GCF_026898425.1 Galleria mellonella | reverse complement strand
ACACACACACACACACACACACACACACACACACACACACACACACACACACACATATATACATATATATATATACATACATACATACATACACACATACATATATATACATATTTATTATTTTTACATTTATTTAATATTATATAAGAGATATTATATAATATATAAGAGATTCTCAATTCGACTATTCTTTACTATTATATGTAAAAACATGCCACGTGCAAACGTGTGATCCTGGCTTGGATTAGACCAACCTTTCCTTTTCCGTGAGTGTCGTAAAAAGCGACTTAGAGAAGTTAATGGTCAATTAAGGGGTCCCTCTTAAGACGGCACCAAAGTCTTACTACGGTCGCAAACCAACCTCCCAAATGTGGCAACTACTGGCAAAATCCTCCAACCAACGGTCTGTGTTCAACAGAGAACAGTGGGCGAAAGGGGTTGTTAGCAATGGAGTTTGACAGCCCCATTGATAGCAATATGCCCTATTAGGTCGACCTCCACGTGGTCCCCCCTGGAAACCATCGTGAACAATTCTTATTGAATTCGTCACGATGGGCTAACTGACCTGCTTCATCCTCACCTATCATCCTTCACTGGTGCCCCGCCGGTGTATATCGATAGCGCGGGTGGGGTTACCATTTCATTATCATCCATTAAAAAAAACAAAGAAGAGTTAACGACTAAATAAAAATTAAAAAATATTTTTATTCAAGTTTTTTTTTTAATATAAATCTTCCACCCAGTGTATTTTTACCAATAATTGTAAACTTAATTCAATTGTTTTTTTATTTTTTATTGACAGTGATTGAATTTTAACTTCTCATGTCGATCTCATACTATTTTTATTTTTTGTTAAGAAAAAATCATTGTGGATTTTTCTTAAAACAAAATTAATGCACATTTCTTTTCCAAAAAAAAACAATGGATAATAAAATTTCATAATTCTGCTTACCCAACATTTATTACAGAATACCGGGATAAAGAAACGAGAAACAAGACTAACTGTCCCGGTAAAATCGGAACATTATGGTTACCTTACGCATACAAAATATTTTGTAGTGTATATGTATTTCGTAGCGTGTATAGTTCTGTTGGCAAAGTACACTAATAATAGATACTGTGGGCCGTTAAAGGCATAATACACAGTAATGTGTATATATACACACACATACATACACACACAGTGTATTACGTTGTGTGCAGTGTTGTTTATGTTTACAGGTGTCGATTACCGCTCACAAGAGGTGCCACATTATTTATCACTAGCGACCCGTCCCGGCTTCGCACGGGTGGAAATTTTTACGACATTTCAAAAAGTGATTATTGTGACATAACGATAATAGTTGGACATATAGTATCGCGAAGTTTTTTGTAGTTATTGATATTTTTTTCAATACTGTAGAACATACTTTTGTTCCATCACCAATAGTTTCCGCAGCGCACGCGACAAACGATATTTTTTAACATTTTTTACACCTTGAGTTACATTACTAAAGTTTTAATAAGGTTCCCTAATCTTTTCTAGCAATAAATATAGCCTATATTACTCAGGATGAATGTAGCTTTCTAATGGTGAAAGAATTTTTGAAATCAGTTAAGTAATTTTTGAGTTTATTCATTACAAACGTACACACAAAAATAAAAATCTTTCCTCTTTATAATATTATTTATTTGTCATTGCCAGTTACGTAAGAAAATTCAAATAATAGAAAATTGTTTGTGAATCATCATCCAAACTGTCATAGGGGCAAACAGCGCTTATACTCTTTTTCATGTTCCCTCTTTATATGCTTTATAGGTACAAAACAGACAGCACGACTGTGTCCTAAACAAACAAAGATGGCCGCCTTTGTATGTACCCCAAGTGGGCGTAGGTCACAACGACCTAATGTTTATTTTTGTTTACCTATTGTGTAAAGTATTTCTAAACGGGTTCCAACACTTTGTGTTCCAGCGCTTACAGTTAAAATCTAAACAAATATTATGGTGGAACACGTAAAATTTACCTCTCTATACGAAATTAAGCAATGATTACGTACTTACCATAATGTTCATGCAATTTTCTATTAAAATTTTATATATATATTCTTTATTACACTTGTAAGTTACATATAAAATAACGTATTTATAAATGTTGTGAGCAAGGGTGGACTTATCTTTGACAGAGATCTCTTCCAGTCAACCCAGTACAGTAAGAAAGCATTTCGTTAGCGGGCAGCTGAAGTGCTACAACTATTAATACATAAATAAATATACAGTTAAATAAATATATTAAATGGATAAAAATAATAAAACTTCACAATCGACTATATATTTATTTACAATATGGCCATTGTACGCAATAAATTTTCTTCAAATCCTTTCCCTCGTTCAAGCATGATTGAGTTACAAACATTCAAACATTACATTACTGTTGGGGCCGGAAATAAACCGATTTACGGCCGACTAATATCAAGCGAAGCAAACGACGAAGCGAAGCCAAATACTTGCCAAATGATTTTAAATGCAAATTAAGGAGATTTCCATAGTCCTCCATAATGATATTAAGTAGTGAGAATTAAAAATATTTGCAAACTTTTTCATAATCTTTGAATTAATTTCCTAATTTACTGTGTGGTGTCAGCATAGAATGGGCCACGCCTTACTTTCCCGTGAGTAATGTAAGAGGTGTTTAAGGGAGGGCGAGGGATCGGCAACAGCATCTCTCTTAAAACATTTCCAAAGACTACCTGCGGTTGCCAATTCGCCTGCCAAATATGGCAACTACTGGCAAAACCCCCAGGGGGAAGCTTATGTTCAGCAGTGGACAGTAAACCTTTCTTTGCATAATGGTGGAAATTTCCATCATAACGTTGAATGCCCAAAAATTAAATAAAAGAACAAGTTCACTTTAAGTTGATCGTGTCCGGATACCTTTTTAATGTCCATTGCAGCAAAAAAAACCATAGCTGTCAAATTAATTTTTTTAATAATTTTTCCTTTCATTTTGAATATGAATTATATCAACTTAATTTATTTCACTAATAAAAAAATCATGCAAAGAAGGGTTAAAGGCATATACGATGATGGTTGTTACTCACATTATCCAAGTCAATTTGACCATAAAGACCAGAGAGAGACTTTGTACAAAAGTCGATTGCTTGGGTACCTCTGTCCCATTCGTGTTTCAACCGTGAAGCAGCTGTGTTTGCATGGCTGTGTTTCGGTTTGAAGGGTGGGATATGGCGTGAATTTACTGGGTACAGAGGAATAACACCTGAGTCCTCAGGAATGGCAACGCGTGGGAGGTATCATGAGCGAAACAGTATACTCTGTTATGTCCATGGCACTGCTCATGTCTATAGGCGACGGCTACCACTTTCTATCAGGTGGGCCGTCAGCTTGTTTGAAATTCTAAGTTGTATAAAAAAAAAGTTTTTTAAAAATCTAAAAAATGTCTTTACGAAACAACTTTACGGTCGATTTATCCTTAACAACAAGTATGACAATAAAAAATAAAGAAATATATTGTTCTATAATATCATCGTATGAAGTACGCTTGTCAAGGCATATTGTATTATTGTAAGGTATAAGTTTGTTTTTTTTATTGATGGATGAAAATGGAATGGTAACCCCGCCTGCGCTAACGAGATACGCTGGCAGAGCATCAGTGAAGGGTGATAGATGAGAATGAAAACAGGCCAGTTAGCCCATCATGGTGGATTCATCAGGAATCAACCATGATAGTTTCCAGGTGGAACCGCGAGGAGGTCGACCTGGTTGGGTATATTGCTAGCAATGGGATTCTCAATCTCCATTACTAACAATCCCTTTCCCCCCGATATATGTTTGTTGTAAATCATCAAATAAAGTGATTATTAGAAAGGAAAAATGTAATCAGAGAGAATTGTGTATTTTTTATTAGAACAATGAAGGTCAAGACACAAAGTAATGTCGAACAGTAATTTTTAGAATTATTTATTTATTTATTTCTTACATCCACTGGGTGAGCCTCACAGTCTTCCAATACGCTCACCCAGGAAAGCATGAGTACAATAACATATCAAAAGGAATATTACATAAAAATAACAAAAATAATATAAAAAGATTTAACTGAAACAAAATACGTCCGAACGCAAATACTCTGTGGTCACTCGACGAAACTCCAGCAAGTTGGAGGCAAATACATACAATTGCGGATACTGGCTCAAAATATCATTGAGTAGTTTCAATGCAAGAGATAGGGGAGCCTGCTTAGCGAACTCTGTTTTTCGTTATGGAATATCGAATAAGTGCCGTCGACGTGCTCGCACGTAGTCACTGGGCGCTCCTATTGATATTGATTCCAGTACAGTTTGGTTACATTTTCCCCCCGCACTAATTTTAACACATACTCAATTAAATTTAGTTTTCGTCTCACTTCAAGTGTATTACAGCCCACCATACCCAACAAAACCATACTCGGATATATATGGGGATAAGACACCTTGAAACCATACTGTTTTTTGTACAGCCACCATCAATATCAAAGTTTGTATATTAAAGTATTTTCAGCCATTATCAACAAAGTTCCAATCTGTTTTCTAGGCAGGAGCTAGCGAAAAATGTGGCGTGAAAATCTAAAATTTTATGTTTACCAGTTGTCAATTTTTCACTAGATTAAACATAATTGATAAAACGCAAGCTGAACTTGTAAAACTTAACCACTTTAGTATCTAAAGCTATCAACTTGACTAGAAATTAAAGCGATCAATGTAAATTCTTTTTTCTTTGAACAAATTTTATCTTGAAACTAAAAAAATAAATCTTATAATAAAGATAAAAAAATACGTAAAAAGGCCGGCAGCACACCTGCAATGCCGTTGGTGTTGTGGGTGATCATGGGCGGCGGTAGTCACTTACCATCAGGTGAGCCGCATGCTCGTTTGCCCCCTGTATTGTAAATAAAAAAAACGTATAAAATCTGACTTAAAAAGGGGGGAATCTGTCTTAAATTCGCTTGTACTCGTATTTTACACTATATGATATGTTGTTACGCCATTGCTTCTCTGAATCTGAAGTAAATTTATTAATTCTTTCATCTTTCGAGAGTATTTACTTTTATAGTGATCCCATATAAATTTAAAATCGCTGTTTCTTATACATATTCAAATTTGAAATTTTCTTTTTTCAAAGACTATATCTTGTACACTCCGATTGTTAATTCATTACTAATCGTGTAAGAATAGCGCCCTCTATTTCTAAATATAGTTAGTGTCAAAAACTCCGTTTCCTATATTAACCCTGTTGTTCAAAATTAACCTTTTTGTATACTTTGACAATCCGGCTTGAAGGACCACTAAGTATGTTTATAAAATATGCTGGTTCTTGTTATGTATATATTATTTATTTATTATATTATTTATAAGTAAAAATGCCGTCTGTTAACTTAACATTATTATATATGTATTTTTTGTTCTTTTTCAATTGTTTATAAATATTCTTTTTTATAAAAAACTACAATTGTCAATATATAAAAAGGTTAATTTTAAACACCTGTCAAACTTAATTAATTTGAGATAGATAGATAGATAAACTTTTTATTTGAGCCATGTTATAACACACGTAAATTTACAAATGAGTTTATACAATCAAATTATTTACAATATATTTACTTATTTGTTTGTTTGTTACCTTATAGGTACTTCACGGCTTAATCAATCGCTATGAAATTTGGTATTTGATGTACTATATAAAATGGGGAAAGAATATATGGCGAAAGAATATATCCTGGCTATCAAAGTCGAAGGTAAAAGCTAATTAATTAGAACGGCTTTTACTCATTTCAGATTCGGTGCTCAATAGAATAAATACGTATGTATCTAAATAGAATGAGCTACCTCTTCCTTTCCCGTGGGTGTCGTAAGAGGCGATTAAAGGATATAGACGACTTAATGGTTAAACATCACCAAAGACTAACTGGGGTTGCCAACCCACTTGCCAAGCTAAGTTGCTAGTTGCCAAACCAATGCTCCTCCACATTGAACAGTTAAAGCTGATATCGTCATAGTCGTAGAATACTGACATGATATGTAATATTAGTCAGATCCGTCAGTATTCTACGACTATGACGATATTATGATGACCTTGATGACCTTATGGGGAAGGTTTATAACCAGCAATGGGCTGTTAACGGCTGAAATAATAATAAACGATGATGATTTAAAAACCGATATCATCATCGTCATATCAGCCTTTAACGTGGCAACTATAGGCAAAACCTCCCCTTGGGAAGCTTTGCCTATAGTTCCTACACTTAGCAGGCGAATTGGCAACCGCAGTTAGGCTTTAGAGATGTTTTAAGAGGGCCAATATTCCTTAGTGGCCTCTTACGACACTAACTGGAAAGGAAGGGGTGGCCTATTCTATGCCGGGACCACACGGCCCTTATAAAAAATCGATACAAATAATTTTAATACAAGTATCTCATGATAGTTATTATTCAACAATTGCAAATCGTTACAGTTGCCATTTGCAGTTAAACAATAACCAAGGGTTTGCCATCAATACCCTTGTTTCTTAGAACCCTAGTAGTGACATGGTAAGATTAATGCTTTTCTGCTTACAACAGAAGTCGAAGTGCTATACATAAATCACACGCAATACTGTTACAACAGTGTTGCCAGATTTATTATTTTTCCCACATTTTTGGGTAAAGAATTTGCATTTACGAAATTGTTGGAAGCAAATAAAAGAGCTGTGGGAGAAATTTGGGTTATCTTTTTTGTAGTTTTGGCACTTGTAAATCTATATATAAACTTGTAATATAATAAAATATGCATCCATGGAACATATCAACTAAAGTAATAAGTGATGTGAAGAAGTTAGGTGATTTTATTCGATTTTTTTGTCATAAAAATTATTTACATTTAATTAAACTTAATTATAAGTATTATTGAATAGTCATTTTTAAGAATCTATCACCCAGTTCCGAATGCAATTTCAACCGAGAAGAACGGGTAAGAAACTTATATTTTGCTTATCACCATAAGCGATAAAGCCGCCCGTTGCTTTTCTCGCTATGATCATTTCTTGTAATTGTTTGTATCTATAATAAGTATACTAATTTAATTTATTGAGGGAAACAATAAAGAATATCTATCTATTTGTTGCTTTTTTCAAACAAAAGTTTCCATTTGCGTAATGGTTACATGGTATAATGTACGTAATACAAATTCGATACAAATTTGTGATTGGGTAAAAGTAAAGGAAATCTTACCAATTTGAAGAAAAAATATTTGACATTTGGGTAGAAATTAGAAATCGAATATGGCAACGCTGCGGTTGAAATCGGTGTTTCGATAATAAATGAAGCATAAGCAATAAGAAAGGATTCCTTTAAATTCCTTATTCCCGTAGAAATTTCTGAATACCTTCTACCTACTTGGCACCCATTTTTTAATGAGATGAACACGGAATAACCACACCTGCGCTATCGGTATACGCTATCGGCACACCAATGAGTGGTGATAGATGAAGACGAAATCAGCTCGCTTGGCCATCATGAATCGCCAGTAACTCACCACAATAGAATATATTTCTAGTTTCTATAAATAAGATGCGTTTATAAGAAGTTCGGCGTATTTTTATGAGGTAAATGCACAAAATATAACCATGTACATCGTGATATTACAATATCTACTTGACCTAAATTGTGCAGTTACTAAGGCAGAATGAATTGTAAAAAATATTACCTCATTGTTTGTTCGAAAAATAAAATACATTCTAATTAGAAATTATATTTCCTTAACAACATAGCGAGTCGCTCGGTGAGGGCATTCTAAATAATTACACAAGTTTTCCAAGTTTTAGCACAAATAATATAATGTTATTTAATAATAATAACTAAGGAGACATTCACTACTACAATAGAGTTTTAATATATACTAGCGACCTGTCCTGGCTTTGTCTGGTTTTATAAAAATAAAATACAAAAACATAACATAAGTTATTTGCCGATAATGGTTACATTAATTTATATTACATTACAAAGGTTACTTGTATAGATTGTTTTTGTCTCAATAAATCTAGCCATTTTGACGTGATGCGCATATAGCCGTTACACGAAAACAGACACGTGGACAGCATTAAATTTAAAAAAGAAAACATTCTTTCTGGTCTCAGTGTCACATTTAATTTATATTTATATCCACAAACTACAATTCCAAACTTATATCACTTAAACTATAGTTCTTTTTTAAACGGTTTTTAAACGGTTTTATTTAGCTCGACCTATACGGTATTTATTTATTTGGGTCAAAATTAGAAATTGGAATTTAAGCACCTTCCCGTTGTCAGATTGATCTGAAATTTGGTATACACATTTAATTTAGATGACAATACAATATAATAAAATCAATAACATTATAAATCTAAGATGGCCGCCGATACAAAATGGCGGATTACATATTTTTCCTTAACCCCCGCAATATGGGTATCAAATGAAAGGGCTACACTAGTAAAACACGATGATTATGTCAAAATTTAAAATTCAAGATGGACGCCGTTCCAATATGGCGGACTAGGTACATATTTTTCCACAACCACCACAATATGGGTATCAAATAATAGGACTACATTGAGACACCCAGACACTAGACACTCGGACACTAGACACTCAAACGCTAGACCCTCAGACACTAGACACTCAGACACCCAGACCCTAGACACACAGACACTAGACGCTCGGATACAAGACACTCAGACACTAGACACTCGGACACTAGACACTCAGACACTAGACACTCGACACTCGACACTCGACACTTAGACACTAAACACCAGACACTAGACACTCAGACACTCGACACTCAGACACTAGACACTAGACACTCGACACACTCGACACTCGACACTCGACACTCGACGACACTCGACACTCGACACTCGACACTCGACATTCGACACTCGACACTCGACACTCGGCACTCGACACTCGACACTCGACACTCGACACTCGACACTCGACACTCGACACTCAGATACTAAACACTAGACACTAGACACTCCGATACCCGGATACAAGACACTCAGACACTAGACTCTCAGACACTCGACACTCGGATACAAGACACTCAGACACTAGACTCTCAGACACTTGACACTCAGACACCCAGACGTTAGACACTCAGACACTAGACCCTCGTCACTCGACACTCGACACTCGACACTCGACACTTGACACTCGACACTCGACACTCGACACTTAGACACTAGACACTCAGACACCCAGACACTAGACACTCGGATACAAGACACTCAGACACTTGACACTCAGACACCCAGACACTAGACACTCTGACACTAGATACTCGACACTCGACACTCGACACTCGATACTCGACACTTGACACTCGACACTCGACACTCGATACTCAGACACTCGACACTAGACACTCAGACACTCAGACACTCAGACGCTAGACACTCAGACACTAGACAATCAGACACCCAGACACTAGACATACTGACACTAGACACTCGGATACAAGACACTCAGACACTAGACTCTCAGACACTAAACACTAGACACTCAGACACAAGACACTCAGACACTAGACACACATCTCACCAGATGGATGGTGATGATGTGGTCTTAGACGAAGCTTGTGGACCCGAGAATAGCCTATTCACAATTGCTTTACATTAGTTGCGATTATTTTTTTAAACGGGTTTTTAAACGGTTTTTATTAAACGGTTTTTTAAACGGTTTTTAAACGGTTTTATTTAGCTCGACCTATACGGTATTTATTTATTTGGGTCAAAATTAGAAATTGGAATTTAAGCACCTTCCCGTTGTCAGATTGATCTGAAATTTGGTATACACATTTAATTTAGATGACAATACAATATAATAAAATCAATAACATTATAAATCTAAGATGGCCGCCGATACAAAATGGCGGATTACATATTTTTCCTTAACCCCCGCAATATGGGTATCAAATGAAAGGGCTACACTAGTAAAACACGATGATTATGTCAAAATTTAAAATTCAAGATGGACGCCGTTCCAATATGGCGGACTAGGTACATATTTTTCCACAACCACCACAATATGGGTATCAAATAATAGGACTACACTGCAGAATACTGTCATTATGTCAAAATTTCAAATTCAAGATGGAGGCTGTTACAAAATGGCGTATTAGGTGGGGGCATGATTAGTCGTATCGAGAACAGTTGCCTCTAAGATTGTGTGACGTTAGAGGGGCAGATAAAAAAAAATAGGTAATTAGATACCTCGTTAGTAAGCGGTTGTTATACCACCCAAGTTAAGGTAATAGGTTAAAATGTGCCGAGGACTTTATGGCATTAGGGTGGATAAAAATGTAATGTCGTAAGCGCTTCACCCTCAAGATTGGGCGCATCTTGTTGTATATTAAGCCTTGCCCCTTTACTGGACTGCGGGGGGGGGGGTCGACCATCAAAATGCCCCTTAATCGTGGGAACAACATGGTAACAATAAACAAAAAATACCGACAAATATAAATAAGACTAGAGGTTTACCATCAGTACTTGAAATATTTGTAGGTGCAAAAGTAATGTTGCGGTCCAACATTGACGTTACAAAAGGATTGGTAAATGACGCTATAGGCCACATTACAGAAATTTTTTGGCCTCAGTTCCGTCGAACCCAAATGTACGAAACAGATACATCATCAGTTTTAATTGACTTTGGCACAGACGGCATGCACGTTATTTACCCTAAAGCCATACAGTTTCCAGCAAAATTCAATTATGGTACGGCTGAAAAAAGGATGTTGCCCTTAGTTTTGCCATGGGCATTCACCGTCCATAAAATGCAGGGCAGCACCATCGACCATGCAGTAGTATATTTGGGCTCAAAATGGTTTGAGGAAGGACAAGCATACGTGGCTCTAAGTCGAGTCAAGTCTCTGGAAGGGCTATGTATTGAGGAATTAGATTGTACTAAATTATCAGGTAAGAAACCATGTAATAATGATGCACTGAATGAATTAAATAGAATGAGGAATATTCGGTAAACAATTTCACTACTAAAAACTAAAAACAATAAAATAAAAATCGGTAAAAAAACTTTTAAGTTAAACGGTTTTATTTTATGTGCACTGAAAACTACAAAATAAATAAATAGTTACTTACTATCAACCTACGTAGGTGATCTCGGTCATTAATATCTCTGATGGTAGTGGTTGTCATAACATGAACCATGTCAGCGGCCGAAAGGCAGTTCATGAGAGAACACTAACACCAGGGTTTGCTTGGTAGGTAAACTAAGCAGCCCACACTATAACAAGTAGGTATTTTGACCTTCTAGTTCAGAAATATTTTAGTACTAGGCAGAATAGCTTTTAGGCATATTAGACTAAAATAAAAACGTGGGGCCCCTCTGAAATCATACCTATAGCAGAGCATATCTTATACTTTGGTAGATCATGAGCTCGGCGTTCGCTGGTGAAGCCGTAACGGCTGGTTATTGATGGTCAAAACCTCCAGTTACGATTATAGTAAGTCGATTCAGCGGACCCTGGACTCCGGAGCTATGAGGTTTCGGATGCGACCGGGATAAACCGCTAGGATGATGATGATGACGATTATAATAAGTCGATGCAATCCACACTTAGTATAGTAGAAAGTAATACAGAAATAGTTAATGGGCCCCACGTTTTTATTTTAGTCTAATATGCCTAAAAGCTATTCTGCCTAGTACTAAAATATTTCTGAACTAGAAGGTCAAAATACCTACTTGTTATAGTGTGGGCTGCTTAGTTTACCTACCAAGCAAACCCTGGTGTTAGTGTTCTCTCATGAACTGCCTTTCGGCCGCTGACATGGTTCATGTTATGACAACCACTACCATCAGAGATATTAATGACCGAGATCACCTACGTAGGTTGATAGTAAGTAACTATTTATTTATTTTGTAGTTTTCAGTGCACATAAAATAAAACCGTTTAACTTAAAAGTTTTTTTACCGATTTTTATTTATTATTGTTATTAAATTGAAAAGCGTTTGACCGTAGTCTCGCCTGATATTAACTGATAACGTTGTCTAAGGTGAAGTACGCAAACTCAAATAATTTCTATTCACTCTAGTCTTGAACGATTATATTTTTCCAAAATTACGTATTTTTTTTGTACAACTTAGAATAGCAAACAATCTGACGGCCCACCTGATGGAAAGTGGTAACCGTCGCTTATAGACATGAGCAGTACCATGGACATAACAGAGTATACTGTTTCACTTATGACATCCCCCATGCGTTGTCATTCCTGAGGACTCAGTTGTTATTCCTCTGTACCCTGTAGAGGACGTTGAGAAAAGAAAGAAAAGCAAAGGGTAGGCGGCGCACTATTATATCTATATATAAAATAATTTATATATATATATTTATATTATTATATTTATATTTGTACACACATAAACAAATACATACATATATTTATAGATTAGTCCAGCAGAAAATTTATCAAAAAGATTTCATTTTCGTTAAATTATGAGAAAGTTACTAAGTTAATTACATACTGAGTTTGTACCTTCAAATATTTCAAAATATTTTAAGTATTTTTTTTTTAATTTAAACATATTTTTTAAAGCGTTTCAAACGTACATTACTAATTATGTTGGTACGCTTGTATTATATATTTTAAATGTACCGATTGCCCTATATTTCTACAGTGAAGCAAATGTATAAATAATATATGAAAATTGATCACTGTCAGACTTAATAAAGCTTTTCATGAATCCATAGCACTCGGCAAAAATGAATATCCAATAATTTAATCATGTCCGTCCTTTCATCCGTAAGCCGCAAGCAACCGTCACCTTTGCATCACTCCTAATAAAATTTTGCATTTAGCTGGTGTAAGTGATTACACAAATTTCATTACATCATTACAAGTGTGATAAAATTTAAAAAAAAAAAGTAATTTAGAAACACTTTACATAAATAGACAAATATGTTGAAGTGAAGACAATAGTTACTGAATTAATTCACATTTAATTAATTAAATTCCATTAATAAATAATAATAGATTCATCTTTTTTTTTTATACAACTTAGAATGGCAAACAAGCTGACGGCCCAACTGATGGAAAATGGTAACCGGCGCCTATACACATGAGCAGTACCGTGGACATAACAGAGTATACTGTTTCGCCCATGATACCCCCCATGCGTTGCCATTCCTGAGGACTCAGATGTTATTCCTCTGTACCCTGTAAATTCACGCCATTTTAACCGAAACACAGCCATGCAAACAACTGCTTCACGGTTGAAACACGAATGGGACAGAGGTACCCAAGCAAACGACTTTTGTACAAAGTCTCCCTCTGGTAAAAACAGAGTGTGTAAAAACACAGTGATCCTACACTGACATACTTTCACAGATATGGCAAAAGCATATAGAGGGCAGAGTAACATTTGTTAAAAAAAAATCTAATAAATCATGCAGTACTATAGTTAGTATTAAAAGTACTTTACCAATCCAACTACTAATCATTCGACTGAGCAATATATTCTAATTATTCGAATGGTTTTAAAATCATTCGATTACTAATTTTATCTGTTTAACTTACTAATTCTATCTGACTACTAATTGTCATTAATCAGTATCGATTATCAGTTACTGGTAAGGCAGTGGAAAAGACAGTGAGTGGGCAGAGTGGTAGTAGAGGTGAGGGCTTTGTTTTCATTGTTAGTGTTTTATATCGAATTACTAATTAGTAAAATCATTCGAATACAAAATTAGTATATTACTAATTTAGCAGTCGAATTATAAAATTAGTAATTACTAATTATTTAATTAGTAATTATTCGAATAACAAACCCATTCGCATTCGCGCGGCGCGATACTTTATTCGAAACTAGACATCTAAATTAATAGTATATTTTGGATTTATTGTGAAGCCCAACTCACACTTGACTAATTTTTGATACGTGAATAACATCTTATTTAAATCGCCTATAATGTCAGCGTATTTTGAGCACAACTTGAATATTGATGAATCAGTGTTGCCAGCTGTTATTTTATGAGATCGACTTTCTTCAATAGATAGTTACTAGGCCATGATATTATATAAATAATATATTATACAATATTTAAGCATATTCTACGCCTACGACTTCATTCACGAAAGTCCTTACATTTATATGTATACTATTTTTACCCGTGACTCCATTCGTTTAGCCGGAATAACAATACCTAAATAACCACCATACCAGCCTTTAACTGTCCACTGCTGGACATAAGCCTACTCCTTTGGGGGTTTTGCCAGTAGTTTCCACGCTTGGCAATCAGATTGGCCACCGCAGTTAGTCTTTGGAGATGTTTTGACCTATCGCTGGCCCTCTCTTAGTCGCCTCTTACAACAGCCACGAGAAAAAACAAAATTTCTTATTCTATGCCGAGACCACAAAAACAATAATATTAAATAATCTCTCTCTCTTTCTCTATCTCTCTCTCTTCGTCCTGTTCATTACTGAAGGAAGTGTCCTTGAAAGGTGTCTGTTGCCTCTCTTATGATGTTATTCCATTTTGCACGGTCTTCAGCTTCTCGAACATTTACCAACGGAACGGAACAACAACAACAACGGAACAAGTGGAAGCATTAAAAAATAATATCTTTATAATTGCTATATGATTACGGCATAGAATAGGTCACCCTTTCATTTCCCGTGGGTGTTGTAAGAGATGCCTAAGAGAACTTAATGATCGAGGGATGGGCAGCAGCGTCCATCTTAAAACATCACCAACGCCTAACTGCGGTTGTCAACCTACCTGCGAAGAGTGGCTGCTTCTGGGAAAATCTCCCGTTACGGAGAAAACAGCAGTGAAATTCAGCAGTGTACAGTTAACAGCAGATATGAATAAAAGGGACCAGTGGAAGACTTTGTACAAAAGTCGATTGCTTGCGTACCTTTGTCCCGTTCGTGTTTCAACCGTGAAGCAGTTGTGTTTGCATGGCTGTGTTTCGGTTTGAAGGGTGGGATATGGCGTGAATTTACTGGGTACAGAGGAATAACACCTGAGTCCTCAGGAATGGTAACGCATGGGGTTATCATGGGCAAAACAGTATACTCTGTTATGTCCATGGTACTGCTCATGTCTATAGGCGACGGTTACCACTTTCCACCAGATGGGCCGTCAGCTTGTTTGCCATTCTAAGTTGTATAAATAAAAAAGAAAATATCTGTAATACATAAGTAAATAAACAATAAATATTCATACATGTCTCGATGGTAAATACATAAAATTCAAATATAAAAAAGACCGTAAGAAGAAAATCCATTTAGACGATGAACACTCGAATACGCGCCAACACGAACGTTACAATTTTAGGGACATTTGTTTTTGTAGTAAAGAGTAATTTATTGCCATCTTATGTTTTTTTTTTTTATACAACTTAGAATGGCAAACAAGCTGAGGGCCCACCTGATGGAAAGTGGTAACCATCGCCTATAGACATGAGCGGTACCATGGACATAACAGTGTATACTGTTTCGCCCATGATAGCCCCCATGCGTTGCCATTCGTTAGAACTCAGGTGTTATGTATTTTGTCTTTTAGAAAAAAAAAAGTTTCTTTGTCATTATACTTGTAGACTTCTGTAATTTTTATGATAACAACGACCATAGATTTGTGGAATGAGCTCCCTGCCGAGGTTTTCCCAAGAGACTACAGCATGGGGTTCCTCAAAAGGGGGGTAAAGAGGTTTCTTCAGGGTCGGCGACGTGCGCGTAATACCTCTGGTATTGCAGGTGTTCATAGGTTACGGTAACCGCTTACCATCAGGTGGGCCGTATGCTTGTTTGCCACCTCAGTGGTATAAAAAAAAAGATTTTTATAACATTGTGTTCCACATAGAAAAAAATACACTTCAATTGGTATGATTCAATAAAACCAGTTATCACAGGGAGACTTTGTACAAAAGTCGTTTGCTTGGGTACCTCTGTCCTATTCGTGTTTCAACCGTAAAGCAGTTGTGTTTGCATGACTATGTTTCGGTTTGAAGGGTGGGATATGGCGTGAATTTACAGGGTACAGAGGAATAACACCTGAGTCCTCAGGAATGGCAACGCATGGGGGGGTATCATGAGCGAAACAATATACTCTGTTATATCCATAGTACTGCTCATGTCTGTAGGTGACGGTTACCACTTTCCATCAGGTGGGCCAATTAATTTCAGTCAAGAAGAACGATCAAGAAACATAGCCGTTTGCTTTTTTTTTTAATACAAATAATGAAATTATGTGAATACAAACAAGTGTGATCGAGATAAAGGGTAGCTTATTCTCTATTTCTTATAGTAATAATTAAGAGCTGGTAGCTACTTTGCCCAAAAGATAAGTTTGGCAATCCAAAGAGGTAATGCTGCCAGTATCTTGGGTACGCTGCCTCGGTGTGGTGCGTTGGGAGATTACTTTTAATTGTTATTAGTATTTAAGGAATTTTGTAAAAAAAATAATAAATAAATAAATATTCTTTTATAAAATTAAGAGGCTAATAATTAACAAACAAACTCATTTTCACATATAAAATATTAGTGTACACTCAATTTTAAACACAGAATTGTACATCATGAAAAAATTTTTATCAAAGCTGTATATTCTTAGAATTGCCAACAAAACCTACATTTTAGGATCAATAACATAAATAAGGAAAACATGGCGGAGTAATGAAACAGGAAGTGACGTATTGTAAATTATTAAATGTAAACGGAAAATGTATATGTAATGTAACAATATGAAATGGAACACAATCATTGGAATTGACAATCCACGATAGGTAAACATTTGAAAATATGGTACATGGAAAAACAATATATTTATAGTACATTTAAATATATTTATAGTATTTCAACCGTGAAGCAGTTGTGTTTGCATGGCTGTTTCGGTTTGAAAGGTGGGATATGGCGTGAATTTACTGGGTACAGAGGAATAACCCTCGAGTCCTCAGGAATGGCAACGCATGGGGGGTATCATGGGCGAAACAGTATACTCTGTTATGTCCATATCTTTAGGCGATGGTTGCCACTTTTTATCAGGTGGGCCGTCAGCTTGTTTGCCATTCTAAGTTGTATAAAAAAATTAAATAATTTAAGATATGTCGTATGGTAGGTGCCAACATAGAATGGGCTACCTTTTCTTTCACGTACGTGTCGTAAGAGGCGACTACGGAAACTTAATGGTCGAGAAATGGACAGCAGCATTCTCGAAACCCAAAGTCTAACTGTAGCTGCCAACCTGTCTGCCAAGCATGACAATTACTGCTAAAATCCCCTTTTACTACCCCTTATAAGAAATCCCTAAGTTCAGGAGTTTACAACAGTTATTTAAAAAAAATATAGATCATGATAATACAGAGATAGGGGAAGAGGGGTAAAGGTTTGTTAGCAATGGAGTTTGACAGCCCCATTGCTAGCAATATGCCCTATTAGGTCGACCTCCACGTGGTTTCCCCTGGAAACCATCGCGAACAATTCTTGTTGAATTCGTCACGATGGGCTAACTGACCTACTTCATGCTCACCTATCATCCTTCACTGGTGCCTCGCCGGTGTATACCGATAGCGCGGATGGGGTTACCATTCCATTATTACCTATTAAAAAAAATACAAAGATGGAATTACATTCCGTAAATGTGATAGTTCGAGTCCTTTTTGGTATAGTTATTTTGATATTTATTCGTTTATCATTAATTTATATTTATGTGATAAAGATATCACCATCATCTTCCTACCCTCATCCCAATTATTATTTGGGGTCGGCGTAATATAGTTTTATCTATATTACAAAAGGATTTAGCTTATAGTTTTACGACCGGCCGCCTGCCTGACGTCAACCCTCTTTGGGAAAAAGATATAAAAATCACAAAAAGAAACCATAACAGATATATTTTTGTTTATATCCATTGCTAAATTTGGACTGTTACATTTTATGTCTAACCTAGATCAGGCAAGACCTATAAGAAAAGTAAAAATGAATGTTTATTTAATCTTATCAGTTAATAACTTAATAAAACTTAAGTAGCTTGAAGAATTGAAATAAGAATTAGAATACTAATATACTATGACCTGGATTACGGAACAAAAGCCGCAAGATATAATCAACGTGATATACAAGCCAACTGTGTGCTGATTTAAATAAAATTTATTACGTAAGTTGACCATATTATTACCTTAGAATGTAGGCCTTAGACTATCACAGGCTATTTTTACTCCAAATATATTCTAATATGTTTAATTTATATATAAAATTTAATTAATGGAAAGTAAGAGATCTATTCTATTCCATGAATACATGGCACAAAGACTACTAACTAGATTATGATATTTAGATGCCTTTTGAGTCTATGTTAGACAGATTTTAATATCGGAACAATCTGATACGATTTTAAAAATCGATAAATATATCGGACATTTAATAATTACTTATATATTGCCATTCTAAGTTGTATAAAAAATAAAAAACAAAAAAAAATCATGAGAATATTGTAAAAGAAATGTAATAAATCCATAATTCAATAACAAATTTTCTATTTAAATTATGTCCATTGTATTTTGCAATTTCATATTTCAAGAATACTTACCTACGTACCATTGGAATACCGGGACGAAATACCGTCAAAATGAATCGGCGACAATTTAATTATTAAGATTCCTCAGAGCTATTTACAATTATTATCCGGTTGCCGAATAAAAGAGGGTAATGTTCCGGGTGTAGCTGTATTATATAGGTCCGGATTTTGGAAAAAACCTGTATTTTCTAAGCAGTATAATGTACTTCATCATCATAACAGTCTTTAACTGTCCACTGCTAAACATAAGCCTACCCTTTGGGGGGTTTTACCAGCAGTTGCCACGATTAGCAAGCGGATTGGCAACCACAGTTAGGCTATGGAGATGTTTTTTTTAATATTAAATATTAAATAATTTATTTTCTGTACACATTAAAGTAATAATTACAATATAAATATTATATGTATAAATACAGGTCACTTTTTTATATATATTCGTAACATGTCTGAATATAATTGTAGATAAATAGTTTATAACTAGATAAAAGTAATAGTACATTACTGCAGCGGCCGGCAACTAAAGCATTGATGGACGAATGTGCAAATGTGGGCCGAGGCGTAGCCGAGGCACACATATGTGAATCCATCAATGCCTAGTTGTGGCCAAGGCTTGTATAGTACTTTTCTCAAACAATGCGCGGAAATCAAAAACACAATTTTACCTTTTAAGTTCAATGACGAATAACGAACAATCATAATTTTTCACGCGCCATAATGTTCCTTTGTTTTTTTTTCAATAAACAGCTTTCTATTTGCAAGCCAGTTCGAAATTTAAATAAAACCTTTTATTAGTTAGCTCCTTGGTAGACATGTTTCGAAGTAAAAGGTCATTCCGTTTTTAAATTACAGGACAGATATGAGTTTACATAGTAATTTATCTGGCCGCACGACAGATATGGATTTTCATACAACATTTGCCGGCCGCTGCCCGCATGTATCTGGTCTGTACGGCAATTTTGATTTATCTCGAAGAAGATTGTCAAAATAATGCTCACATTTCCAAGCATGTTTGAGAAAAAATAATATACTTAATATCATGATACAGAGTAAGCTTTTTGCATGTTACATATTTTTTATATACATACATTTATTTATTTATTTATTTTAACTTTATTGACCAATAAAATATGGTACAAAAGGCGACCTTAATGCTACACACTTTCTCTGCTACTCAACCTTTAGGCTGTTCAGAAATACACAATGGTGGTAAAAAAAAAGAAATACAGTTATTTATATTATTTATTTATTTTTATTTTATTTAAATTATTTATTTAGTATACTTTGTGTATCTATGTATCTTTATATAAAATACAAAGTTTAATATAAAATTTTAACGCATATTTACCCTAAGGGTTGACCGATTAATTTTATTAGATAGAATACGTAAATATTTTACTGTACACAAACATTGCGGTTCTAGGATGCGAGGATCTAATTTCCATCGATGGCGAGCGATTATAAATTCTCTATATAATAAATATTTACCAAAATATAATAACAAACATTTAGCACTAATCCATAATAATAATAAGTAGAATTTTCCATAGATTATTTTTAATTTGCATAATGGGAGTTATACATGAGTCATTGACCAATATAAAGTGGGGATCAGACATCAAATCAATATGTCTGTAACAGTGTCGTAATTAAGGTAGTGTGACGATCAAGCACCGGGCGCAGAAGGGAGAAAAAATCCTACACCAAGTTTTAAATTATTTATAAAAATCAATAGATAGTGTATAGGAATAAAAGCCATGTAGTCCCGCTATAGAACGGACCACCCCTTTATTAAGGAAACCTAATGGTCGAGGGATGAGCTGCAGCGTCTCTCTTAAAACTTCACCGAAGCGGGGAAAGGGATTGTTAGCAATGGAGTTAAACAGCCCCATTGCTAGCTATACCCTATCAGGTCGACCTCCACGTGGTTCCTCCTGGAAACCATCGTGAATAATTCTTGTTAAATTCATCACGATGGGCTAACTGAGCTGCTTCATCCTCACATGTCATCTCTCTCATGGTTACCATTCTATTACCCATTAAAAAAACTCACCGAAGCCTAACTGCAGTTGCCAACCCGCCTAGCGAGTTACCTAGCGAGGCAACTACTGGCAAACTACCAAAGGTGAAGGAATATGTTACAAAAAATTCACAAAAAAAAAATTTGCACGGAACCTTAATTGCGCGAGTGCGATTCGCACTTGACCGGCATTTTATTGTACCCCTAAAGTTGTACTTCGAACAAAAGGCACCAACAGTTCAGTGAAGAAACAATCTGTTATATTAATCAATGGCGGCGTTCCATGAAAAGGCCTTGAGGAGCTCTTAGTATCGAATCCTATAATAAATGATACGCATTTCACGTGTGACGAAGTATTTCTGTGGAAACAGCGTAACATAAGAACGGGCAGTCTCTTTATAGTTAATACGTCATAGTTTATACTTACACTAGCTGTATCACCTGACTTCGTCCGTGGTCGTAGGTAATGTTGAAAAGCCTGTAACATTTTTTAACAAACGAACTATAAAATACAAAAATATTTTTTCAAATTCAACGAGGAGCTACAGCGCTGATTTTTATGACTTTATTTATGAATTTACTGGGTACGGAGGTTACCCACCTGATGGAAAGTGGTAACCGTCGCCTATAGACATTAGCAGTACCATGGACATAACAGAGTATACTGTTTCGCCCATGATATCCCCCATGCGTTACCATTCCTGAGGACTCAGGTGTTATTCCTCCGTACCCAGTAAATTCACGCCATATCCCACCCTTCAAACCGAAACACAGCTTTGCAAACAAAACTGCTTTACGGTTGAAACACGAATGCGACAGAGGTACCCAAGCAATCGACTTTTGTACAAAATCTCCCTCTAAAGAGATTAAAGTTTTAATAGGAAAAAAATAAAAACAATTTGTCCGTAACCGCCGATTCTACGAATCCAGCATGTTCCTATGAATATTTTCCATATTAAAGAAGGCGAAGGGATAATATTAAACAGCCTTTCCTAAAATCCTTCCTTTAAAATGCCTTCCATGGGATCATATATGCATTCTCTATTTATTTTTGTCGTTTCTACGCAGCTTTGAATAGCAAACAAGCTTACGGCCCACCTGCTAATGCTGTAATTACGGTGTAACATAAAGAGCATCCTGAACATCAAAGAATGTACTGTGATACTCAAACATCCTTCATGCAATGCCATTCCTGAGAATATATATAATTACGGCTATGTATATGTTGCAGACAAAACTCTTAACCAGTCAAATGTTTTATTGACTAGCAAAATCAAGCAAAAGTACTTTTGACCGTATGCAAAATAACAGTTAAAAGTATCTAACCTAACCTAACCGGGGGGAAGGGATTGTTTGTAATGGAGACTGGGAATCCCATTGCTGGCAATATACCCAACCAGGTCGACCTCCTCGCGGTTCTCCCTAGAAACTATCATGGTTAATTCCTGATGAATTCATCATGATGGGCTAACTGGCCTGTTTTCATTCTCATTTATCACCCTTCACTGGTGCCCCGCCAGTGTATATCGATAGCGTAGGCGGGGTTACCATTCCGTTCTCATCCATAAAAAAAAACCTAACCTAACCGCAAATTTGCTGTCAAAAGTACTAATAACTAATTATTTTCAGTCGAAACCACTTTTGACCAACCTGTTCGGTCGAAAGTACTTTTGACTGATTTTGCTAGTCAATAATACTTTTGACTGGTTAAGAGTTTTGACTGCAACATGTATAATTTTACTCCTTTATCCAACACTCAGTTTGAAGAACCGACAACCAGAGGGAGACTTTGTACAAAAGTCGATTGCTTGGGTACCTCTGTCCCATTCGTGTTTCAACCGTGAAGCAGCTGTTTGCGTGGCTGTGTTTCGGTTTGAAGGGTGGGATATGGCGTGAATTTACTGGGTACAGAGGAATAACACCTGAGTCCTCAGGAATGGCAACGCATGGGGGTATCATGGGCGAAACAGTATACTCTGTTATGTCCATGATACTGCTCATGTCTATAGGCGACGGTTACCACTTTCCATCAGGTGGGCCGTCGCTTGTTTGCCATTCTACGTTGTATAAAAAAAATCGACTGGGAAGAAAGGTTTTTGAGTGGCGACCATGTACAGGTAAACGCAGTGTAGGACGACCCCCCACTAGATGGAGTGACGACCTGAAACGCGTTGCAGAATGTCAATGGATGCAGGTGGCTCAGGACCTTTGTTTGAGGCAGTCTATGCGGAAGGCTTATGTCCAGCAGTGGACAGATAATGACTGAAATGATGATAACGATGATAGCTTAGCTGCTATAGATCTCGTATTCACTCCCCACCATTAACCTTTTCAAAATGTGTATTTTTATTTTATTTTTGGATATTATATTCGCATATGGGGTCAGCTAAGCCGTTGCACGTCGACCCATACGGATCTTTTGTGCTTCCCCCTGCCTTATACCATCATTTCATAGATCCTATATGTTACTCTAACGATATCAAGCGGTTTAAGATATCTGTAGTCCCCTGGTTCTGGATAAGCCGTTCCCAGTAGACTCATACGTATGCTTGCCAACGAATCGCAGTTGCACATCAAGTGTTCCATGGATCCGATTTCTCACCGCACAGTTTGCACAGTGTATTTTTGGATAGTTTCAAAAATAATGCAAATATATCCTCCACATGATTTTATTTCACGATTGTTAGTAAAGCGGATTATCAGACCCATTGCTAACAACAGGTCGACCTCCCCGTGGTCCCCCCTGAAAACCATCGTGCTGAATTCCAAGTGATGCGCTAGATGCCGCTACTTTCTTAGCCGCTCGCCAGCTCAAGCTAATAAATTAATTTACCGATGACTACTAATTGCGTAAGCAACTTATAGATGGCGTAAATCTTTGTGGCGTAAATTTTTGACTCGTTCCTAGTTGGTTATGTTAATCTTCAACTTTTATATGTGCATCATGTTACGGCTTGGGGGTGGCCTTTGGCCACCCCAGCCGACCCTTAACCTACTGTCACTATGCGTGGGTGCTTCATAAGACTCGTTTGCATCTAGCAGATGTTTTCAGATGATGTTTTATACTAAATATGCTTAAAACCACTTTATCTCTAAAAAACAAAAAAAAATGGCATCGAATATTTGTAAATAAGAATGCGACGTTACAGACATTTTTTTCTACCCGAATCGTTGGAATTTCTAACGACTAATATCACTCCAAAAAAAAAACGGATATGTCAATAAGGAATGTAAATTTTCACATAAAAATGAAAACTGACTACATTCATATTTCAACTTATTCATCCAGCCGACTCTATAAAAGCCGTTTCACCATTTTAAATGTATCACAAGAATTAGAATACGTTCTCGTGTGTAACGTTAACTATAAAGAATAATGGAGGTGAGTTAATTATTATTTATTTATTTATTTAACTCTTTATTGCACCATAAATAAAAATATACAATGACAAGTGAATAATTCAAGTGAAATACAATAACATAAATACAGATTGAAATATACACATAAAGGTACAAAAGGCGATCTTATCGGTAGGGCAATCTCTTACAGACAACCTTTAGTTAAAGGAGAATAGATAGAAAAGGGCAGGTGGCGCAAGAGTGAATTAATAATTTTGGTGCATAAAATACAAAAACATGTAATGCACAAAAATACAAATACATATAATTTATTAAACTATTTACTATAACAATATATATACATATACACACACACACACACACACACACACACACACACATATATATATATATATATATATATATATATATATATATATATATATATATATACTCAGACATTAGACACTCAGACACTAGACACTCAGACACTAGACACTCAGACACTAGACACTCAGACACTAGACACTCAGACACTAGACACTCAAACACTAGACAATCAGACACTGGACATTCAGACACTGGACACTCAGACACTAGACACTCAGACACTAGACACTCAGACACTAGACACTCAGACACTAGACACTCAGACACTAGACACTCAAACACTAGACAATCAGACACTGGACACTCAGACACTGGACACTCAGACACTAGACACTCAGACACTAGACACTCAGACACTAGACACTCGTACACTAGACACTCAGACACTAGACACTCGTACACTAGACACTCAGACACTGGACACTCAGACACTAGACACTCAGACACTAGACACTCAGACACTAGACACTAGATACTCAGACACTAGACACTCAGACACACAGACACTAGACACTAGACACTCAGACACTAGACTCGCAGACACTAGACACTCAGACACTTAGACACACAAACACTAGACACTCGGACACTAGACTCTCAAATACATAGACACTAGACACTCTGACACTCGGACACTATCTAATATGGTTGTTAAATCTTCCTCTCTTGGTTTCTTTTAAGTCTCTTTACATTAAAATTCAAAGTATTATCATCGATGGAGGCGATATCAGAGTTAGAAGAACCTGCTGATTCATCATAATATATAATTTTTTTTTGTTACATCAGTCGGTGGTCGTGAGTGCACAGCTACGTAACACGGAGATGATGACTAAATCACTGCAATTGCACGATATGATTTGTTCTAATTTCTAAATTAAACAGCTCGCGGACACTAGATGCGGAGTGAGGACAAGACGGCAACTATGTAGACGCGGGATGAATTTACTTTTTAATTACTCTAATGCACTTGCAAAATATCACTTATGCGTAAGTTTTATGGATCAATTTTTAAAAATTTTGTTTGTGATTTTTTAAAAATTAAAATAACCAACAACACATCTCCTTAGATCAAGGTTTCGAATGGTAAAGTTTATAATAATAAGAAACCTGTTATTAGCCTTAATATTTTAAATAATACTTTTTAACGCCGTTGGTTTCTAATAAATAAATAAAAAATACACCGCAAAAAGTAATTTGTACATTCATTTTAATTGGTAACCATTAACATCGTTTTAATATCGGAATCAACTTTCATCTTTATTAAATACAGAGATATTCATTGAAAAATAATGTAAACGGAGGAGGCGGTAAACGCCGACTGCTGAGTACTTAGACGGGAGGTAAACAAGCAGGCACTGATAAACAAGGTTTTTCAGGTACGTAATGGGTTTTTAGATAGGCAATAATTTACTAAATTTCACCCAAGATTTTGTACACGTGGATTTATGAGTACAACTATGAAAATCGCATCCAGTTCGGTGTAGAGGTTTCAGTGAATAAGACAAACATTTTAGCTATTATTCCTCTTATATTAATTTGAAGACACCTCATATTTTGCTTGGGCACCTCTGTCCCAATCACGTTTCAAACGTGAAACAATTGTGTTTGCATGGCTGTGTTTCTGTTTGAAGGGTGGGATATGGCGTGAATTTACTGGGTACAGAGGAATAACACCTGAGTCCTCAGGAATGGAAACGCATGAGGGTTGTTGAGATGAAACAAATAAATTCACATTCACCATCATGAATTAATAAGGATGTTTGTTTAAAGTAAAGTACACTCTTAATAGTGTTTGAGATATGAGAAATACAATACAATCATTTATTGCATTTTTATATTGTAAAAATATAGATGGTGATTTTGTTCCTTAAGCATTAAAGGTAAAAAATCAATATGAACCCTGGAAGGGCACAGTAATCGTATTAAAAAAATAATACATAACTTTATATTATAAATAATACACAACTGTATATTATACATATGTATATATATATATATATAGTCTGTTAACACAAAACAAATAAAACATTATTAAAATAAAACAAACACGAATAGGTACAAACAAATACAATTAAATTTTCTCATTGAAAAATTCCTGAATATACATAAATCAAATAAGTAATATTTTCACAAACCAGATAAGAATGTCTGAGTTCTAACGAATTCGCGTCTTACATACGTTTCATATATTATCGTCGTATAAAAACTTGGGAATCCTCTTAGTTTATTATTCATATTGTTTCAAAGTAACCGAGCTCCCAACAAATAGCTGTAAAACAAAAATATTATACAATTTGAACAAATCATTGGGAAAAGTACCTGTAGTCTGGTGAACTTGGAGTAAAAGCCTACTTTTCTCACACAGATTACGTATTCGAGTCACGTTCAAACAGGGGGTCATCAAAACTTTTCTGTGACACTGCAAAGAACAAGATTTCTTTCATACATATTTTAACATAAATTTACTTAATGCAAGACTACTTCAATCGGGATTAATGATTCTTTTTTAATTAATTATATTCCCAGTAGTTTTTATCCGTGACTTCGTTCACGTAACCGGGATATGACTAATAATCGAGGTAAAAAGTAAGTAAAGCTTATATTTCTTTTCTCAGCTTTATACTGTCCACTGCTGAACATAAGCCTCCCTCTTGAGGGGATTTGCTAATAGTTGCCACGCTTGGCAGGCGGATTGGCAACCGCAGTTAGGCTTTGGAGATGTTTTAAGAGAGACGCTGCCTATCCCTCGCCCTTCCTTCGTCGTCTCTTACGACACAGGAAAGGAAGGGGCGGCCTATTCTATACTTTTCAAATATTACCCTTCCTTCGAAAGCAATCAATTTAAAATTAAAACTACAAAGTAAAACATACAAATTAAAAAACGCATTGTGTAGCAATAGTAGAATGATTTATATTCAATTTGTATGAACAATAAATACTGAAATTCTGTTCACGAGCTAATTAACAAACTTAGTGCATTGAAACTAATGAAACTGGACGGCAACCGTTTCGGATGTCGTAAATTTATTTTGCATTATTTAATTACGTACCTACAATGTAATAAAACATGACAATTTCTCGTTCAATGAGAGACTTTGTACAAAAGTCGATTGCTTGAGTACCTCTGTTCCATTCGTGTTTCAACCGTGAAGCAGTTGTGTTTGCATGGCTGTTTGAATTGTGTTTGCATTCGGTTTGAAGGGTGGGATATGGCATGAATTTACTGGGTACAGAGGAATAACACCTGAGTCCTCAGGAATGGCAACGTATGGGGGTATCATGGGCGAAACAGTATACTCTGTTATCTCCATGGCACTGCTCGTGTCTATAGGCGACAGTTACCACTTTCCATCAGGTGGGCCGTCAGCTTGTTTGCCTTTCTAAGTTGTATAAAAAAAAAACTTTTAAATTCATACTATCCATTTAAATATAAGTCACTCATCCGTGTATCTATTTGATTCGCCGTCAAATGAATGTGAAACCCGGTAATAACATGCGAAATTCTATTATGTCTACAGTGAATTTCCTGAAATGTGGCTCGCACGGATCCACTGAGGGCTTTGAAGCGAATATCTATTGAAAACTAATTGCCTGTCGACTGGAGCCCGTCCTTTGGGAATTTGGAAAATCAAACAGCCTTGCAAACAAAATAAAACGTGACTTTTAGGAATTCAAGTGATGTTCAGCGACGATAAGGTGGAAGGGCATAGAAAAAAATCTAGTCATTTGATTAGAATTATTTTGTTTAATTTTTTTTTGTTACAACACAGGGGGCAAACGAACATGCGGCTCACCTGATGGTAAGTGACTACCGCCGGCCATGGTCACCCACAACACCCACGGCATTGCAGGTGTGCTGCCGGCCTTTTAAAAAGGAATATGCTCTTTTCTTGAAGGTTATGTTGTCGTATCGGTTCGGAAATACTGCTGCTGGAAGTTGATTCCAAAGAATGGTTGTGCGTGGGAGAAATTCCATTATTAATTTACCACTAATATAAATAAGTAGCAGGCGTAAACATATAAAGCTAATTTCTAAATATGAAAGTGGGTTTGTTTGTTACCTATTAGTGCTTTTTTAATGGGTGAAAATGGAATGGTAACCCTGCCTGCGCTATCGCTATGCACTGGCGGAGCACCAGTGATAGGTGATGGTGAAAGTGAAAAAAAGTCAATTAGCCCATCGTGAAGAATTTCGTGAGAATTCACCATTAACCATGATGGTTTCAAGGGGGAACCGCGTGAAGGTCGACCTGATAGGGTACATCGCTAGCAATGGAACTGTTACATCCCATTCCTAACAATCCCTTTCTCCCTACCCCTTAATGCTCTAACGCCTTAACCAATCGTCACGAAATTTGACTCACCTAACATATATAAACTGGGGGTAAAGGGATTGTTAATAATACAGTATCTCATCCCTCATTAGTGCCTCGCTAGCATATACCGAATACAGCAGTATTTCCGAACAGATACGACAACATAACCTTCAAGAAAAGAGTATATTCCTTTTTAAAAGGCCGGCAGCACACCTGCAATGCCGCTGGTGTTGTGGGTGACCATGGGCGGCGGTAGTCACTTACCATAAGGTGAGGCACAAGAGACGGGGTTATCATTCCATCGTCACCCAGTATAGCAGTTGAGTTTGCATGGCTGTGTTTCAGCTTGAAGGCTATGACGTATATATGTGACTATATGGCGTGAAATTACAGGGTACAGAGGAATAACAGCTGAGTCCTCAGGAATGGCAACGCATGGGGGGCATCATGGGCGAAACAGTATACACTGTTATGTCCACGGTACTGCTCATGTCTATAGACGACGGTTACCACTTTCCATCAGGTGGCCTGTCAGCTTGTTTGCCATTCTAAGTTGTATAAAAAAAAAACATTAAAAAACCATACATATATTATTTGAAGGTGCAGAAGGTCATGATTTATTTTTTATACCGATTCATCAATATACTATTGTCTACGAGGACAAAATCACGGGAAAATACTAGTATCTAATAAAAAAAAAAGTATTATTGTACCCCAGAGTGATGCACGTTGAAGCAGCAAACAGGGTTATCAAACCACTCGCTCTTTGATTATGTATTGTGGTATTTCTCCAACATTTCTTGTTAGGTTTCCATAACACAAAGCAAGTGCCTATCAAGACTACAAACGTACTGTAATCTTCTATTAGTTTGTGATGTCTCTGCTCAGCGTATTGCTCTGTGCATTATGCTTTATATAATCTGTTTTAATATAATTCAATTTAATGAAAAGGTAGACAAGTCCTGTTGAATTTATTTCATCAAAAACATAAATGTGAAACGAGAGCCAAGTCAATATTACGAATATGCGTCGTTTCGTTCTATGTAGAAAATATTAAACTTTACAAATTACAAAAACATGCAACATTATAAAATAAATTTATATAACAATTTCTTGTTTCTTGGTACTATTACTTTATGTATATATTTTAATATGTACTTTATACTACTGTATTTTACTTGAATCGTTTATATGTCATTGCTTGTTTTTATGTTTCTGATCTAATAAAGAGTGAAATAAATAAATATTACCATGTTAGCTATACCTATAGCAAATATGGTAATAGTAAAGTATTATTTGCACAATGCGTTTATTTTAATTAAGATGTAATTCAAACTCAAGATTTGGCTCTTTGAACCTGGCTGTACACGCTGCCACGTATCTAGATTACAGGAACTCTCTCAATAAAATTCCTAATAAATCAAAGTGCTCAACCAATTAACCGATTTTTTATTTATACTGTTTTTGAACAACATCGGACTATTTGAATAGTAAATATTACCTGAGGGACAATGTGAAAAAGTCGTCAGAAAAGTTTACTTGGTTACCTCTGTCCCATTTTTGTTTCTACCGTAAAGCAGTTGTGTTTTGATTTTGAAGGGTGGGATAGTGCAGTAAAATTACAGGGTACAGAGGCATAATACTTTTGTCCCGGGGGGAAAGGAATTATTAGCAATCGGGTTTGACAACCCCATTGCTAGCAATATGTCCTATTAAGTTGACCTCCACGTGGTTCCCCCTGGAAACCATCGTGAACAATTCTTGTTGAGTTCGTCACGATGGGTTGACTGACCTACTTCATCCTCACCTATCATCCTTCACTGGTGCCCCGCCGGTGTACACCAATAACGCGAGTGGGGTCCATCATCATCCCATTATCATTCGTTAAAAAAAAATGCCTTTGTCCGCAGCCATGGCAACGCACAAAGGTTATCAGGGGCAACACAGTATCCCCGGTTACATCCATAGTACTACTCATATCTATAGGCGACGGTTACCGCTTTCCATCAGGTGGGCCGTCAGCTTGTTCGCCATTCAAGTTGTATAAAACAAAATGATGTCTATGTATATATTATAAGTCTATCATCATCATCATATCAGTCATTAGCTGTCCACTGGTGAACAGGCCTCTTTACATAGATGATTTTGCCAGTAGCTTCCACGCTTGACAGACGGGTTGGCAACCGCAGTTAGGTTTTAGCGATGTTTTAAGTCGGACGCTGCTGCCCATCCCTCGCCCTCCCTTAGTCGTCTCTTACGACACCCACGGGAAAGAATGGAGTGATAATATATACAAGTACTATTAAATACATAAATAAATTAATAAGATTATGGGAGGATCAATTATTCTTTTGTTTACGTTTTTATTAAGTTTCGTTGAAACAAACTATAGAAGTAGTTTTTTTTTTCACATTTTATTATCTATATATTAATACGTGAAGCAAAAACTTTATGCCTCTTTTTACGAAAATTACGCGAACGGAGGAGTACGAAATTTCGCACACTTATAGTTTATATAGAGAAGAAGAAGTGGAGAAAACTTATATATATTTTTTTAATTAAGCATATAAAATACATTAAATCAATAAAAAACATTACACATACTACCATGTATTTGGCACATACACACGCACGCGCGCATGCACGCACACACGCACGCACGCTCACACACATGCACGCACGCACGCACACACGCACGCACACCCGCACGCACGCACGCACGCACGCACGCACACACATATACTCTTTTGTTTATTGTTAAAGTCTGTCGTCAAATAGAGAATAGACTTAATATCATTTAATGAAACCATAATATTATTACAATATATATTATTTATTACAATATATATTATAGTCGAATTTCAACCACAGAGCGTCTACTAGCCTTTATAAATATGCCTGAGGATGACATTTGGAAACTTGCGTGTATATAAAAGATATATAAATACATTGAAATAAAACACGAGTATTTTAATTAATATAATAATAATAATGATATATCTACACAATAATTATATACAGATAATTGGAAAAATAAGTAATTGGTTTACTTAACCTATCTTTTCTTGGAACACAGTCACTATTCAAACGCAATCCAGATTCTGTGAAATGTGTTTCTACAGAAAAAAACGTGGGCGTCCAATCGAACAGGTGCCAAGTAATAGTATTACCTGTGTTGTTAATTGAAGCTTTTTCTTCTTTAATGACCATGGTTGGACGTGGACAGTTGGACAGTTCAATAGTGCCTGTTTTTTGTTATTGTATTGTAAATAATATAACTGTAGTGTTGGCCCCGGCTTAGAATTGGCCACTCCTTTCTTTTCTGTTTGTGTCTTAAGACCCAATTAAAACAACTTAATGGTCGACGGAGCAACGTTCCTTTTAAAAATATTACCAAAACCTAACTACGGTTTTTACTAGAGGGAGACTTTACAAAAGTTGATTGCTTTAGCACCTCTGTCCCAATCGTGTTTCTACCGTGAAGCAGTTGTGTTTGCATAGCTGTGTTTCGGTTTGAAGGGTAGGATATGAGAGTGAATTTACAGAGTACAGAGAAATAACACCTGAGTCCTCAGGAATGGCAACGCATGGGGGGTATCATGGGCGAAACAGTATACTCTGTTATGTCCATGGTACTACTCATGTCTATAGGCGACGGTTACCACTTTCCATCAGGTGGGCCGTCAGCTTGTTTGCCATTCTAAGTTGTATAAAAAAAGACAAAATCCTAAAAAATATGATTGTTCTTATTAAAACTTCACATATTACTTTTCCTGAAATATCTATGTACAGACATGGTCTAGTCACAACTTTATTCGTCATCATCATTTCCGCCATTACCCGTCCACTGCTGGACATAGTCCTCCCCCATAGACTGCCATAAAGAACGGTCCTGAGCCACCTGCATCCACTGACTCCCTGCAATGCATTTCAGGTCGTCACTCCATTTAATAGGGGGTCGTCCTACACTGCGGTTACCCGTATACGGTCGCCACTGAAGAACCTTTCTTCCCCATCGGTTATCGACTCTTCGAGCTATGTGACCAGCCTATTGCCACTTCAGCTTGCTTATCCTTCGAACTATATCTGTTATTTTGGTTCTTTTGCGGATATCCTCGTTTCGGATTCTATCAGGCAAAGAGTCTCCAAGCATAGCCCTCTCCATAGCCCGCTGAGTAGCTTTAACATCTTTATTATATTAAGAAATAATATATAAAATTTAATTTATAAAGTTTCCTATAAGATATGAATATAGTACAAAACTACAGTACATTAATATACAGTACTGTAGATTGTTTTCTGCGACGCAGTAATTTGGAAGAGAAAATAATGAGCTCTATTGTCTAAAAAACAAAGTATGTATTCATAGTCAAGACCTCTCTCTCTCTCTCAGAAGTTCTCTGTATATATATATTTTTACCCTGGCTATGGTAAAGTGAACATTCTAATAGAAGGCAAGATAAAAGAAGAAGGGAAAGGTGGAAATCAAGGTACAATTACGTCAGGTAGATCAAGGAAAAAGTTGGTGTCAAATAATTATCAAAATTGATTCTGATTCAAGGCTAACATATCTATATTATTATTTGCCGTGTGGTCCCTGCTTAGAATAGGCCATCTCTTTCTTTTACATGAGTGTCATACGACATAACCTTCAAAAAAAGAGTATATTCCTTTTAAAAGGCCGGTAGCACACTTGCAATGTCGTTGGTGTTGTGGGTGATCATGGGCGGCGGTAGTCACTTACCATCAGGCGAGCCGCATGCTAGTTTGCCCCTGTGTTGTAAAAAAAAATATGAGACGATTAAGGGAGCTTAATGGTCCGGGGATAAGCAACAGCGTTCTTATAACAATACTAAAGGCTAACTCATTTACCAACCCGCCTACTGAGCATGCCAATTACTGACAAACCGCCTTTTCCTAAGCGGAAGGCCAAAGCAGTGGACAGTTAACGACCAATATAATGATACTAATATTATAAAAGAGATAGATAGATAGATAATTTATTTGCATTACTTACAACACACAAACAGCAACACTCAGAAATGCAAAGTGAAAAAAGATACATGTACAAAAAAAATTAAAAAAAAAACAAAACAAAATCAGAATGCATAAAATTAGTAACAATTTTTTTTCTCTTCATGCGTGTGCTACAGTAATACAAAATGGCCACAACTCAGCTTATTGCTTGTTTGTTTGTAATAGATAAACCCAAAAACTACTTAATTGAACTTAATTTTTCTTTTATTATTTATTTATTTTTAGGAAAACATACAGCCGAATTATTATCAGCTGAGCTGTAGTCAAATTACATCTATGTTGAGCCACGAATCATTTTCACACTTACGTAATTACACAATCAATTGGTTTTTATATATGCAAAAATAATATAATTACAATGTTATAAATTTTGATGATTCTAAAATATAGATAGATTATAAAAAAATCTAATAAAATAAGAACGCACAACCATTCTTTGGAATCAACTTCCAGCAGCAGTATTTCCGAACCGATACGATAACATAACCTTCAAGAAATGAGCATATTCCTTTTTAAAAGGCCGGCAGCACACCTGTAATGTCGCTGGATTTGTAGGTGATCATGGGTGGCGGTAGTCACTTACCATCAGGTGAACCGCATGCTCGTTTGCCCCATGTGTTCTAAAAAAAATTCCTTCTTTTAGAAGTGACTTGAATAAATCTACTGTCAAATTTTATAAAATGCAAGTTTCCACTATAAATATAGCATTTAGGTAGTTGATGAATGTTGATTTTACCGGAGTGCACCGGAGTGTGAACGCCCACGGCTTGCTTGCTTGATGCATCTCGCATATTTGTTTGTATTCGAAACATGGTGGATGTTTTAAGGAATATCTACCTACCAACTAAATGTATGTAGCAGTATTAGTGTTTCAGTAACATTAGTGATTAAAAAAAAAACAATAATAAAAACAAAAAAAGATAGAAGAGGCAAACCGGCCACCTTATATAAGTGCTTTATATTATTTTCAATTTCGTGTATAATATAGTATATGTCATATATGTGTAAGTATATTTGTTATTCATATATATTTATTCGTTTATATATGTAATTTTAGTATGTATGTATATCAATAATTACTAATACCGCATTCGAGTATTCTGACACTTCCCTGTGGTTGACTGGGAGAGAATGAATTAGCATTAAGTTCGCCATGTACACATATATATACTAATGAATAAATAAATAAACCGGTCACCTCATACAACATGACGATTTTAAAAGAGATTCAACAAAAGAGTCAAAAATCTTTTGATTATGTAATATTATTTATTTAAAACCAGATTTTTGAGCGCTACATTAAATTTCAGAAATCAGAAATATACCAGTTTTTAATTTGGTCTCACTCAAGAAGAACAACTGTCAAAACCGAGATCAATTTGGGGTATTAGTTTCTGCGTGATGCCGGAACAAGCATACAGCTGTCTGTATGATTGCTCTATTTAAAAATCAATATTTTTTCAATGATCAACATGATCTTTCGTCACGCATCAATCTCGGAAATCCCAATGCGAATAGATTCCAGATATCGTTGTTTTTGTCTAAAATCGAAAATACTAGACTATATTATATAGCAATACAAATAAAGAGTAAGAAACAGTGTGATTAGAGAGAAGTGTGGACTGAAAGACTATGTAGTGACAAAAATCGAAAAAGGAATGTTGCGTTGGTTTGGTCATTTGGAGAGGATGGATGAAAGAAGAATTACGAAAGAGATTTATCGAGCAAGAGTGAATGGAGATATCGGAAGGGGCCACCCTAGACGGACGTATGTTGACCAAACAGACGGCGTGCTGAAGAAGTACCAAATTAAAAGTACCCGTAACCGGCGAGCGTGTGTGAAAAGATTGATGAATGTGGAAGAAGCGAAGGAGGTTTGTTTGAATCGAAGCGTTTAGCGTTCCATTGTTTCTGCCCACCCTAATGGGAGACAGGCGTGACAGATATGTATATATGTATGTATGCAATACAAATAAATTAATAAAAATTATTAAACAACATTGTATAACATAAATAAATCGAGTAAGTACTCCCTTCTTTTTGAAATACGTTCAAAACAAAGCTTAGAAAATGTTTGTTTGTCGAAATTAACCCGATAGTAATTTTAATAACGTTGAAAAATGCTTCAATGAGCAGCTGTGAGGTAAACAACCGTTACTAGAATCATAACAAACACTCGGTATATACCTCTACCTACCGCTTTATTGAACTCCATTGTTCAAAAACAAAGGCTAAATATTCTATATTTATTATATTATTTATTAAACGTCTCGGAAGCGTAACTTATTATGTAGCTTATTATATACTTACGTATAGGTATGTAATGTTTGGGCGATTTCTGATCAGCTATAAATAGGGTCGCCACCTACACAAATATTTGCTCTATTCATCAGAAGAGGATCCGAGCAAAGTTTCGAGTTTAATCAGTTATAAAATTTACAAAATAAATTTTTATAGGAATTCTTAGTAATATAAATGTATATTTGTTTGTTTGTTACCTCTTGATGCCTTGACTTCTAATCTATGGACACGAAATTTTAATTTAACATTTGAAATGTAAAAGGACATAATTTTTTACCGGATTTTTTTTTAATGGATGATAGTGGAATGGTAACCCCGCCTGCGCTATCGGGATACGCTGACGGGGCACCAGTGAGGGATGATAGGTGAGGATGAAGCAGGTCAGTTAGCCCATCGTGACGAATTCAACGTCAATCGTGACGTGTTCACGATGGTTTCCAGGGGGAACCACGTGGAGGTCGACCTAATAGGGCATATTGCTAGCAATGGGGCTATCAAACTCCTTTACTAACAATCCCTTTCCCTCCTTTTTTACCGGATTGATCAATCCATTTCAGTCACAGGTAAAAATAAATAATGTTTTAAATATGAAAGTGTGTTTGTTTCATCAAATACCATCGTATCAGTCATTCACTGGCTGCTGAACTGCTGAACATACGCCCCCCCAAACCCCCTTTTATAGAGGAGATAAAGGGTTTTGTCAATATTTGCCACGTTTAGTAGGCGTATTAGCAACCGCAGTTAGGCTTAGTGACGTTTCAAGAGGGACGCTGCTGCCCATCCCTCGGCTGTTAAGTTCGCGTCTTAAGCACCCCTGGAAAAGAAAGGGATAGCCTATTTTATGCTGGGACCCTACAGCAGTTTGTTTGTTACCTACTTATATGTTTGTTTATTTATTTATTGCACCAATATTACAAGACTTGTTGAAGAATTTTTCAATAATTATAATGTAGTAATTTAATAATTGTACAGCTGTTAAGTCAATTGTCGTCAAAATTAATTATTTTTTTACAACACAGGGGGCAAACGAGCATGCAGCTCACCTGATGGTAAGTGACTACCGCCGCCCATGATCACCCACAACACTAGCGGCATGAAACTAATGCAGTATTTGGAATTGAGAAGGTCATAACCTACTATTTAACATGATCAATCAACACCTCCCTAACGTGAACGAAGTCTTGTGTAAAAACTAGTACTATATTTATTTATTTCTTACTAGCGGCCCTTCCCGGCGTCGCACGGGTGGACATTTTTAATATTTCCCTTCACTGCTCTGCTCCTATTGATCGTAGCGTGATGAAAAGTACACAAGTTTCGTTAAAATCCGTCGAGTAGTTTTTGTTTTTATTACGAACATACAGACAGACAGACAAAAATTTTACTGATTGCATTTTTGGCATCAGTATCGATCACTAATCACCCCCTGATAGTTATTTTGGAAATATATTTCATGTACAGAATTAACCCCTCAGATTTATTATAAGTATAGATTGCATTCCATAATATAATTAGTAGATAATATTTTAACTTCAATTATGGACCCTGTTGGGCACAGCAAGTACGAGAGAGGAGGACAACACTTTTTTTCACTTTAGAAATAATCTAAGAATCTGTTATAATATTATCCAGTCATTGAAATTGTATCACGATAGCTACGTATTTTCTTTATTATTATTATTCATTATTTAAGTATTGGTGTGTATCTATTCATATCGTAATTGTTATTAGTATTATATAGTTATTTAATGTATATTTATTAATATATAATTAATAGTACACAATTGTTTTGTGCATTAACATCTAAAAAACACATGATTATATACTTTTTTATTTGGTAAAAAAACTGCATTAAATTTCGGAGTTTTAAGCTCTGTGTCAACATCTCAAAACTCTAGTAATTAATGCAGTTTTTTGTTTACTAAATTCCACTTCTGTTTTTTTAATTTAACAGGTGGCAACCCTAATATTTAGAGTATCCACACTGCGGTCGCACTTTTAGTTTTTGTGGAAACTAATTTAAATTAATTAAACTTGTTTATCGCTTAATTAAACTCCTGTTTACATTAAAGGTGAAAATCTTTTAATAGAATCTTATTTCTATAATAATATAAAATAATTATGAGCAGAGAGAAGCTTATTTTCATATTAATTAATGTTTATTTATAAACATTGTAGATACGTTCATTGTACATTGTAGATTGTACATTGTAATTTCGTGTATAACATAGTATATGTCATATATGTGTAAGTATATTTGTTATTCATATATATTTATTCGTTTATATCTGTAATTTTAGTATGTATGTATATCAATAATTACTAGTACCGCATTCGAGTATTCTGACACTTCCCTATGGTTGACTGGGAGAGAATGCTTTTAGCATTAAGTCCGCCATGTACACATATTTGTACTAATGAATAAATAAATAAATAAAAATACGTACTCGTCTTAGTGTCTATATTTATAATATTGTTCTTAGATTTTTAGTAATAATATCGTCATAGTCGTAGAATACTGACGGATCTATATATGTAATATTTGTCAGATCCGTCAATATTCTACGACTATGACGATATGTTCTTTGTTATAACAAAATATAATAATACTAAAGTACATCACGGAACATAACCTTCAAGAAAAGAGTATATTCCTTTTAAAAAGGCCGGCAGCACACCTGCAATATCGTTGGTGTCGTCGGTGATCATGGGCGGCGGTAGTCACTTACCATTAGGTGAGCCGCATGCTCGTTTGCCCTCTGTGTTGTAAAAAAAAAAACATCACGGAAAAACTATTGCACCAAATTGGATGCGGTTTTCACGTTAGTATTCTTGACGATCGAACTTGAAAACTAGTTTACGAGTAGGTTCCCCTTGATACACACATCATGGTTTTCCTGCTTCTGAAATACTCACATACGAAATAGCTGCTAACAACTAGTAGTTAGATTACAAGACTATTTTTTGGGAGTCCTAATTCAAACAAGTCCATCGATCCCGAAATTAATACGTCAAGCCGATATAAACAATTATTCTCAAATTATTTCAATTAAAAAAAAACATTTATTATACAGACTGGACTACTATCATCATCATCATCATCATCATCATCATATCAGACATTAACTGTCCACTGCTGGACATATACCTCTCCAATAGACCGCTATAAAGAACGGTCCTGAGCTAACAGCACCTACAGACTTCCACAATGCATTTGAAGTTAGTGGGGAGTCAATACCTACATACAATGCGTTTGCCCGTACGGAATCGCCACTCAAGAACCTTTCTTCCCCTTCGGTTGTCGTTTCTTCGAGCTATATGACTAACTCATTGTCACTTCAGCTTACTTCTCCTTCGGGTTATGTCGATGATTTTGGTTCTTTTGCAGATTTCGAATTCTGTTACACAACTCCGAGCATATTCCTCTTCATAGCTCGCTGAGTAAGTTAAAACTTTTGCATATGTGCAACCATGTAAGACCATGTTTCGATGTTAGCCACAAACATGGCATCAGGGGGGAAAAGGATTGTTAGCAATGGAGTTTGACAGCCCCATTGCTAGCAATATACCTTATTAGGTCGACCTCCACGTGGTTCCCCCTGAAAACCATCGTGAACAATCCTTGTTGAATTCGTCACGATGGGCTAACTGACCTGCTTCATCCTCACCTATCATTCTTCACTGGTGCCCCGCCGGTGTGTACCGATAGCGCGGGTGGGATTACCATTCCATTATCATCCATTTAAAAAAAAAAACATGGCATCAATGAAACAAATAATTTTTTTTCTCAAAAATATATTCTCTCCCCATTCAATCACATTAACAATATGAAATAACAATTCATATAAAAAAGCTCTGATGAGATACATTAGATATACACTAGAAAAAAAAACAAGTCACACAACGCTCTCAGTACTTTGTACAAAAGTCGATTGCTTGGGTACTTCTTTGTCCCATTCGTGTTTCAACCGTAAAGCAGTTGTGTTTGCATGGCTGTGTTTCGGTTTGAAGGGTGGGATATGGCGTGAATTTACTGGGTACAGAGGAATAACACCTGAGTCCTCAGGAATGGCAACGCATAGGGGGTATCATGGGCGAAACAGTGTACTCTGTTATGTCCATGGTACTGCACATGTCTATAGGCGACGGTTACCACTTTCCATCAGGTGGGCCGTCAGCTTGTTAGCCATTCCAAGTTGTATAAAAAAAAAACTTGTTAGTTTGCGTAAAATGGCTTCTAAAAAGGTTTTTTTTTTTTTTTTTTTGTGTAATTAAAAATATATATTTTTAACAACATTCTCCACAAAAATAGGACAATTTCAATACACAAAATTAGTATTATATCGACTTGATTGTAAACCCCTTTTCTATTGCAATAAAATCATTAAATTGGTATAATTGATGATGATGTGACGTAATTATACAAAAAATACAGTCAAATTTACTCTAGAATCGAAAAAATGCAATGAATAAATGAAAACACTTTTTTTTTTATACAACTTAGAATGGCAAACAAGCTGACGACCCACCTGATGGAAAGTGGTAACCGTCGCCTATAGACATGAGCAGTACCATGGACATAACAGAGTATAGGTACTGTTTCGCCCATGATACCCCCCATGCGTTGCCATTCCTGAGGACTCAGGTGTTACTCCTCTGTACTCTGTAAATTCACGCCATATCCCACCCTTCAAACTGAAACACAGCTATGCAAACACAACTGCTTCACGGTACAAATTTTATGTGCCCTTTAATGAATGATACAGATTATAAAATGGGTCTCTCTTCATGAAATAAATATGTAAAGAGCTGTGTTTTCTATTAACTTTATTTATATAAAACCTTTTGATAGTGGGCAATTCATAGTAGGGATAGGAAATATTCAGAAATATTTATATATTGTATTGGCTCTATATCGAATATTTGAAATGAAAGAAAAAAGTCGATATATCGAAATTGGTGATGAACTTTTTTCAAGATCAATATTCAGAAAACCTCAATATATCGATACTGGAGCGATATTGATATTACCCATGCCCAGTATTTAGCAAGAGGTGTTTATATTATACATTAGCCCAATGATAAATATGTTAAAAATTTATTATTAAATAGATCGAAATAAAAAATCAGATCAAAATGAATTTAAATATCCGACTAGTATGGGCGATATCGAAATGTGTGATAACCTATTTTACCGCCGTCAATATCCAGAGGTAGCCGAAATATAGATATCGGACTAGAATCGATATTACTCAAGCCTAGTTACAAGTATCGTGACTACTTACAAGTGAACCGTATTCTTGCTAGCTGAATTCGCTATATAAAGAAAAATTTACTAAACAATTTAATGTTTTAAAATTTTGAAGAAATTGGTCCCTGCTACCATAATAGCTTCATAAAATTGTCTACTCTTTGCCAAGAAGATTTCTGTCAAAGCTACTTGAAGTTGGTCATTCGTACAAAAGATGCAGATACTACAGGCTTCACCATGTTATAAAACAAATTTTGAGTTGAATGTAGTAAAATAATTACTCTCAGCTTTGTTCCCTTTTATTTCTCTCTATACATCTCATTTAATCTGTAAAAAAACTGGAGAGAATATGAATAGATGGTCGATCCTAAAATATTATCAGCTATCATAAGAATACATCAACAAAACCTTCTTGGTTATAGACATATAACTTTACGCACAATATTACAGAATTCCAAATAGTCAAATATTGAATGTACATCATTTCTTTCCTAGCAGATCATTTAATAAGTCCTGATTACTCATATTGGCGTCACCCATTAAATTAGTTCTAGAATCTCTGGAACTCCTTCTTCCCGATATAGATCTTTTTCTTGGTACAGGCGTTTGCTCAGTAAATATCTGATCTGTAAGCATTTTAAAATTATTATTCAATTCAGTTAATGCCTCTGCGGGAATATCGCTTTGGGAGTTAACAAAATCATTTATTTTGTCTACAGCTTGCAACTGTTGTACAAGCTTATCGCTCTCCATTCTCGAACTATTAAACTGTTTCATATGTTTATCTATAACTAAACTACTCTTCTCTATGTCTTGAATTATATCTTTACAGTATTTATCTATAGGCTTTCCCAATAGTTTTCTCTCTAGAGAACTATTCTCGCGGTTAGGCTTAAAAACTTCGATTGCATTATTTTGATTGTTAATAGCAACCGTGGTAGTTGTTTCTTCGACTGTAACACCATCGAAAAATGATACATTAGAGTTTCTCCTCCCTCTCGACTTTGGACGCTCATCATCATCTACTTTTTCAATTTGTTCTTCAATAGACTCTTCTGTAGAGCCCCTTCTTAGCAAACTTTTTGTTCTCAATACTGGTTCTTCGTTATTTTTTATTTTGTTAAGAAGGTCTGCCTTCATTATTTCTATCTTCTTTTGGACCTCGTCTGGTGAGGAGTTTTTATAATCTGAATCTTCATCATAAATCGCTAAATCAGCCATACCGTCTTGAACAGTTTTTGCTAATTCAAGAATTTCATCAGATGATTCTTTCGAACTTTTTCGTGTTTGATTAGAAGCTGAACGACTAGCTGTGGAGTTAGTTCGGCTTGTAATATAACGGGATCGAGGTTCAGTTGAGGAAGATGTATCTTCATCGTGAGATAAAGCGCTATTGATATTTCGTGAATTCTCACAAAGCTTTGCTAATATTGTATGATCCTGTGAAGATAATTTTAGCTATAAATAATACAGTAGGTAGTAAAATTTACTTATTATTATTTTTAAATTCTTATTGATTACTTACATTATTTCTGTCATCTGTCCTATAGCTTTCTTGATTCGTTTTAGTTTTACTAACTGGTCTTGTTATGTTCATCGCAGATGATGACTTTGTTGGAGATTTAACGGTTCGACTAGCAGCTGTACTAAGCATTTTTTCTTTCATCTGTAATTCAAGAGGTATTTTTTTTATATTTAGTTTAATACTGAATTTAATAGTAAAAGTAACCTAGTTAAATATCAATGCATACGTTTTTATATTTTTATTTTGATGGATGGTCATAAAAATCATAACCTCTTAATCCTCACGAATACATGAAAATAAATGAGGTGTTTAAGCCTTAGTAATCCGGGATCGATAACCGACTATTACCATATTGTCTAGACAGCTAGGTATAGAGTTTTATTTCAAAATTTCCTTTTTTGCACTGGTCAATTGTATTTTGTTCTCCTAGTTATCTCTTACGACCTTCAAGAGATGAAAAACAGCAGTAACACTATTTTTACTCCAATGCCACACGAAATATGAACAGGATTAGTAAAGATCTGTTGGTATCTTTTTAGATGTCTATCTATTTGCATACAAAGTAATAACGATAAAAAAAAATTATAGTGAATGGTTATGTTCAGAAAACATCATTTTTAACCCACCTCTATAATAGTAGACAATTTATCAGCATTGCTTATAGCGAGGTCCAGGTCATGTCTCGTGTCTTTATGTTTGTTGATTTCGTTTTGAAGCTGATGCTTGAAGTTCTTCGCTTCCAGTGCTATTCGACGCTGCAACATGCTAATAGTCTCATTCTGATGTTGAACTTTAATTGTCAAGTCCGCTACTTGAGCTTGGAGTTTTTCGCGTTCGAGAAGATTCCTGCAATAAATGCGATAAAAATAGTATCAATAATTTAGATGGAAAATAATCTTTGGTGATAAGATGATAATGTTTCTGTATTCCCGTAATTTTTCTTTACTAAACTTTTTAGATTTTTGGATGAATTAATAAATTGTAATTATCTATTTGGACATAAATTTCCTTTTACATCTAAACATTTAAGAAATGTTTATAATATTACAACTACGAGTAGACTGCTATTTGAAGTAAGATAACTCCGTAACGAATAAATCTAATTTAAAATGTGATTATTATAGTTTTAGGTACAGGATAATTTTTGATGACTTCGATGACTTGAGAGATACAAGTAGACAGATCTAATATAGAGAAGTTACTAGGCACATCACATGAGGAAACCATTCTCGATATTACACTGTAGATATTGGAACTATTTTAAAAAGAAGCCAAGGAGGTAATAACCTAAATCATATATGATGAAGATATTATGCAAAACTATGGAAGTTATAAGTATAAGAGCATATATACAAACAACTATACTTTTCAACCGACTTCAAAATTAAGAAATTTTTCAATTTGGCTGTACATTTCATGTTTCTTACCTAATAACTCCATCAATTTTATTAAAGATTTGGAAAATTCATTCTTGGAATATACTTACAGATTGGTTTCATAGAAATTTTACCAAAATTAATTGAATACTGATTTTAAATCAAAATTATTGGTTTTATCACAATAAAAGCCGGTTTCTTTAGAACGCAATCTTTAACTAATAAAGGAATGGATTCATTTAAAATCGTAAGTGTAACTAACCTGTCTTTACTCAATTCAAGCAAATGCTGGTGCTCGTCTTTTAAATGTTGCAGTTGCATATCCCGTTCCTTCAGTTTCTGGGACACTTCTTTGAATTGCTGTTTCAATTGTTTATACTTGCTCTGCTGTACTCTCATTTCCTCATTGTGAGAGTTCAGTACTTGGGGTAGTTCCGCATTTGAATTTTCATATCTGATTTTCGGTAAAACAAATAATCACTTATAAAAATGCTAGTGTTACTTAATAAGACAAAATTCTTTTAATAAATTTCATCTTAATATTTTCTATTTTTGAACTCGTTTGTATATTTTGTATTGTGATCTTGCAAAAGTCAATTAAAACTTTAAAGATTTGGTACTAAGATATATTTTTTTAGAAAAGTACTGTGTTGCATATGCACAACTATTTAAACAATATAGCATTTTCTATGTCAAGTTTCTGTAAAGTTCTCTCCTGTTTTAATCTAAAATTTCACATTATCATTGCATCTTTTTATACGTAGTCTACATTGTAATTGTATTTTTTAAGAATAGAATTGATCTCTTATTACAATTTGGTTTCTTTATTTACAATTTGTATGTTAGACGATCTATTTATAAATTCTGAATCAATTTCAACGGTTCTTTAATTAAAACAAAAGGGTTCTTAGTCAGTCTTGAATTCGAGATAATCTTATCGATATAGAAATCAGAAAAAGAAAGATAAGTGTAGGCCAAATCAAAATATAGCCATTATTAAATACACGCCCTGAACCATAACCGCGGCCTCATTAGACAAAAGTAAAAGATGATTTGTAAAAAATAACAATAGCCTTTTATACCTTTGTAAAGCAATTTCTTGTTTCTTTTGTAATGCCCTCAGTATACGATTCTCGTTGCTAAGCTCCTGGAAAATTAAATAGTAAGTTTTATTGTTGTTCATAAATCTCTCCTTGAATTATGTTGATATCTCTTAAAATGGCCAGACACACGTCCATCCATTAGTGCGTAAATAATGTTATATAATTTATACATATGATGCCTAAACTAACGATAATATATAAAGAGGAAATATATAGATAGATACTCTTTATTGTTCCCTCCAAAATATTACAATTGTAAACTTATTATAAATGTAAACAATTACAAGAAATAATCACAGTGAGAAAACAATGGGCGAGCTTATCGCTAAGAGCGATCTCTTCCAAGCAACCTTTGAATGGAGAGGAGTAATTATAAACAGTTTAATGGAATTATATTTTTATTATAGTTTAACAATTTCATTGTTTTTATTATAGTACGACATGTGACCACACCATCCTCAGCGAACACAGAGACACAGGAAGGGTTTGTACAAAAGTCGTTTGCTTGGGCACCTCTGTCCTATTCGTGTTTCAACCGTAAAGCAGTTGTGCTTGCATGGCTGTGTTTCGGTTTAAAGGGTGGGATATGGCGTGAATTTACTGGATACAGAGGAATAACACCCGAGTCCTCATGGATATGGCTCTTATAAAATCTTTTTGATGTTTTTACAAAAATAACATATTCAGCTAAATGTTTAATCCCTGATAGAAGGCGATAACCCTACTGACCAAGTCTAACAAGCCTATTGCTAACAATATACTCTATCAGGTCGACCTCCACATGGCCCCTCCTGGAAACCATTGTGGTAAATTCTTGTCGAATTCGTCACGAAGGGCTAACTGACCTGCTTCATCCACACCTGTCATCTATCACTGACACCCCGCCAGTGTATACCGATAGCGCAAGCGGGGTTACCATACCATTTTCACCCATAAAAAAAAATACGCTACTGCCTACAATCTACCACAATTTGTAAAGTACAATTCAAAGAGAATGTTTTATATTTTTCTTGATTGAATCTTTAAATAAATTAATTGATTGTGAAGGCAGTGTCGTTTTCACTGAATGCAATGAATTAGGGAATTACTTGGCAAATTAAAATTTCATTGCCAACTTACTCGACTCAATATTTCATTTTGACTATAATATTGTTGACCTTTTTGATATTTCATCTGCTATTTTTAGATTCAACCGTGAAACAGTGGGGGAAAGCAATATATAGATAGCAATATACCCAACCAGGTCGACCTCCTCGCGGTTCCCCCTGGAAACTATCATGGTTAATTCCTGATGAATTCATCATGATGGGCTAACTGGCCTGTTTTCATTCTCATCTATCACCCTTCACTGGTGCTCCGCCAGCGTATCCCGTTAGCGCAGGCGGGGCTACCATACCATTTTCACCCATCAAGAAAAAAAAACCGTGAAACAGTTGTGTTTGCATGGCTGTGTTTCGGTTTGAAGGCTGGGATATAGCGTGAATTTACTGGGTACAGAGGAATAACACCTGAGTCCTCAGGAATAGCAACGCATAGGGGTATCATGGGCGAAACAGTATACTCTGTTATGTCCATGGTACTGCTCATATCTATAGGCGACAGTTACCACTTTACATCAGGTGGGCCGGCAGCTTGTTTGCTATTCTAAGTTGTATAAAAAAAAACATATTTTTAAACAACAGTTACCGTTAGAGAGAACCTATTTCTTAGAAAATTCACTTTCCCTATAAACTTAATCTTACTCTGTTCGAGTCATAGATTTTTATTTGCTCTTATAAATTTGATTTAAAAAAGTTATTAAAATAAAAAAAAGTAAATAAATATAGTAATATTTTATGTATTTATTTTTGTACGTATTATTTATTTAATCTATTATATATATATATATATATATATATATATATATATATATATATATATATATATATATATATATATATATATATATATATATATATATATATATTATAGTTTTATAAGGGTACAGTAATTATGGTTTTTGAACTGGGCTCCTAAATAGGTTAATATAATATATATTAACTTATTTTTTATTTATAATATAATATAATAGTTTAATTATATGTTTATAATATATGAATATATAAAGTATTACTTCATTTTTCCTCTATTCAATAATGCATCGCCTACTTATTTCTCCGTTAACCCAATGGTTGACTGGTAGAGAACACCGTCCGTAATGAAGTCCGCCAAAATTCACAAAAAAATTTACTGTGCATTAAAGTTTAAATAAATAAACTGCAAGCTTAAATACCATACAATTAACATAAACAAACTTACTTGCAAATGATAGTGGGCGTCTGCCAATTGATTCTGCAGTTGCTTCACCCGGTGAGTCTTCGCCGACAGCACCCTCTGTGTCACATATCTGTCAGTACGCCCGTTGAGTGATTGATTGGACATTGCCTCGGTAAGTGGGTTTAGCCTCTTCCGTTTAGTCAGCAAGTTTAATCTGGAATTGCTGCTGTATACGCTCTCTAGCGACTCTTTTCTGAAATAATAATATACACCAGACCTGTTACACAGAAGCAAATCAAAGTCTTTGACATAGCCTCAAAAATAAACAAGTTGAATTGGTATAACCTGGTTACATAGCTCGAACAACCACAAATCTATGGGGAAGATAGGTTCTTAAGTGGCGACTCCTTACAGGTAAACGCAGTTTAGGACGACACCCCACTAGATGGAGTGACGACCCCAAATGCATTGCAGAGTTTCAATGAAATGCATTGAATGAATGCATAGGGCTCAGGACCGTTCCTTATAGCAGTCTATGGGAAAGGCCTACGTTCAACAGTGTTTATAAACATCATGATGATTATGCAGGTATATTTAACATCAAAATCGTATACGCTATGCAAAATCTTTGTTTAAAACACAAAAAAAATATATATGTTCTATATTATTTCAATAATTACTAGTACCGCATTCGAGTATTCTGACACTTCCCTACGGTTGACTGGGAGAGAACGCTTTCAGCATTAAGTCCGCCATGTACATATATATGTACTAATGAATATGTGGCGTATAACTGGCCATCATAATCCGTCTTTTATATTTTTATACTGTTTTTCTATTGTTTTTTTTTTTATACCACTGAAGTGGCAAACATGCATACGGCCCACCTGATGGTAAGTGGTTACCGTAGCCTATGAACACCTGCAATACTAGAGGTATTACGTGTGCGTTGCCGACCCTGAAGAAACCTCTTTACCCCCCTTTTGAAAAACCCCATACTGTAGTCTGTTTGTCTGGAAGAGATTGCTTAGCGATAAGGCCGCCTTTTGTATCATTTCTTATTACAGTTAAATGTGTTTACTATTTTATAAATGGTGCAATAAAGTGTACATAAATAAATAAATAGTCTCTTGGGAAAACCTTGGCAGGGTGTTCATTTCACAACCTGAGTGTTCGTGGGAGGAAACATCTCTGAAACTGCGCAGTACGCGACCATTGAGACTGTAGGACATGAGGATGAACTCGCTGTCGATGGCGAGCCGTACGATGGTAGAAAGTGGCTGTGGGCATCATATTGAACAATTCCTCTGAGCACAATCCATTGTCTTATGTTTTTACAATTCTGCCATATATAGTCTTTATGTTTTCCAACGAATGAAGACGTAATAAAAGAGAACTACAATATTAAGCATTTTATCAATCCGTTTCTCTTAAAATATATAAGATATTGTATTGTATTGTAAAATCTTTATTGTACATAACTCAGATTGAATACTGGTAAATGATTTAATATACAATGGCGGACTTATCCCATAAAGGGATCTCTTACAGTCAACCTTAAGATAAAAAAATATATAAAGTAAATACCGAGTGTTTCTTCTTAACGCTAACATTTCAGTCGATCGATGTACAAACTACGAGTCGGTAGGTACAAACGGTCTAAGTAATAACACTTTCATACTATTGCCTATCGATTCGGTAAAGAAACTTATTTATTGACGTAACTATTAGAAACAATAGGTCATCCCTTCCTTTTCCATCGGTGTCCTAAGAGACGACTAAGGGAGGGAGAGGGATGGGTAACAGCGTCCCTCTTAAAACTTCACTGAAGCCTAACTGCTGTTGCCAATCTGCCTGCCAAGCGTGACAACTAGCAAACCTCCTAGGGGGAGGCTTATGTCCAGCAGTGGACAGTTAAAGGCTGATATAATGATGGTAATGATAATCTATTAGAAACGTAAAAAGCGTATATCAAATTTTATAGTACTCTGTTTTAGGTACTTAAAGTAGATACATAAACAAATCAGACCTGAGCTCTTTCTTCTTGTCTTCAGGTATTAAACTGAGCACTGACATTGTTCAACACACGGGCGCCATTTTCTTATCCATTTAAAAATTATTAAAACAAACTCAAAAACAGGTATGTGTTTTATTTTGATAAAAAATAAACGTACGAAATGCAATGAGATTTGTTGTGTAAACCCGTTGCTATGGTGACCGATAATACATCAATCAATATTCGAAATGTAATCACCGGTTTGACTCGATACTGGCTGGCTGGATAGGAATAGATAATAAAATGTAGAGGTCGCTGAACTCTCAGATAAATAATACCTATTTATTTTTTATTATATTACTCTCTTTCATTCTACCTACGCATCCATTCGCATATGCATGTACAGTCATGTAAAAAAACAACCAAACTTAATTCCGAGGGTTCTGTATGGAAATATAAATATAAAGCGTGGTCGTATACATGGTACTGCTCGTGTCTATAGGCGACGGTTAGCACTTTCCATCAGGTGGGTCGTCAGCTTGTTTGCCATTCTAAGTTGCATAAAAAAAATATATAACGGCCCACTCCTTCCTTTCCCGCGAGGGTCGTAAAAGGCGACTAAGAGAGAAAAGACGGGTAGCAGCGTCCCTCTTAAAATATCACAAAGACATAACTGCGGTTGTCAACCCGCCTGCCAAGCTTGGCATCTACTAACATGTAATGGTGAAGGCCTATGTCCAACAGTGAACGATTAATTTTTCTCACATTTTCGATGATATTTAAAAACTACTCAGCATGAAAACAAATGAAAATCAGTTTAAAAATGTACAAATGAAGCTGTTTCATATAATATTCCTCTTGGACTAATAGGTGCATTTAAAAATTTCGATTATTTCTTTTGGACCTCTTTATTATTTTCATTGTAATCTGTGCGGGCCAATTATATGTATAACTTAGTTTATATAGAATATTTTTTATACAATTTTGCGTGATAAATAGTTATAAGTGTTTCCTTTATAACTTCTATATTTATTTTGTTTCATAATTTTTGTCGTCATTTTAATGCGTAAAAACTCATTTTATTCATTAAATTATTAAATGTAGATACGTCAAGATACATTACGTACGTAAGTATATATGTAGAACACTGATAAAAACGAGTCATATAATTTGACAATTATCTGACAAAAAGTTTTTTTTTATACAACTTAGAATGGCAAACAAGCTGACAGGCCCACCTGATGGAAAGTGGTAACCGTCGCCTATAGACATGAGAAGTACCAAGGACATAACACAGTATACTGTTTCGCCCATGATACCCCCCATGCATTGCCATTCCTGAGGACTCAGGTGTTATTCCTCTGTACCCTGTAAATTCATGCCATATCATGCCCTTCAAACCGAAACACAGCTTTGCAAACAAAACTGCTTTACGGTTGAAACACGAATGGAACAGAGGTACCCAAGCAAACGACTTTTGTACAAAGTCTCCCTCTGGTAAAGTTGACCCGTTTTTAAGACTTGATGCTTTATCTATATTATCTAAGATGTAAAACTATTCCAGATTTCAGTTCCATTAGTAATTGCCGCGATATCACTGTGATAGACGTACGGATGGACAAAGTCGCACCACGAGCGGCCCTCTGTACCATTTGCTACGGTACCCTAAAAATGGTAATTCAATCGTGAATACTCACATGTCAACGAAAGACGATTGATAATGTTTGAAATTATTTAAATTTAGAAGTCGGAATTGTTTATCTACCAATATACTCCGCTTTTTTATGTAAAAGGACGTTAGAGGCGTATTTAAAAGAACGCGTAGGCGTGCCCACCTTAGAATCTTCTTGTGCCCACCTAAGAAAGCGAGCAAAGCTTCGCAAGAATGTCTGAATGTTTAAAAAACATGTATTCTCACGTCTACCATAGAACAACTCGCCATCGACAGGGGAGAAAGGGATTGTTAGTAATGGAGACTGAGAATCCCATTGCTAGCAATAAACCTAACCAGGTCGACCTCCTCGCAGTTCTCCCTGGAAACTATAATGGTTAATTCCTGATGAATTCATCATGATGGGCTAACTGGCCAGTTTTCATTCTCATCTATCACCCTTCACTGGTGCTCCGCCAGCGTATCCCGTTAGCGCAGGCGGGGTAACCATACCATTTTCACCCATCAAAAAAAAACTCGCCATCGACAGAAAGTTCACACCAATACCTTAGAGGTTACATCAGTGTTTCCCTTTTTTTTGCGCCATACTCCACTTGAACATTTCTAAAATTTTTATGTCCCCATACATAATTTTTCCCGACAAAGTTCACTTGACGACTCTAATCGCCCAGTTGATATTTTGGTAACGTCAAACGAAATTTTACCCAATATATATTTACAGCATTTTTTAAATTACTTCTTTTGTTAAATTTGGCACCAATATCTACTCGTAACATTGCGTTTAAATGGGCCGAAGCAAGAGGGTTAAAATCGCTTCAAGTCCATTTTTAATTGCTTCCCCTTAACTATCAAATTGCCCTATTTGGGGCGTGGGCCCCACATTGGGAAACCGTGAAGCAGTTGTTTGCATGGCTGTGTTTCGGTTTGAAGGGTGGGATATGGCGTGAATTTACAGGGTACGGAGGAATAACATCCGAGTCCTCAGTGGCAATGCATGGGGGGTATCATGGGCGAAACAGTATACTCTGTTATGTCCATGGTACTGCTCATGTCTATTGGCGACGGTTACCACTTTTTACATCAGGTGGGCCGTCAGCTCGTTTGACATTCTAAGTTGTATAAAAAAAAACACCGGGTTAGATGGTCGCGTACAGCGCGGTTTCATAGATGTTTCTTCCCACGAACGCTCAAGTTATAGAATGAGGTCCTTGTCGAGGTTTTCCAAAAGACTACATAAAGTTCTTCAAAAAAAAAAAAAGCGGTAGAAATTGCTTCAGGATTGACAACGCGCGAGTGACACCTCTGGTATAGCAAGCTTCACAGGCTACGGTATCCGCTTACCATCAGGTGGGCCGTATGCTTGTTCACTACTTCAGTGGTAAAAAAAAAGTATATATAGGACAAATAAAACACATATTGTAAACAAAATAATATACTTATTCGACAGTAACTGTACACAATATATCAACGTTTATTTACATAAAATATTTGGCTGTATGAATTATGTTTTTCGCCTTATTATTTTTCTTAGAACAGTTTCGTCAAATCACCCCGCAGTTCGTTAGTATTTTTACCAAAATTGTGATTATGTTTTCACGCTAATATTTATATAAATTATGCCATAACAAATACGTGTCCGAGCTTGGATATAGGACAAGAGTAATGAACTTTTAATTGTACTTTTAATAAAATCTACTCTATTCCACATATTGCAGTCCACTTAGACTGATTGCTAACAGGAATTAATCATGTATGGAATCCAATAAAAAAATTTCCTCAGAATTGGCAACGCATGGGGGGTATCATGGGCGAAACAGTATACACTGTTATGTCCATGGTTCTGCTGCTGGTACATCAGATAGGCCGTCAGCTTGTTTGCCATTCTGTGTTGTATAAAAAAAACCTTTCTTTTGCTTTTTAATTATACTTTTTGCTTCAGTAGGTATATATTATTCTGCCTTAATTTTATCTGTTGTATATATATATATATATATATATATATATATATATATATATATATATATATATATATATATATATATATATATATATATATATATATATATATATATATTTATTTAATTATTTATGGATGTATGTATGCATGTAATATGAAGTAACAATATTTATACATATTTTATTAGTAAATGCACCGCCTACTTAATTTTCTGCTTGCCTCATGGTACAGAACGCCATTAGGTCTTAAGTCCGCCATATGTACACTTACTTATATAATTGTACATTGAAGTTTCAATAAATAAATAAATTTTATCTGTTCTCCTTTAACCAAAGGTTGTCTGTAAGAGATCGCGCTAGCGATAAGACCGCCTTTTATACCTTTATGTGTATATTTCAATCTGTATTTATGTTATTGTATTTCACTTGAATTATTCACTTCCCATTGTATATTTTTATTTATGGTGCAATAAAGAGTTAAATAATTAAAATAAATATTTTTGTCGCAATATCTATATATTTTTGTTGCCATATCTATATATTTTTGTCGTAATATCTATATATTTTTGTTGCCATATCTATATATTTTTGTCGCAATATCTATATATTTTTGTCGTAATATCTATATATTTTTGTTGCCATATCTATATATTTTTGTCGCAATATCTATATATTTTTGTCGCAATATCTATATATTTTTGTTGCCATATCTATATATTTTTGTCGCAATATCTATACATTTTTGTTGCCATATCTATATATTTTTGTCGCAATATCTATACATTTTTGTTGCCATTTCTATATATTTTTGTCGCAATATCTATATATTTTTGTTGCCATTTCTATATATTTTTATTGTAGAATCTAAGTAGATATATTTTAGATCCAATACCTATATATTTTAGTTCCAATATATACTGATCCAATAACGAATATGTTAAAAATCAGTTATCCAGAAAGTGATATTGGATAACAAACTTAATATATTTGAAAATAGATATCCTACCGATATGGGTGATATCGAAATAGGTAATGACTTTTTATCAACCATCAATATTCTAATATATAGATATTGGATCGGTATCCATATTACCCATGCCTAGGTAAAACCTACTATGCTGTTAACAGTACAACTCATTTGTTACTATTCCAGATTACTAAGGCCGGATTCCCACTATGATATCAGTTTTGGGCCACTCTTGGTATGGTCAGTTGAAACAGTTCGAAATTGTTCAGAACAGGACTGAATTTTAGTATGAATACAAACATTGCTTCTTGTATAATAATACCAGACCGAGAGCGGGACTATAGTGTGGATCCAGCTTAAGGAATTACAACTTCGTCCCTTGTAATTTTACTGTCATATCCCACCTTTGAAAACACAAATGTTATTTATCCACGACATTTCTCCGGGGGGAGATTTTGTACAAAAATCGTTTGCTTGGACAGCTCTGTCCCATTCGTGTTGCATGGCCATGGCTCTGTTTCGATTTTAAGGGTGTGATATGGCAGTGAGTTTACAGGGTACAGAGGAATAACACCTGAGTCCTCAGGAATGAAAAAGCATGGGTGTTATAGGCGAAACAGTATAAACTGTTATGTCCATGATACTGCTCATGTCTATAGGCGACGGTTACCACTTTCCATCAGGTGGACCGTTAGCTTGTTTGCCATTCTAAGTTGTATAAAAAAAGAAAAGAAAATTATTCTATCTGCTTATCCCATAAATGGTGTGATGATAGATCCATTAATATGCACGATACCAAAGAATTTGATTCTTTCATATATATAGATATTTATATTTAACAATAATAACTTATAATAATATCACACTTGTGGTATATATATATAATATTAACATTTACGAGGTCTGTCCGGAAAGTTCGTATAAAAGTGTTCTGGAATGCGAGAAAGAGGAGTGGGGAGGCCAGGTAAGCGCAGGACCCCTTCCTTATGTCCCTAACAATGCTTCAGCTCTGGTCTGACCGCCGTGCGGTGCGAACTGGCTTGTCACGCCATCTGTGAAGTTACCTCTTAACGAAACCCCGTCGGCATGGAGCCCGCTTCCGTTGAAGAGCAGCGCGTCGTAATCAAGTTTCTCTCGAAACTCGGCAAGAATGGCCGTGAAATTTTTGCCGATCTCAGAACAGTTTATGGGGATGATGCTGTGAAGGAACCAACCGTCCACAAGTGGCTAAAAAGATTCAGAGAGGGCCGAGAAAGCGTTCAAGATGACCCACGTTCAGGACGTCCTTCCACTTCACATTCCGACGAAAACGTGGAAAGAATTCGAACTTGTGTTAATGGGGACCGTCGTTTAACGGTCAGATAGGTGGCTGAAGAGCTTAATTTGGGCAAAACCGTGGTCCACGAAATTCTAAGAAACGAACTTCAAATGAAAAAAATTTGCGCCAAGATCGTTCCGTGAGTTTTTGAGTAAAAATTCCATTACGGTGACCGAACACCCCCTATTCGCCGGATTTGGCCCCGTGTGACTTCTTCTTGTTCCCAAAAACCAAATTGGTACTTCGGGGGCGGCATTTGGGGGACATAAATGAGATAAAAAAAGCTACGACGGGGCAGCTGAGAAACCTACAACCAGAGGACTTTCAAGGAGCCTTCTCACAGTGGAAACGGCGTTGGCACAAGTGCATTATGTCACAGGGGGAGTACTTTGAAGGGGATAAAATTGATTTACCTGAATAATTGTAAAATAAAATTTTTAAAAAACTTTTATACGTACTTTCCGGACAAACCTCGTATAAGTAATTTTCACAACATTTTATGACGAAGTCAACTTTACAAACTGTCGATAAAAAATACAATGTAAACATAAAATGCATTTCATGAATTACACAATCCAAATATGTTATCTGATTTATTACATATATTTATTGCACATAATAGAATTATTTTTGGAAAAAAAAAGAAAAGCCAAAAAAAAAATTTAAAATAACAAGCCAATGAGATGACAACGAGACAAATAATTTGTTATCAAATCGGGATACCAGATTGTATACTATAAAGGAAAAAATGTATTTACAAAATTTACCCACTGCCCTTTTTTCTAATACTCTAAATGCGATAAACCTTTATGGAATTGACATCAAATGTTAAATAGGTCATTAGCCAGTACTATGGCTTTTTTTTAAGTACGGGGCGATATTAAAAATTAAAATAAATATAAAAGAATCTGCAATTCTTTGAGTACAATGCGACTAGTATAAATATACTGTATGCATAGAATGAATATTTGAAATTCAAATTTGGAATAATTTAAAAAGAAAAAAAAAACTGCGATAAATGCTACAAAAAAAAAAAAAAAAAAAAAAACAAAAAATCATACAAATTAAACCACCTAACGCATTGATACTTCAAGTTTTCCTCGATTATGCATACTTTTTACATAGTACACTTATGTTTAAATATTCACACTAGTTTTTATACCATACAAAACAACGGTTCTAGTCGATTAACACTTTTGAGTTTCGATGCGAATAAAAGAATCGATACAAAACTATTTCATTCAGCGTTTGCCGCATCTCGCTGGCGAAACATGATCCCTGTTATTATACTGGTACGTTTCATTTTGGTATAGCACTTTTGTTTTGCTTCTCCCATAGTCTATAGTAGAGTGATGCTGGATTACTGATGAGGTCTTTATGGGTGCCTTTCTCCGATATCGAACCGTTTTCAAGGACTAAAATCTCGTCCGCATCCGCGACGGTCGACAGTCGATGCGCTATGCAAATAGATGTACGACCTACGGTAGCAGCTTTCAAAGCTTGAAGGATTGCCTGAGAAAACAATGTTAACATAAGTATCAAATCTTAAAACTCATTATTCTTATATTTAACAAATTTTTTATCATACAATTTAGAATGGCAAACAATTTGCCGGCCCACCTGATGAAAAGTGGTAACCGTCGCCTATAGACATGACTAGTACCATGGACATAACAAAGTATACTGTTTGGCCCATGATACGCCCTATGCGTTACCATTCCTGAGGACTCAGGTGTTAGTCCTCTGTACCCTGTAAATTCACGCCATATCCCACCTTTTAAACCGAAACACAGCCATGCAAACACAACTGTTTCACGGTTGAAACACGAACGGGACAGAGGTGCCCAAGCAAACGGCTATTGTACAAAGTCTCCCTCTGGTAACACTAGGTTATATACAATTACATAAAATATGTACACAGGGGCAATAATTAAGGATTGTATCCCACGAAAAATAACTACTTCAATGTGGGAAAATCAGTTATTTTGATAAAAGTTCTATGCTCTTTAAACTTAAATATGCTCTTCCCTTAAAGATTACGATATCGTATCTGTTCGGAAATACTGCTGCTGGAATATGATTCTAAAGGGTGGTATAAAAAAAAAAGAACAAATTATTTTCGATACTGACGTGTTCGGTGAGCGAGTCCAGGCTGGAGGTGGCCTCGTCGAACACTATGATGGGCGAGTCCTTGAGGATGGCGCGGGCGATGGCCACCCGCTGCTTCTCACCGCCAGACAGCTTCAGGCCACGCTCGCCTACTTGCGTCTCGTAGGCCTGCACAAGCACATAATCGTCATCTATAAAATCTCGGAAGGGAAAGGTATTGTTAGTAATGAGGTCTAATGAACCCATTGCTAGCAATACAGGGTGTATCAGGTCGACCTCCACGCGGTTCCCTGTGGAAACCATCGTGGTTCATTCTAGTCAAATTCGTCACGATGGGCTAACTGAGCTGCTTTTTCGTCCTCACCTATCATCCCTCACTGGTGCCCCGCTAGCGTATACCGATAACGCAGGCGAGGTTACCATTCCATTATCACCCATTAAAAAAAAATACATAAAATCTTAAATGAAATATGTATTATATAAGACATACAATATGTTAGTAGATCATGCACGGGGTTTTTAAAGACGATGTAATTTTACAAATAGTAAATTTCAATAAAAACACATAATTATCACCATCATCATCATCATCATATCAGCCTTTAACTGTACCCTGCCAGATATAAGCCTTCCCCATAAAGGGTTTTACAAGTAGTTGCCACACTTGGCAGACAGATTGGTAACGGCAATTAGGCTTTTAGGGATGTTTTCAGAGGGACGCTGCTGCCTATCTCTCGCCCTCCCTTAGTCACCTCTTACGACACTCTCAGCAAAGGAAAAGGTGGCCTATTCTATGCTGGGACCCCACAACCACATACAATGTTATCAGAGATCTAAAAGAGTAAATGTTGAGTTTAGCTTGAGTTCTTTTCGTTAACAACATTTCGAACACTCTAGTACTTATGTGAATACAAAAAATGTCGATTTAAAAGTGCTTGTAAATGATTATTTGAATAAAGAAATTTCAATTTTGAATTTTACCTTAGGCCAAGTCTGTACAGAATCGTGCAGCTCCGCCATCTTGCTGGCCGTGTAGACCTCGTCGTGGGGCTTGCTCAGGTCACCGTAGTGCAAGTTGTGGAATATCGTATCGTGGAATAGGACGCAGTCCTGGGAAAATAGGTATATTTTTAATAATTATCATCAATTTATAATAGTCTGCTAGATGTAGGTCTCTAGTGGAATACCTTTGAGTGTATCTTAAAAATTTTATTATTTTTTTATACTATAGTTATTTATTTATTTATATCAACATTCTTTTTACAGGTAAATAAATAAGAAAGATGGCAACACCAGATAGCCCCAGATAATCCTTAAGTTGTATAAAAAAAATATTAACATACTAGAAATATACAGCACTAACAAAACTTGATATTTGCACAAAACATACCTGTGGAACTATAGCGATCGCCTTCCTCAAGCTAGCCAAATCTAAATCCCTTATGTTCTGTCCATTGATGAAGATATGGCCCGATTGTGGCTCGAAGAATCTGAACAGCAGCCGCACCAAAGTCGATTTGCTGGGAGCAAATTTTTAATAATAAGCTTTATTATTACAGACTATAACGGCTACATAATTACGTATTCTGTTTTGCCAAAGGTTGACTGGGAGAGAATGCTATATAGGTAGTATTAAGTCAGCCTTTTGTACCAGACATTTCTTGTTGTAATTTGGTCAATAATGAATAAATAAATAAAATATAAATATAATACAAAAGTCGATTGCTTGGGCACCTCTGTCCCATTCGTGTTTCTACCGTGAAGCAGTTGTTTTTGTATAGCTGTGTTTCGGTTTGAAGGGTGGGATATGGCGTGAATTTACTGGGTACAGAGGAATAACACCTGAGTCCTCAGGAATGGCAACGCATGGGGGGGGGGGATCATGTGCGAAACAGCATACTTTGTTATACACATGTTGACATAACAGAGTATACTGTTTCGCCCATGATACCCCCCATGCGTTGCCATTCCTGAGGACTCAGGTGTTATTCCTCTGTACCCTGTAAATTCACGCCATATCCTACCCTTCAAACTGAAACACAGCCATGCAAACACAACTGCTTCACGGTTGAAACACGAATGGAACAGAGGTACCCAAGCAATCGACTTTTGTAGTCTCCCTCTGGTGAAGTCCCTCACGGCGCATTCATTCACTGTTATGCTAACTTACCCACTGCCGGATCCGCCCACAATGCCAATCTTCTTCCCCGCCGGGATGGTGAGGGTCAGGTTATTGAATATCGGCTTCCCGTTGATGTACTTAAAGCTCACGTCCTTGAACTCGATGGTCGCTGTCTTCGCGTCCACCACTAGGGGCGGCGCTTTGTCTTTCTCCTGTACAGAATACACGTGTAGGATTGATAGTAGCGTTCAACCTTGTTATAGTAGATACCTATCAAGTATTACGACACACCCTGAACGGCGATCGGATCGGACCATCTAGCATGACGCAAGAAGGTGCGCTACCGAGAAAGACACCTGCGTCGAGTCAGCATTTCAATTTCCACAGCAAAAATACCCATTTCCTTTATGTTTGATTCGATATGACCTCACTTAAGGATCACACATCGATCTGAAGACACTTATTATTGTAATAATTAATTTTAGAATTAAATTTAGTTATATTTATAAAATTAGTTCTTTTTGGGTCTTCCGCCAGCGACTTCAATAACTATCTTGTAAATAAATTTAATCAATAATTAAAAAAAAAAACAATAAGTATTTCACAATAAAACAAATAAATTTTTAAATTGTCCAAGTTAACAAACACTCTCTCTCGTCCATGGCCCATGCGCGGTATGCGCGCGCAGCCAACAATCACAAAGCGCCTGCGCAACCTGCGCGCGCATCTTGCGAGTGAGTGCCGTGACCAAGCGTTATGATATATATATATATATATATATATATATATATATATATATATATATATATATATATACGAGGTCTGTCCGGAAAGTTCGTATAAAAGTGTTCTGGAATGCGAGAAAGAGGAGTGGGGAGGCCAGGTAAGCGCAGGACCCCTTCCTTATGTCCCTAACAATGCTTCAGTTCTGGTCTGACCGCCGTGCGGTGCGAACTGGCTTGTCACGCCATCTGTGAAGTTACCTCTTAACGAAACCCCGTCGGCATGGAGCCCGCTTCCGTTGAAGAGCAGCGCGTCGTAATCAAGTTTCTCTCGAAACTCGGCAAGAATGGCCGTGAAATTTTTGCCGATCTCAGAACAGTTTATGGGGATGATGCTGTGAAGGAACCAACCGTCCACAAGTGGCTAAAAAGATTCAGAGAGGGCCGAGAAAGAGTTCGATGTTCGGGGGATTGTCCATCAAGAATTCGTCCCTCCAGGCCAGACAGTTGATGGAAAATTCTACGTCGATGTGCTCAGACGCCTCAAAGCTCGTGTGGCACGAGTTCGTCCAGAATTGGCGCGAGAGGGGCGTTGGATTCTTCACCACGACAATGCCCCTGCCCACACCTCTCTTGTTGTCCGTGAGTTTTTGAGTAAAAATTCCATTACGATGACCGAACACCCCCCTATTCGCCGGATTTGGCCCCGTGTGACTTCTTCTTGTTCCCAAAAACCAAATTGGTACTTCGGGGGCGGCATTTGGGGGACATAAATGAGATAAAAAAAGCTACGACGGGGCAGCTGAGAAACCTACAACCAGAGGACTTTCAAGGAGCCTTCTCACAGTGGAAACGGCGTTGGCACAAGTGCATTATGTCACAGGGGGAGTACTTTGAAGGGGATAAAATTGATTTACCTGAATAATTGTAAAATAAAATTTTTAAAAAACTTTTATACGTACTTTCCGGACAAACCTCGTATATATATATATATATATATATATATATAACAAAATGTTAGTTTGTCTGCTTGTTTTTAACTAATAAAAAACCCAATTAAATTATAAAAGTTGATATACATATATATAATAAACATTGGTGAGTATTATCTCACCACATACGTGCGTCATACATGCGCTGCAAATTCTAGTTATGCAACAGACGCTGTTGCATTAGCGCGTAGTATCATATTTTTGTTAGTTACAGCGTATGATGCATAAACCGTGCGTTTTTCAAGGCACTTTCTTCCACGCACAACCACTCTTTGGAATCAACTTCCAGCAACAGTATTTCCAAACCGATACGACAACATAACCTTCAAGAAAAGAGCATACTCCTTTTTAAAAGGCCGGCAGCACACCTGCAATGCCAATGTATTGTGGGTGATCACGAGCGGCGGTAGTCACTTACCATCAGGTGAGCCACATGCTCATTTGCCCTCCATGTTGTAAAAGAAACGCTCGAGGGATTTATTCAATAAATGCATATTTATCCCTGATAATCACCTTGATCCTGGACTGCACTGTCATGAGTGTGAACATGGTCTGCATGTCGATGAGCGCCTGGCGCACCTCCCGGTACACGGAGCCGAGGAAGCCGAGCGGGATGGACAGCTGGAACAGCAGCCCGTTCACCATCACCAGGTCGCCCACTGACATATTACCTGACCAACACACGCCACTTGACGAGGTGAAATTATTATAAATTTAAAAGTTTCATTACGAACGTTCGTAACTTCATTTTGACAAAATGTGGCAAATATGCAAATATCTGTCAATTTAAAAGAAAAAAATTTAAGGATTTTCAATTTTTCTGATTATTCTGCTGATTATTTAAAAAGTGCTGTGCCTACAAAGTAAAATTTTAATTATAAAATACATATTTTAAATACACTATCGCAGGCATGCCCAGCCGGTCTATCACGACTGTTTTTTTTTATTGATAGGTGAAAATGGTATACTCCGCCTGCGCTCACGGGATACGCTGGCGGAGCACCAGTGAAGGGTGATAGATGAGAATGAAAACAGGCCAGTTAGCCCATCATGATGAATTCATCAGGAATTAACCATGATAGTTTCCAAGGGGAACCGCGATGAGGTCGACCTGGTTGGGATCACCATTCCATTTTTACCTATCAAAAAAAATATGACATGGGTATTAACTAGTATAATTTTACCTTTAGCAATTTCATTTGCAGCCAGTAGCATTATTATGCTGAGACCTCCGCTGAAGATGGCATGCTGACCAAAGTTCAGCAGCGCCAAACTGGACGCAGTCTTAAGGGACGCCTCCTCATACTTCTTCAGGCTCATATCATATTTTTCCAATTCGTATTTTTCGTTGTTGAAATACTGAAACGAATAACCATAATAAATGTATTAACAATTTTCGAAAGGTACTTTTTAAAATGGCAATTTAGCTTATGGTTCATGTGACGGTGTAAAACCAGAATTCTCCATAAATATTTGCTACACTGTAGACTTTAGACATGTGGTATCTCTTGTAATATGAAGTTCATGAATCAGGGTACCCAGTAATTTCATAGACATATCTCATCATCATTGACGTACCATAGAAATGCTTAAAAAAACGGATCAACTGTCTCATACAATTTTAAGTGATAAATAGTCGAGTGATTCCTTTACAACTTTTATATTTATTTTGCCTTGCAATTACTTCATCTTTTTAATGTGCAAAAACTCATTTTATTTATTAAATAATTAAATACAGACACGTCAAGATACTTTATGTGCTAAGTATATATACATTAATCAAAAAAAAAATGTGTCCGCTAAGTTGACAATTAGCTGACAAAAAGTTGACCCATTTTTGAGGCTCGATACTCTATACTCTATCTACGTAATCTTAGCATATAGTACGAAATACTAAAATCATTTCCATTTTGTATTTTTCTAAATAGTTTTATTCCCTCACTGCTCTATGGTCAGGAGGGTGATGCCCATAGATTGTTCTCATTTAGCAATCTTGTAAAAAAAAGCTACCTTGACGGTCTCGTAGTTGATGAGCGAGTCGATGGCTTTGTTGCCCGCCTCGTTCTCAGCGCGGTTCATGTAGACTCGGAACTTCGTCCGCCACTGCGTGATGGCCAGTGTGAATGCTGCGTATATACCCACACAGCCAAACGCCAGTCCTGCCGATACATACAGGTGTCTTTTACTAGTTTTTTTTTTTTTTTTTTATGCAACTTAGAATGGCAAACAAGCTGACAGGTCACCTGATGGAAAGCGGTAACTATCGCCTATAGACATAAGCAGTACCATAGACATAACAGAGTATACTGTTTCGCCCAAGATACCCCCTCAGCGTTGCCATTCCTGAGGACTCAGGTGTTATTCCTCTGTACCCAGTAAATTCACCATATCCCTACCTTTAAACCGAAACACAGCCATGCAGACACAACTGTTTCACGGTAGAAACACGACTGGGACAGCGGTGACCAGGCAAACGACTTTTAAATAAAGTCTCCCTCTGGTAGGTGAAAATGTAGTAGTAACCCCACCTGTGCTGTCAATATACGCTGGTAGGAGATCAGTGAGAGATAATAGATGAAGATAAAGACAGATCAGTTAGCCCATCGTGATAAAATCTACAAGAATTAACCACGATGGTTTCCAGGGAACCTACTGACCTGCTTCATCCTCACCTATCATCCCTCACAAGTGCCCCGCCAGCATATACCGATAACGCAGGCGGGATTATTATTTCATTTACATTGGATTTCTTACTTATTCTTCTTAGCTGAAATTACATTCCAAACTGGAAGGTACATTCATAAGTCTTTATTTCAAAATGCTTATAACTATGTTTACTTTAATAATGAATGTTTTTACTTATTTATTTTTATCCTTTAAAAAAAAAAAAGAAAAAAAAATCTCGCCAAAACTCGAAATAAGTATGTTCTATATGACATGTTGGTTTGAATAATTATTATCTATCTATACTTACAATAAATCTGTAGAGAGGTCAATTCTGTACATGAAATATATTTCCAAAATAACTATCAGGCGGTGATTAGTGATCGATACTGATGCCAACAAGGCAATCAGTAAAATTTTTATCTGTCTGTCTGTCTGTATGTTCGTTATAGAAACAAAAACTTCTCGACGGATTTTAACGAAACTTGGTACAATTATTCTTCATACACCTGGGCAGGTTATAGTATACTTTTCATCACGCTACGATCAATAGGAGCAGAGCAGTGAAGGGAAATGTTAAAAATGTCCACTCGTGCGACGCCGGGACGGGCCGCTAGTTTTATATAAAACACAAGGTACTGAGGGGCGTACATATGTAATCCTTTTTATTTTTTAATGGTGTTGCCATCTATAATTGTAACGTCCAAGTAAACGAGATAGGGATGCCATATAATGCAAAAAAGTAGGTATAATAAATTTACCTGCAAATGCAAGCCCACCCTTCAAGCCCAATATAGTAGATACGAGAGTGAGCTCGAATATAGTGGGCACTATGTTGAACACCATAGCCGATAGGACGAAGTTGATGGCGCGCGAACCGCGGTCTATCGTCTGAAAAAAAAAAAACAATTACAACAAAAATAGAAGAATATATTATTTTTTATATATATATTACATATTTATTATTTTTTAATAGAAACATCTATAATGTTTCCTTCTATTATTGTACGCATACTGCCCGCTAGTAATTAATGCTCCTTTCCACTCGGGGTTTGCTGGAAGAGAACTCTTACAGAGTTAAGCTCGCCTGTTGTACATCTTTATTTTATGTATATTATATGTTGTAATTTTTTGTGTACAATAAAGAAGAATATTGACGGACAGAGAATTCATTAAACGAAGCTTTTTAGAATTCAATTCAATCATTTATAGCTATTTCATGTTGTAACAATATAGGTCTTAAGTTATTAAAAGTAAAGAATCAAAATAAACCCTGGAAGGCCACAGCAATCACATTAATAAATATTTCATAAAGTACATAATAATTCACCAGTCCCCACACTTCTATTCTGAACCAGGCAATCGAATATGAACCTTTGATTGCGGCTCCGTGTGACAGGACTCATAATCATTATATATTTAACAAAAAATACCAAATACAAATTCAAGAAGAGGAAAAGGACCAATCCGGTGTACATGAATTACGCATATACACCGATGGCTCCAAAACCGAGAACGGTTCAGGAGCCGGAGTCTTTTCCTTAGAGCTGAATATAAACGTGCACATACCGCTTGGCGTACACAGCTCAATATTCCAATGCGAATGTGTTGCAATAACCGAGGCTGCTGCAGCTGTACATAAGCTAGGAATAAATGGTTTTAGCATTAGATTCTTATCTGACAGCGCAGCAGTACTAAAAGCATTACGAAACAACAAGACAAACAACAAATTGATAATTGAATGCCACCATTCACTGGATAGGATATCTTCCAATAACCGAGTAATCCTCCAGTGGATAAGAGGGCACAGTGGATCTTATGGTAACGATGCCGCAGACGAACTGGCTAGAAGAGGCTCAGGAACGAGGGTGGTAGGCCCGTATCCACTTCTTCCTCTTCCGTTCTCGCAATTTCGAATGTGGATTCGTCAAAGATCCGCTGACATACAAAACCAAAGATGGATACAGGCTACTGATTGCAGACAATCAAAATTGGCCGTACCTACGTTGAATCAACGACTATCAAAACGTTTATTACATCTAGATAGAAAAAACCTCAAAATAATGATAGGGACAATAACGGGTCATTGTCCATTAAACAAACATTTATACACAATAGGAGCCACAGACAGCCCTCTTTGTCGAGGCTGTTTCGACGCTGAAGAAACGGCTGCTCACGTAATCCTGGAATGTGAGGCTGTGGCCTATCAACGTTTAGAAATCCTCGGAACGGTGAGGTCGCTCCGTGAAGCCTGTGAAGAACCCAGGAAGCTTCTGCGCTTCTGGGCGGAGCTAGGTTGGCTGTACTAGCCACGACTCACACGCACAACGGCCCAAATGAGAGGCTAAGTGCGGAAAACAGAGTCTTCAGTCATCAGACCTCTGTCCCATTCGTGTTTCTACCGTGAAACAGTTGTGTTTGCATGGCTGTGTTTCGGTTTGAAGGGTGGGATATGGCGTGAATTTACAGGGTACAGAGGAATAACATCTGAGTCCTCAGGAATGGTAACGCATGGGGAGTATCATGGGCGAAACAGTATACTCTGTTATGTCCCTTCAAACCAAAACACAGATTTAGATTAGATTAAGATATTTAAAAAATGCCTGACAATATTTAAATGCAATTTGATACATGGGTATCTCACCTTAAATACATAGGATATTTTATAGTTCAATTCACGCAAGCAAAGCCACGGTAAAATAACTAGTAAATAATAAATAAGAACAAAACAAACACAATTGATTTACGGTTGAAACACGAATGGGACGGAAGTACCCAAGCAAACGACTTTTGTGCAAAGTCTCCCTCTGGTAAATATATGAAGACAAGAACATTACCTTAGACAATGCGCCGGTCTGTCGACCCAAGTGGAAACTGAGGTCCAAGTTGTGCAGGTGCGTGAAAACATTGCACGCGAGACGCCGTATCGAATGCTGTGCTACCTTCGCGAACACTGCGTTACGTAGCTCATTGAAACCCGCAGAGGTGGCACGGGCTATACCATCTGAAAAAATAATTGAAGAATTTGTACAAAAGTCGTTTGCTTGGGCACCCCTGTCCCATTTGTGTTTCTACCGTGAAGCAGTTGTTTGCATGACTGTGTTTCAGTTTGAAGGGTGGGATATGGCGTGAATTTACAGGGTCCAGAGAAATAACACCTGAGTCCTCAAGAATGGCAACGCATGGGGGGTATCATGGGCGAAACAGTATGCTCTGTTATGTCAATGGTACTGCTCATGTCTATAGGCGACGGTTACCACTTTCCATCAGGTGGGCCGTCAGCTTGTTTGCCATTCTAAGTTGTATATAAAAAAAAACCTTCAATTTATATCAGTTAGTTATCACAGCTGAAATTTATGGATATTTCATCTCTGATTATTTGTTTTACGTAATAACTACTATCAAACCCTCCAATGGCAAATATCAGAAGGAACTCACCCTCTGACTTTGACTCGGGATCGTTCCTTATGGTGGTCGTGGGAGGCCTATGTTCAGTGGTGAACAGATAATGGCTTTTGTGATGATGATTATTAGAGTATTGCACATAAAATTGATAGTAAATCTATCAGATAACCAAACAGATCAGGACAGACATAACAGTTTTATTTGTAACTCTAAAAATAACTGGTTTTTCCTGCTTCCTACATATTCAAATACATGCGCACGCCTATTCCGAGAATTCTCAATTTATCTCTAGGGAGAACACGCCATGTACATTTATCGGGGACTCCCCTATTAACACAATGCAGATATTTTTTCTCTTTAGGAACATTCATACTGGTATCGATATTCATATATCATAATCATAGATCATAATGATATCGAAAATGTTACTTCCCATTACCCTAAAACTTTAATTAATGGCAACCCTAAAACGTAAAAAATTACCTAAAAAAAATACACATCAATCTATCACTGGAAAATTTGCAACCGTTTAATATTTTAATTGTAAAGTTTACCATATACTTTTTACTTACTACTTTTTATTACATACATACATATACTTTTTATTTGGAATAAACTACAATTCAATAAGTTCAAAATGAATCTGGGTTTAATGATGCGTGAACAATTATTTTTAAATAAGTCAACACTGAGAAATATGTACACAATAGTTTTGAATTTTAATAGCACAGCTGTTAGTTTTACTGGGGATTTCCACATTTAGCTTTGTAAATGGAATGCGTGGAAACACACCAGGTAGATTTGAGAGGCTCGCCTGGGTGCCTGGTTATTTCCATTTGAAGAGTACAAGATGCCAATGAAATCTCTGATATAATAGACATAAAAACTTAGCCCTGCAATGTGGCAACACCATACATACTTCATACCTACGTATGCCTTAGAAAAAAGAATGCAAATTTCAGAAATCTGTACTGTGACTGTACTGTGTGTATGTGTACTGTGAATTTGACCACACAATAATAGATTTACCTTTAAACGAGGCATCTTCAGAAACACAGATCTTCAGAGGCGAAACACTTATCGCAAAACGTGCGTAGACTGAATGGTGGTCGGAAATTGATAGCTAATATACAAGTTTATAGAACTTCTGGTAATGTTAGTAACAATCAACTATTAACAGTCAATTGCATACATTCTAATTGTAGCGAAATTAAATACAATAACTTTAATCATCTAACCGAGGTTTTCCCAAGAGACAACAGCATGGGATTCTACAAAAGGGGGGTAAAGAGGTTTCTTCAGGGTCGGCAACGCGCGCGTAATGCCTCTGGTATTGCAGGTGTTCATAGACTACGGTAACCACTTACCATCAGGTGGGCCGTATGCTTGTTTGCCACCTCAGTAGTATAAAAAAAACTGCACAATAATTAAACATTTTCAAATTTAACTTACATCCAACTATGAGACTGAATGCGGTTGTACCCAAAGCCTGTGGTACCGTCGCCACGCCCAGCAACACGTCTCCAGTCTGCGTCACAGCAGCTTGGTTCACTTCGTCCACTGCGTACTTGAACAGGAACGGGACGGATACGTTCATCACTTTCGCGCCGAACAGGAGCGACAAGGAGAGCATGACCCGGTTTTTTATCATGGTATTATCCTGTGTAAAACAAAGCGATATTGTTCAACAATATTACATATATAAACAGTAACGATAAAGAGATGAGTATAAGAAATCGATCTTTAGCATTTTTTTTAATGGGTGATAATGAAATGGCAATCCCGCCTGCGCTAACGATATACGCTGGCGGGGCACCAGTGAAGGATGATAGGTAAGAATGAAAAGGCCAGTTAGACCATCGTGATGAATACACCTGGAATTCAGCACGACGGTTTCCAGGTGGAACAACGGGGATGATCTTTAGCATTAGGCACTCTTTGTCTGAGGATGCTCGAATAACATAAACCAGCATGAAAACTAATATTTACGACTTCATATTGCAATATGGAGTTATTAATTCCAGCTTACTCGAACACATTACGCGACCTTCCACACGCTATCATCAGACTGGGCATTCGCGTTGTCTATGGTACTATTCATGTCTATACAGTTACCACCTCCCATGAGGGACTCCGTCAGCTTTTTAGCCATTCTATAATATATTAAATATATTTTCAATAGAGACAATCATCAGCATCATATCAGCTTTGAACTGTCTACTGCTGAACATAAGCCTCCCCTGCTGGATTTTGCCAGTAGTTGCCACGCTTGGCAGGTGTATTGGCAACAGAAGTTAAGCATTGAAGATGTTTTAAGAAGGACGCAGCCCATCTCAATAGAATATTAAATAGAAACTAACTACAGACAAATAAATTTTTCGGAACTGGGCTGACTTCCACGAAACCCTATTTTTAAAACCAAAGGCGTATTTAAAGAAAAGGCCTTAGAACTGTGTCTGGTCCAGAATCGTCTGGTGGCCACGCGATCCAAGCGAGGCTTCATAAAGACATATCTGAGAGTGCAAATACGCCTTAAGGGACCAGGCCCAGCCTGGCTAATAGTCTTAGATACACAAATGTTCAGAACAATAATTTTAGAAGTCAAAAGTTCTAGGAAATAAAGAGAAAATATATCTAAGTAACAGTGAGCGATAAATAGTTAAGAAGTCAAACTAGAACAAATTCTATGTAAGATAATGCAACGCCTACGTATTTCTCAGCTTGCCCAATGGTTGACTGGTAGAGAACACCGTCCGGTGTTAAGACCGCCAATTGTACATAGAATTTTACTGTGCATTAAAGTTTAAGTAAATAAATATCATAATAGGTACTAGATATTAGATAACGTACATGCATTATTTGTATTATCCTTGATACCGCGCAGAGCACCGAGGTAATGTTAATTCACAATCATGTCACGATTTTCACGTAATATTTCATTGCAAGTGTAAACACAAAACCTCTGCAGATTGTCTACGTTAACATGGCACGCGTCTGCCAAGTTTTTACTTCAATATGTGTGACCATATATGGACATTAATGCTCCGTTCGTGCTTTTTTTTTTATTGGATGAAAATGGAGTGGTAACCCCGCCTGCGCAAATGGGATACGCTGGCGGGGCACCAGTGAAGGGTGATAGATGAGGATGAAAACAGGCCAGTTAGCCCATCATGATGAATTCATCAGAAATTAATCATGATAGTTTCCAGGGGGAACCGCGAGGAGGTCGACCTGTTCGGATATATTGCTAGCAATGGGATTCTTAGTCCCCATTACTAACAATCCCTTTTCCCCCCGCTCTATTCGTGTTTGAGTATTATATTCCTTGATGGAAACCTTTTAACCATTTTTAATTATATTAATTTTTAAAGGGCGTGCCATGTTATTATGAACAATCTATATGTTTTGGTCTGCGTAGACAAGGAACTATTTTTTCGTGCACGAAATTTCTGATAAGATAGATAGATAAATAGATACTCTTTATTGTTTCCTCCAAAAGATTACAATAATAAACTTATTATAAATAGATACAAACAATTACAAGATATGTTCACACTGGGAAAACAATGGGCGGCCTTATCGCTAAACGCGATCTCTTCTAGGCAACCATTGGATGGAGAGTAGTTATAAACAGTTTGAGCGGAGGCACGATGAAAATAAGACACAGTCCACGGCCTACATTTTAGTATAGTGAATAATAAATCTCCTAAAATTTTATACTGTGCCTAATACGGTTTCATAAAGAAATTTATAAAATTTTTAATTATATTTTAAAATAGTTTAGCAGTCCACAACTTGGTAGTGCAGCGACTTAATATTACTACCTCATCTTCCGACGATTTCGGATTCAATTCTCACACCATACAAACATTCATTTGCTAGCAATATAGGGTATATTGCTAGCAAATGAATGTTTGTATGGTGGTCGGAGGTCGACCTCCACGCGTTTCCCCCTGGAAATCATCTTGGTTAATTCTTGTCGAATTGATACCGATGGGTCAACTAACCTGCTTTTATCCTCAAGTAACATTTCTCACAGGTGCCCCGTCAGCGTATACCGATAGCGTAGGCGGGGTTACCATTCCATTTTCATGGCGTCATGAAAATGGAATGTCAATCATGGCAAGTCGCGGGTTAAAGAATAGAATAGAATAGAATAGAATAGAAATCATTTATTCAAATAAACTTACATTGAAGCACTTTTGAAAAGTCATTACATTTTTTTTAATTTACCGCTCGTTCGGAAAGCTGTCTCATCACAAGAAGAACGAGCAAGAAACTTGCGTGATGCTCTTTTAAATAATTTTATTATTATTTTACATTTTTAAGTTTAATTGTGTGAATACAAACCACCAATTAGCACTAATTCAATTAAATACTCAAAAAGAAAAAAAAAATTGAATACATAACCAACTGGTTAAACAATTAATAAGAGGAAATCAGTCATAGTGATTAGAGCAGACCAGTCCCTACAAGCAGCACCCGTTCACGAGTATGACGGATGAGCCAGCCATCACTGCGCTCGACCATATTTTAGGGAGCCCAATGACCCGGCCCACCACGCCGCCACAAGTCTGGACATTTTAGTGAGCATGACTACTCAAAACACTAGACCACGTCAAAGCTACTCACAATTGCCATCTGATAGTTATAGTATTCACATTTTACATAAGAATGCATGCGGCAATTAATACAAAAAACCGCTACGCTTTCATATTTCTAAAATTAATCAATTAAATCAAGAAAGCAATGAGAAAAAAAAATTATAACGTTGTATGCTAATAAACTAATTATTTACTTGATATGTTGTCATCTATGAATTCGTCTATCCTGTAATAGGCTTTCTTACATAAAAATTGTTTAATATAAGATTTGAATTGCCTCTCTGTCAGATTTAATGCAGATTCCGGCAGTTTATTATAAAATCTTATGCAATTACCATAGAATAAATTACTGATTTTGTGCAGACGGCATTTAGGTAAAATAAGCTTATTTATATTGCGTAAGTTTCTACTTGTACAGTCTTTGAGTTTTTTAAAACTCGCTAAGTTCTTCCGTGTATACATAATATTTTCATAAATGTATTGTGAAGTAACTGTGAGGATATTTGAGTCTTTAAAGCACTGACGTAATGACTCTCTTGAACCCATACCATAAATAGAACGTATGGCTCTCTTTTGTAAAACAAATATAGTATTTATATCGGCTGCTTTACCCCACAGCAGTATGCCATAAGACATTATGCTATGGAAATAACTAAAATATACAAGTTTAGCCGTCGCCACGTCTGTTAATTGCCTAATTCTTCTAATTGCATATGCAGCAGAACTGAGTCTACTGGCCAATTTTGAAATATGGGGCCCCCATTGTAATTTCGAGTCCACTGTTATACCTAAAAAAACTGTATCATTAACAAAATTTACTATTTCGTCATTAAGCAATAACTGTGTATTTATTAGTCTTACATTAGGAAGTGTAAATTTTATACACTTTGTTTTGCTGGAATTTAATAATAGGTTATTACATGTAAACCAATTTAATATTGCAGACATAGCACAATTTACATCGTCTAATTGATTACTTTGACGTCCAATTTTAAACACTAACGAAGTATCATCCGCAAACAGCACTATATCTGCAATTTTCTCTACCATAAAGGGAAGGTCATTTATGTAGATTAAAAAGAGAAAGGGGCCTAAGATTGACCCTTGTGGAACGCCCATCTTAATATTAGCTCCCTTAGATTTTACACCGTCAATATCTACAGTTTGAACCCTATCCTCTAAATAAGTTCTCATTAATTTTAGATCATTATCTCTTATACCATAATGTTCGAGCTTGTACAAAAGCGTTTTATGATCCACACAATCAAATGCCTTTGATAGGTCACAAAAAACTCCGAGTGCATCCTGTGACCTCTCCCAAGATTCGAAAATATGTGTCATTAGCGCAACACCTGCGTCAGTGGTAGACTTGCCGGCGGTGAAACCATATTGCTGACTGTGAAGCAGTCCGTTAACCCTGAAGTGATGTAACATTTGATTTAACATTATCTTTTCAAACACCTTACTTAGAACTGGCAAAATAGATATAGGTCTATAGTTCCCTGGCTCAAATTTATCTCCTGATTTAAATAGTGGGATTAATTTGCTAAATTTCATTAAATGTGGAAAAACGCCATTATCAATACATTTATTAAAAATAGTGGCTAGATATGGAGCAACAATATCTATGAAAGAACTAACTACTTTTACAGACATGCCCCAAAGGTCTTCCGTATTTTTTAAATTTAGCTGTTTGAATATTTTTATGATATGAAAGGGGCTAACATGTGAAAATTTAAATCTTAAAGAACAACAACCGATATTAGTCTCTAGTAATTTTTTTGCTCGAGATTGAGATGAGTCCAGAGAAGATGTAATATCAATCGGAATATTAGCAAAAAAATCTTCAAAAATATTAACTACATCTTTTGTTGTTGTTATTAATTTATTATCATAATTTAATGTAAATTGATTACAGGCTATTTTAGATCTTCCAGTTTCTTTATTTATAATGCTCCAGATGGTTTTAATTTTGTCAGAAGACTGCTTAATTTGTTTATTAAAATAATTAGACTTAGCCATAATACAAACTTTTTTAAAAATTTTTGAATAATTTTTTACATAAGTGGTGAATTTGTCATCAAATCGATATTTTTTTTGATCGTATAAATCAAACAAAATATTTCTACTTTTAAGTATTCCTACTGTTGCCCATTCCGTGAATTTAGATTTAACATGAACTTCTTTTTTCTTGAAAAATTGTTCATATTCTCCGGATAAAATATTAATTAGCTTGGTGTAAAGATAATCAGGATTATTACTAGATTGTAACAGCAAATCCAATTTATTTTTAATCGCGCTTTTGTATTTATTAATATTGTAAACGTTTATTTGTCTTTTTGATTTTTTATTATTGTTGACTTTATTGATTTGACTGCTAAACTTAACAACTTGACCACAGTGATCTGAAGGAAGTTTATTTATTATGAATTTTTCTGTATACTCGCAGTTACAAAAAACATTGTCAAGACAAGTAGCAGACGTGGCAGTTACACGAGTGGGTTCATGAAAGACATGACATAAATCAAATGACTGAAATAAACTAATAATTTTTGTACATGTGGGTGTGTTACAAAGAATATCAACGTTAAAATCTCCACATACAATAATTTTTTTAATACTATTAAATACTTTTTTTAAAATATCCTCCATCACCCCTTCAAAAACATTGTAATCACTATTAGGAGGCCTGTACACACATATAAGGATATAATTTTCTAGTTCTATACAAGATAATTCTATACAACACTCAATAGAAAGTCTAACAATGTCAGCACGTTCCTTTACTTTAATATTATTTCTTGCAATTATCATAGACCCGCCTCTGTTAACTGACTTTCTATTGAAGCAGCTGACAACGTTATAATTATTTAAATTGAACATCATATTGCTTTCTTTAAGCCAATGTTCTGTGAAACAGACAATATCAATATTATACTTTTCTAAAAATAATTGTATAATTAACTCGCTGCCGGGAAAACTTTGTATGTTCTGATGAACAATTATTAATTCTGATTGCTTTCCCTTTGTCTTTGTGAGCAGTTTAAATCTGCAGTCATAGTACTTATGTCACAAATATTAATAGAATTATCTGTTATGTCAGCATTTTTATGTTTAAGTTTACCATGTAAACTGTTCATGTAGTCAATATTATAAGCCACTAAAGTGGCTATTTTATTTTTAGATGATTTAGAAAGATACATTGTATCTTTTGTCAAATAAAAATAAAGGTAGTTTAAAAAAAATAAAGTACGTAAATACTCACCCTAGGCCATACATACTCCAGCATGCCCCTAACCATATCTGTCCCGGTGACCGGTTTCGCCTCAGCCAGGTTTATATCTTCGCGGGACAAAACAGATGCACCTGGGTGAAAGCAGTCTCTTTTTTGGATACCTAAGGACGGGAGATACACCATCAGGCGCACGTAAAGGAAGGACGACAGTAATGGAAGAGGAAAAAGCGGACAAACAAAGGATGCGTGCGGGGGACAACTGCATTTCAACCAAGTATTAGTAACAAAAATGGCAACACAAATGGAAAGAATAAACGGAAAGAAATTAATTTGGCAACTAAGGTTCTAAGAGGTGTTACTGCCAAATATATATCAAGTCTTTTACTGTACAGTACAATACAATACAGTATGTTATATCTAAACTATAAAAGGTAGAGTAAAACAGTTGAATATTAATACAGTGAACACTCTATATAAGCAATCTCTTTATAAGTGACATTCTTTATATTTTACTTTTTTTTTTAATACAACTTAGAATGGCAGACAAGCTGACGGCCCACCTGATGGAAAATGGTAACCATCGCCTATAGACATGAGCAGTACCATGGACATAACAGAGTTGCCATTCCTGAGGACTCAGATGTTATTCCTCTGTACCCTGTAAATTCACGCCATATCCCAACCTTCAAACCAAAACACAGCCATGCAAACAAAACTGCTTCACAGTAGAAACACGAATGGGACAGAGGTACCCAAGCAATCAACTTTTGTACAAAGTCTCCCTCTGGTGCTTTCTACTCAGCTTAGTTAGTAAAAGAAATAAGGAAAAATATTTTCCAGATGGAAAGTATTTCTATACTCTTTATTTCTTTCCTATAAGTAACATTTCCTAATAAGAAACTTTTTTATTGAAATTGGTTCAAATGAGTGCCTTATATAGAGCGTTCATTGTAGATACAACTCATTTGAGGGTGGAGCTTCTGATTTGGCTTACAGGTGATGGAGTATGTGCCAATCAAATCAAAAAACAAGCATCAATATTTTTTCTTATGTTCCCACTATGAATTTGAAAATTACATAATACACTTATGTAATTTTCAAATTGCTGAGATTACATCTTAAGATCTCCAGCATGCAGTATTGCATTGTCTGACTGAACAGCCACCACTCAAAATGGTAAATAAAATTTTAAAAATGCATAAATCGCTTTATAAACATATAAACTATTATAATATATATATTTGACAGTGAAATGCACCCATAATAGCAATCACACATTTATGCATAAGTACATATTTTCACATGTCAGAGCATTTGTGACACAATTTTGACTGATTTTACTGAAATATTAATATTATTTTTTATTGTAAATTAATAAACTTACATTAATTATAGTATTACAAAGTTTCCTCATATTATTTTTTTTATAACACTAAGGTGGCAAACAAGCATATGGCTCACCTGATGGTAAGCGGTTACCATAGCCTATGAACACCTGCAATACCAGGGCCATTACATGCTCAAAACCGAACCCCAAAGAAAATTCTTTACATCATTTTTAAAGAAATATAACTATGTAAGTAACCTACATACATTTTTTATGCATAAATGAATGATTGGTCTATAGACTGAATATTTAATTATTGTAACATTTGCCTAAGCTTAGGACTATTGCCAGAACATTATTCTAATGTTTTTTTCATGTTTAATCTCATAAAAACACTACAAGACAATGTTTATTAGAGATGATATTGGACTTTATTATTGCTAATACCATGCCATGACAATTTATGTTTGCAGATTTAGTAAATAGCTATTAATGATTTACATAACAAACAAAATTAATATGATAACACTACAAACATAATTTTTTTTTATACCACTGTGGTGGCAAACAAGCATACGGCTCACCTGATGGTAAGCAGTATTATTAATTAAATAATGTTATCAATTCTGAAGTACCATTAAAAAATGAAAATCAGTTTTACTTTAAGATTTGTTTTAAGACATATCACATCATTAATTGCTTATAAGAGGCAGAAATTAACCAATCCTAAGAAAATATTAAATGGTTTATATATAAGTTATTTAACACTTTGCTGACGAATGATAAGGTAACTCCTCTTTCCATATCTAAATGTTGCTGACCAGTGATGAGTAAATTAGTCATTGCACTAGCTTGTAGGCACATTCATCTACCATGATGAGAAAGACTGTTTATATTACAAAGTGTTCATGAACAAAAAATTTACCAGAGGGAGAATTTGTACAAAAGTCGATTGCTTGGGTACCTCTGTCCTATTTGTGTTTCAACCGTGAAGCAGTTGTGTTTGTATAGCTGTGTTTCAGTTTGAAGGGTGGGGATATGGCATGAATTTACAGGTTACAGAGGAATAATACCTGAGTCGTCAGGAATGGCAATGCATGGGGGGTATCATGGGCGAAACAGAATACTCTGTTATGTCCATGGTACTGCTCATGTCTATAGGTGACGGTGACCACTTTCCATCAGGTGGGCCGTCAGCTTGTTTGCCATTTTAAGTTGTATAAAAAAAAATAGTTTTCTATGTATTTAGGTTTTATCACTATTTTAATTTAATTCCAAAGATTTCAACTATGATGGAATTCCAGCAAAGTGTTAAGAAACATTAATCAAATTTCCAATAGATTTGAGTCAGTACTACTTTAAATTTAATCCTCAGTAGTCATTCAAATAGCACTTCAGAATTGACTATAATGCTACACTACAATTTTAAAAAATAGTGACCATTATGTTATGATGTTAAAGTAAAATTTTCAAAAACATCACTTCATATCTAGCAGTGTGCTCAACTATATCAGCGTTTCTAGCGGAAACTTACTAAATGAACTTTTTAATGCAGCTTTAAAATGAAAATTAAATGATACAGAAAACTAATAGGATTAAAGTGCATAAAAATAGGTATTAACAATGATAAGTTTAAATACACATTTCATAAACAACATTTTTTTTTCTAGAAACGATTGGTTAATTCCTTGTAAATTAATCCGGAGAGGCTGAATGTATTCATCACGATCTATCATTCCTCACTGGTGTCCCACCAGTGTATACCATTAGAACAGACAGGGTTACCATTCCATTTTTATCCAATAAAAAAAAAACTCATTGCCAGCAAATTAAATACTGTTTATTTATTTACTTTCATCTTTTTTCTTTTTATGCTCCAAATTCAAATCTACGGATAGTAGATAATAAACTTTGTGTTATCGCAATGTCCAGATGATAAAAAAACTGCCAAATTATAGGCTACAAGGTCAAGATCAGAATTATGTAATATGATACATTTAAAAATTGCCTGCCTCATATTTTATAACATAAAATATTTCACTTCCAATTAAAATAATAAATGTTACCATTTATTTGAACTTACCAACAGGTATTTTTCCGGTTTTTGGCTTGTTTGCCAGTACTGCTGCCAAAACATTTTTCGCTGGGTCTGTATTTCCAGCGTTGTTTGGAGACGGTGTAGAATAATACTAAAACAATATTATTCATCGGATATTATATTATTTTCACACCAACGAAACGACAAAAATTATTTAGAATCAAAATAAATCACCGATCAAATTTTTATTAACATACACACCCTGAAATGACTTGCGGCGGCACACTGTTTGCATTTTAAATTGAACTGGGGTTTATTTAGAATCGTAGAATTATTAATACAGTATGATTTGTTCAATTTTACATGATTTTTTATTAAATAACTGAAATTCTTGGTTGACAGCAGTAAAGCCGCCATTATGGTTGACTGACAAGTGAAGAAATTAGAGTCGAACGATATATATCATATATAGTTATTATATCTATATAAACAGATATCTCTATATAGAGTACAAGATTATATCAGAGATTTAAATACCTATATAGACTGGTCTAGTAATGGTGATATAGAAATAACTCTTTTTCGCCATTAATATAAATATTCAAGGAATCCTATATATTGATAATTACCAGACCGATAACTTCTACGTTTTATGTTATCAACTGTATGTACATTATCATTTAAAGGATAAAGGCAGATTCTTATTTGCTTGACCAAATAATAAACTTAGAGAAATTCTTGAAGCTTGGGCGTTTCTGTAACGTACTATTATAATTAGAAATTCATGATTTATCTATCAGATGATACAAATTATTCAAATGAATTGCTCAGTCGAACAATTAGTAGACGGATTAGTAAAGTTGCATACCGCTATTTGATATTAAGAACATTTATAATCACTTACCAAAGTGGGACGACAACGCAATTAACTAAAAACATTTTATGTATTTCATATTTTGCTTCATAATTTTAAAAATACATTTTTACCATTACAATTCTTTTTTATAGTGACAAATCGGCCACAGAACGGTGTCAGGTGTGGGTATGTCGCTTGCAGCAATTAATATCTAATATATAGTTTATCTACCTGATCTATATATAGATTAGTAAATTTTGACTAATATACATATATTGTAACTATATACAGTTTGTATACAAATCTAGTCCTCGTAAACATTATCCAACTCCTCTATTTATTTGGATGCTTATCAGATTTTCCTTGTTTTACTTTTTGATACTCATCTGTGAGTTATAATTTATATAAATATATTTGTAGTGATTTTTTTTAAATTGACGGTCATATTGCCTATCCCTACTAGTAATATCTAATATATAATAATACTGTATAGTCGACCTCTATGCGGGGTTTCCCTAGACTAACTGACCTGTTTTTTTGGGGGGAAAGGGGTTGTTAGCAATGGAGTTTGACAGCCCCATTGCTGGCAATATGCCTTATTAGGTCGACCTTCACGTGGTTCACCCTGGAAACCATCGTGAAAAAATCTTGTTGAATTCGTCACGATGGGTTAACTGACCTACTTCATCCTCTCCTATCATCCTTCACTGGTGCCCCGCAGGTGTATACCGATAGCGCGGGTGGGGTTACCATTCCATTATCATCCATTAAAAAAAACTGACCTGCTTTCATCCTCACTTATCATCCCTCACTATTATCATATCATCAGAGTAAGGCGATAGCACAGCCGAGCTTATTATTCCATTGTCATTCATTAAATAAAATTATGGGTGTCACAGTGTATTCTATGATGTCTATATAGACTGCATTGTGTAATTTATAATTTAAATAAATAAAATACTGTATTCTGTTTTTCGTATTTCTAATACACACGGGATAGCGATTTGTAATTTGTATTTCTTATATAGCTTTGATTACTAGCAATGGAGCTGTTAGGCCCAATTACTAACAATCCCTTTCCACCATGACTCCCATGGTACTCGCTGATGTTCTAGGCTCTTTAAATTTTACATATCCATATTTGATAACAAAATTACGGATGCTGGATGACAGGGAATATTTTCACAGTTCTAGTTAAAACTTTTGAGTGCCATTTTTGGTGCTAATCTAGTAATCATAATTGCTATTTTCTGTCGTATTATTTCCTGAATTTATTTACGTTAGTAATTATTTTTGTGTTTTAGCCACCTATGTCGAGAATAGAATAGAATAAGAATAGAATAGAAATCATTTATTCAAATAAACTTACATTGAAGCACTTTTGAAAAGTCATTACATTTTTTTTAATTTACCGCTCGTTCGGAAAGCTGTCTCATCACAAGAAGAACGAGCAAGAAACTTGCGTGATGCTCTTTTAAATAATTTTATTATTATTTTACATTTTTAAGTTTAATTGTGTGAATACAAACCACCAATTAGCACTAATTCAATTAAATACTCAAAAAGAAAAAAAAAAATTGAATACATAACCAACTGGTTAAACAATTAATAAGAGGAAATCAGTCATAGTGATTAGAGCAGACCAGTCCCTACAAGCAGCACCCGTTCACGAGTATGACGGATGAGCCAGCCATCACTGCGCTCGACCATATTTTAGGGAGCCCAATGACCCGGCCCACCACGCCGCCACAAGTCTGGACATTTTAGTGAGCATGACTACTCAAAACACTAGACCACGTCAAAGCTACTCACAATTGCCATCTGATAGTTATAGTATTCACATTTTACATAAGAATGCATGCGGCAATTAATACAAAAAACCGCTACGCTTTCATATTTCTAAAATTAATCAATTAAATCAAGAAAGCAATGAGAAAATAAAATTATAACGTTGTATGCTAATAAACTAATTATTTACTTGATATGTTGTCATCTATGAATTCGTCTATCCTGTAATAGGCTTTCTTACATAAAAATTGTTTAATATAAGATTTGAATTGCCTCTCTGTCAGATTTAATGCAGATTCCGGCAGTTTATTATAAAATCTTATGCAATTACCATAGAATGAATTACTGATTTTGTGCAGACGGCATTTAGGTAAAATAAGCTTATTTATATTGCGTAAGTTTCTACTTGTACAGTCTTTGAGTTTTTTAAAACTCGCTAAGTTCTTCCGTGTATACATAATATTTTCATAAATGTATTGTGAAGTAACTGTGAGGATATTTGAGTCTTTAAAGCACTGACGTAATGACTCTCTTGAACCCATACCATAAATAGAACGTATGGCTCTCTTTTGTAAAACAAATATAGTATTTATATCGGCTGCTTTACCCCACAGCAGTATGCCATAAGACATTATGCTATGGAAATAACTAAAATATACAAGTTTAGCCGTCGCCACGTCTGTTAATTGCCTAATTCTTCTAATTGCATATGCAGCAGAACTGAGTCTACTGGCCAATTTTGAAATATGGGGCCCCCATTGTAATTTCGAGTCCACTGTTATACCTAAAAAAACTGTATCATTAACAAAATTTACTATTTCGTCATTAAGCAATAACTGTGTATTTATTAGTCTTACATTAGGAAGTGTAAATTTTATACACTTTGTTTTGCTGGAATTTAATAATAGGTTATTACATGTAAACCAATTTAATATTGCAGACATAGCACAATTTACATCGTCTAATTGATTACTTTGACGTCCAATTTTAAACACTAACGAAGTATCATCCGCAAACAGCACTATATCTGCAATTTTCTCTACCATAAAGGGAAGGTCATTTATGTAGATTAAAAAGAGAAAGGGGCCTAAGATTGACCCTTGTGGAACGCCCATCTTAATATTAGCTCCCTTAGATTTTACACCGTCAATATCTACAGTTTGAACCCTATCCTCTAAATAAGTTCTCATTAATTTTAGATCATTATCTCTTATACCATAATGTTCGAGCTTGTACAAAAGCGTTTTATGATCCACACAATCAAATGCCTTTGATAGGTCACAAAAAACTCCGAGTGCATCCTGTGACCTCTCCCAAGATTCGAAAATATGTGTCATTAGCGCAACACCTGCGTCAGTGGTAGACTTGCCGGCGGTGAAACCATATTGCTGACTGTGAAGCAGTCCGTTAACCCTGAAGTGATGTAACATTTGATTTAACATTATCTTTTCAAACACCTTACTTAGAACTGGCAAAATAGATATAGGTCTATAGTTCCCTGGCTCAAATTTATCTCCTGATTTAAATAGTGGGATTAATTTGCTAAATTTCATTAAATGTGGAAAAACGCCATTATCAATACATTTATTAAAAATAGTGGCTAGATATGGAGCAACAATATCTATGAAAGAACTAACTACTTTTACAGACATGCCCCAAAGGTCTTCCGTATTTTTTAAATTTAGCTGTTTGAATATTTTTATGATATGAAAGGGGCTAACATGTGAAAATTTAAATCTTAAAGAACAACAACCGATATTAGTCTCTAGTAATTTTTTTGCTCGAGATTGAGATGAGTCCAGAGAAGATGTAATATCAATCGGAATATTAGCAAAAAAATCTTCAAAAATATTAACTACATCTTTTGTTGTTGTTATTAATTTATTATCATAATTTAATGTAAATTGATTACAGGCTATTTTAGATCTTCCAGTTTCTTTATTTATAATGCTCCAGATGGTTTTAATTTTGTCAGAAGACTGCTTAATTTGTTTATTAAAATAATTAGACTTAGCCATAATACAAACTTTTTTAAAAATTTTTGAATAATTTTTTACATAAGTGGTGAATTTGTCATCAAATCGATATTTTTTTTGATCGTATAAATCAAACAAAATATTTCTACTTTTAAGTATTCCTACTGTTGCCCATTCCGTGAATTTAGATTTAACATGAACTTCTTTTTTCTTGAAAAATTGTTCATATTCTCCGGATAAAATATTAATTAGCTTGGTGTAAAGATAATCAGGATTATTACTAGATTGTAACAGCAAATCCAATTTATTTTTAATCGCGCTTTTGTATTTATTAATATTGTAAACGTTTATTTGTCTTTTTGATTTTTTATTATTGTTGACTTTATTGATTTGACTGCTAAACTTAACAACTTGACCACAGTGATCTGAAGGAAGTTTATTTATTATGAATTTTTCTGTATACTCGCAGTTACAAAAAACATTGTCAAGACAAGTAGCAGACGTGGCAGTTACACGAGTGGGTTCATGAAAGACATGACATAAATCAAATGACTGAAATAAACTAATAATTTTTGTACATGTGGGTGTGTTACAAAGAATATCAACGTTAAAATCTCCACATACAATAATTTTTTTAATACTATTAAATACTTTTTTTAAAATATCCTCCATCACCCCTTCAAAAACATTGTAATCACTATTAGGAGGCCTGTACACACATATAAGGATATAATTTTCTAGTTCTATACAAGATAATTCTATACAACACTCAATAGAAAGTCTAACAATGTCAGCACGTTCCTTTACTTTAATATTATTTCTTGCAATTATCATAGACCCGCCTCTGTTAACTGACTTTCTATTGAAGCAGCTGACAACGTTATAATTATTTAAATTGAACATCATATTGCTTTCTTTAAGCCAATGTTCTGTGAAACAGACAATATCAATATTATACTTTTCTAAAAATAATTGTATAATTAACTCGCTGCCGGGAAAACTTTGTATGTTCTGATGAACAATTATTAATTCTGATTGCTTTCCCTTTGTCTTTGTGAGCAGTTTAAATCTGCAGTCATAGTACTTATGTCACAAATATTAATAGAATTATCTGTTATGTCAGCATTTTTATGTTTAAGTTTACCATGTAAACTGTTCATGTAGTCAATATTATAAGCCACTAAAGTGGCTATTTTATTTTTAGATGATTTAGAAAGATACATTGTATCTTTTGTCAAATAAAAATCACTAATAAAACTATTAGTATCAAAAAATGTCAAAATGTCACTATGACGACATGTCAATGTATGTAATAAGTTATTCAGGTAATGTACCTTACTGTTAATTTTTTTATGAAGATGTCTATTTGTGTAAGGAAAAGCGCACAATACAATCTTATACACATTTAATTGTAATAAATATTCAATTCCTTTAATTACATCCTGCCTATTTAATTGAATACTATTACCAAAAAATAACACAATTGTGGTCATATTGTTCATTTTCGTAGACTTAATTTTATTTATTATTTGTGTAAATGATGCTTCTGGCATGCAGTAGTTTAATAAATCACCCTTAAGATGATACTTCAATATAGACTCAAAGTTACAGCCTATTCTGTCAGAGAACACCATTGTGCTACTCTTAGGGTTACAGTCACTGGCACAAACACCCTGAACTTCATTTTCCAGCACAGTTACAACTGAATTATTATTTGATATATTTGTGTGATTACATGTACAATGCTTAGTCAACGACTCAAAACGGTCAGACATCAATCAGATCATCCATTGCTAAAATATGCTCCTGGATTTGTTTCTGAGAGATAATATACTTTGTATTTAAATCATGAAGCGAAGATTCTAAACTATTGATTTTTGAAGTTAGGTAGTCTGTATCAATGTCATATAACTTTTGGCTTTCCACTAACTTATTATTACACTTATTAATGTAATCATGCAATTTTAAATTATTCAAAGTGGTTTTTTTCAATAATTGTCCCTTTTTGCAACGCTTATTTAATATATTCCGATTCTTAATTATAAACTTTTTTAGTTTTCTACTAGACTGTTTTGAGGCCGAAAAAATTGCATTTCACGTAATCCTGAAATGTGTAGCTGTGGCCTCTCAATATTTAGAAATCCTCGGAACAGTGTGGTAGCTCAGTGAGGCTTGTGGAGGTCCCAGGAAGCTTTTGCGCTTCTGGGCGGAGCTGGGCTGGCTGTATTAGCCACGACTCATACACACAATGGCCCAAATTAAATCCATGGACAATAGAGTCCAATTTACATTACATTACATTAGTGATCTATTATTGTGCCATACTGCTAATTATAATGCATCATATTGTAAAGTGAAGAGAAATAAAATAACCTTTATTTGCTAACATTTAATAAACTTTTCAAGTATATTAACATATTGAGACATGAGCGCTATACAATTATTTGTAATCACACACTGATTCATATAACTTTCTAATTTTCTAATAGACTCTTTGAGCTTAATTAACTTATCTCTAACCATTGGTGTTATGATGTCATCCAAGTCTTTATTGCTGGAACAAATGGCTGCAGAATACAACAACCTACTCACATCCATAGTTCTATTATAATAGTACTTTACAACCATCAATAAACCATAAAAATTGTAACTTAGGCCTTTCAAATCAATGTATAGATTTTTATTTAAGCCATGATTACTTATAAATAAATTTTGATCCTGTGACAATCTAATTCCCTGTGATCTGAAAAAGATATCGACACTTTCGAACGAGAATGAAACGAAATCCAACTCATTGTTGGGAAGGAAAAATCCGTACTCTGTTATCAGTTTCAAATTATGACTATCCCCATAGCATATGAATACTTGTGAATACGGTTGAAAAATATTTTTAGTAAATATTGAAAACCATACATCCGTAAATAGGACATTGTTCAAATTTGCTATTCTAATATTTTCTATATTACTGCTAACAATTAATTTTGTCTCATTTCTGGCATTAGGACTATGGTTTATCATGTCCAAGTAAGGACACAATGATATCTTTGTATTATCACATATAATATTTAATATTGATTTCTGAATGTTTATCAAATCAATTACTTTGGTTAGATCCATAAAAACACATCTTGTGTTCACTGTAAAATAGGCCCATTCATAAATAGGCATTTTAAAATAATCTTTTAATTTTTTTACAGTTACATCATTACTTGTAGTGCTACTTAAAATTTCCTCAAAAATACAATATGATGTGTTGATAATATCTTTTTGTTTAGAGATCACAGCTAATATGTCGGTATCTACATAATTTAATATATCACCACGCAAAAAATATGGGGTGGTATACTCTTTTGGTAAGCTCTCCAAGTACAGAAACCATTTGCTATTTGAACCTTGAACTTTTAAATAAGTCAAATACAACGCCATTAACGATTGAAATGTGACTGAATGCTTATAATGTTGTAAACAAAGTTTAGTGTTTTCTAAAAAAATATTACAAAATTGTAAATCCATCAAAATTGTTGTCACATTAATTGTTAAATTCAATGGCAGGTTCATCAGTTCTTCTCCAGGTCGTATCTTCTTTTTTGTCAGCACTCCGCGTCCTGTCTCATTAAACACAGCCAGCACTAGTTTATTGTTGCGTCGAATCCCTTGTTTCGATAGCCAAGAGTTAAAGAAAACAATTTCTTTGCATTCCTCACATGTACGAAAATTTCGCACTTTATTTCGATTTCTTTTCCGTTGTGTACGACCCATGATTAAACTGTTTTTATAACGTATACATTACAAAAATTTCATTTATTTGAATTGACAATTTATCATTGATTAATACATTATTGTACATAAAAAACAAAAACAAATTAAATTAAACAAGAAAATTAAACTGTTTTGACATTAATAATGCGTTTTGATCATCCAGGTATAGACAGTAATAAAATAAGATGTCAATGAAATTGAAGAAATTGTCTTAAATTTCATTTTATCTTTTCTACTACTACTATAGTTTTATTAGTAAACTTATATATAATTCAATAAATTTATTGTATTAACAATTTATTAACATTAGAAATTTAAATATGAGCAAAGTTAACATTATTGTGTACCAAAACGCGGAATCGATTTCGCTGGTGTGCGTTCTAAAATACAAAATGTAGGCAACGTTCAATTTAATGTTTTCTGTTCTTTTCTATACATATTTACGGATATTAGTCGATTACTTACGTATTTATAATATAATTTAAAATTTTGTAATTTACTATAAACGCAATTTTTTTTGTTCTTACAAGATATAGATTTTTATAAATTGTTGGTTGTACTTTATTTTAGAACGAGGAACTGACTTTTCCCTCTCACTCTTCATCTTTCGCACCTCACCCGTCACTTCAATCAAAATCAAATTTCAACCGTTTGTTTTTGTTAGGAACTACTTAGATTTTGTAGAAAACTTTTATTTTGTTACTGCATTTTATTTTGAAAACTTTTAATTGAAATGTCTCAGCAACAGACCAAAAATATTATAACTCTTCGAGGCTCCGCACAAATTATATGTGAATATCTCAGTAAGTAAAATATATTAAGATTTGAATACTGATTGTTTCTGATATAGAATTCAAATAAAAAGTTTAATTTGTTGTTAAGTAATTATATTTAAATTATGTGATTTTTAATTAATTGTTTTCAGAGTTCGCTATGAATTCAGTATTATTCCAAAGAGGTCTCTATCCAGCTGAAACTTTTAAAGCTGAGCAACACTATGGAATCACGTTACTGCTTTCTGAAGACGCACAAATTAAGAATTTCCTTACCAATCTTTTAACTCAAAGTGAAGGTACGTATATTTATTGTAAATTGATAGTATGATTAAATAAAGTAATATATTAATAAGGGTGTAAAATCTCTTAAGATGCGATGCAAAAAATACGTTATAGAACCTTGTTTACCATCAGATGGACCGTATTGTATCACCATAATAGTAGTACAAAAAATGTTCTATTCTTCCACAAATTGTTATAACAAATCTATTTATCATAACAATTATAAGTTTATAAACAAGTTTAAGTTTGTTGCTTAATTATGCTTCATTTAATAATCAATTGTGATTAAATTTGTAATTTACCACAGTAGTAAAATACTTTTATTTTATTTATTAATTTTATTATATTTTTTAAATTAATTATTTGTTATAAAACACTTTTTACTGTGGTAAAATTAACCCCACCAACGCTATTGATACACACTGGTGGGGTACCAGTGAGAGGTGATAGATGAGGATGAAAAAGCTGGTCAGATAGCCCATCATGATGAATTTAGTGATAAATTAGTCACTATAGGTTTCCAGGGGGAACCATACGCATATCAACCTGATAGAGTATATTGATAGCAATAAAGACTAATTTCCCTATTATTTCCATGATTACTGTTCCATGTTCACCTATTAAAAAATTCTAAATATGGTCTCAAACTTTTTGACACCAGTGTGTGACATACACAAGTAGTTGTTAGTAAATTTTATACCATAATAAAAGGTTTTTTTTATTATACAACTTAGAATGGCAAACAAGCTGATGGCCCACCTAATGGGAAGTGGTAACTGTCACCTATAGACATGAGCAGTATCGTGGACATAACAGAGTATACTGTTTCGCCCATGATATCCCCCATGCATTGCCGTTCCTGAGGCCTTAGGTGTTATTCATCTGTAGCCTGTAATTTTAAAGGTGTTTCTTTTTTCTCAAAAAATGTACAGTTTTATTTTTAAAATAATTAAGTAAAATTACATTAAAACTACAAAATAATTTTATTTTTATTCCAGAATGGATAGTCAACAAGAAAGTAAGTAAATTATCACTCATAATATTAGATGTTGCTAACAAAGAGGTGCTGGAATGTTGGGACTTCAAGGTTGAATATGAAGAAGGGGATACCGCACTATCAAAGGAAAGGAATGAGACTGTAGGCAATAAGGATTTGAAGAAGATCCAACAAGAAATCAGAGACGTAATGCTTCAAGTTGCAGCGACGATTTCATACTTGCCCTTCCTCGATCGACGTTGTTCGTTCGATGTTCTCGTTCATGCTAAGACGGATTGTGATATACCCGAACAATGGGCAGAAGCGGAGCCCATATCTATTACTAACGCTCAGAATGTACAATTAAAATCGTTTACTACTAGTCTACATAAAATGGAAACAGTCGTTACGTATAAGCTATTTGATTAGTTTTAATTGGTATTTTGTTTCTGCACCAGTGATATGTAGATATAGGATGAAATGGAAACTATTAGAATCATTTTAAGAAAGTGTTACATCAATAAGTTGAAATAGATTATATCTAGATTCTATATTAAAATAAAACATATACCAGTTTTTAAGTGAGAATTTAAATAGACAACAGTGAAAACTACATTCAATTTGGTGCAGTGCTTTTTATGTGATAGCAGAACAAACATACAGACAGATAGACGAAGTTTATAAAAATTATTGTTTTGGCAAGCTAAAGCAAAAGCAAAGCCCAGCAATACAAGTACTGATCCTACAATACAATCATATTAAAATTCAATACAATCAATATATACACATACATACAGACATTAAAAAAAAATACTGAAAAAAAAATTGTTTTCACTAGTACAATGCACCCTTAAATGATTCTAATGACTTCATTTTCATTCTGGAAATCATAATTGTCCCACAAAGTGTGAAGTTAGAAGTTGAAAATCAATGGAGATTGCAAATTGAATGCCAAAATTGATTGTTTTGTTAGATTCAAATAATCTTTATTTAAATTGACATGTTTTCACATTTCAATTTAATTGACAATTGACATTGTTTGTTTCAAATATGTATGCCTTGAATGGGTGAAAATTAAATGGTGCACCAGTGAAGTATGATAGGTGAGGATTAAAACACATCAGTTCATCCATCGTGACAAATTCGTCAAAATTTATCTAAGGTGCACTTTGTTGATGTTGGTCAATTGATCCAATGTGACAAATTGATTGAAAATTAACCTAGGGTTCATTGTTGATGTCGACTTGCTAGTAGTGGGGGTCACTAGTTCCCAATACTAACAATCCGATACCAACTCTCTTCTCTGAGTGTAAATTAGATAGATGCAATTCGACGATTGTCAAAAAGCCTTATCTATCAGATTTTATAATTAATTATCTGTGCAAGTAACATTAATAACAGGAAAGAAAATTAATCTCGGTTTAAAATGTCGTTAGTAACGCAACCTCAGTTTGATTTTAAACTAAATCTTAGTTACACGTTGAGGACACAACGTGTAAATATAAATAATGTAAACTGTGTATTCCTTTATTAGAATATTTATTTTTATGTGATCCACGATCTTGCTTGAGTTCATTCATTGGCCACATATTTAGCAGTAAAAAAAAAAACAATTACTCTATAATAAATGCGTACAGTTTGTTTTTAAATATTTATTATTATCGCAGTATAGAAAGGATAAAATGGTTTCCCTTTTATTATCTATTTATTAATCTATTTTAATTTATAGTACAAAATATTTTATTTTATGTGATTCTAAATAAGCACATATTCTATAAATCGTGTCTGAATTCTTATACAATTAAAATTATTAAATTATATTTTTTAAACATGAAATATGTTCGATTCCAAAACTGATTAGACACCAAATTGTTTTTTTTTTACATCATAATATAATAAATTCTTTATAACTGGAAGTGACGCTTGGAATTCCATAAAGTTACAGACATAAGTGCGAAAGTGAGTTTGTTTGTTACCTTATAGCGCCTTAACCGCTTTACCAATCAATATGAAAAAGTATAGATGATATACATAGGTTATTTTTTATCCCAGTCAATAAACATATCCTAAGGGCCTACCATGAAATGTTTCCCGAAATTTCGGAGCCAACCGAAACGCAAATTTGATGTTAAAATTACATAATACATACCATTTTGAAATATTAAAAATGTTAAAATATTGTTCCTTTGGACTTTTATGATAGGATGTATGACGAACGAAATGTTAAACTCCATTTATTGATCCGATTTTGGTATAAATAAAAACACGAAATTGAGTCCGAAATTTTGGAATTTCATTTCATGGTAGACTTGCAAGTCACGCGGACAAAGTCGCGGGTAAATATAAACTAAGGATTTTGATAAATAAATACTAATAAATTTTTACCTACAAATATCTGCATGTTATTGAATTTGGTAAAATATGCTGGATATTAAAAAAAAAAAACATATTATTATGTAACTGTGTTTTTGTCAAATAAATCATTAATTTATTAATAGAAGCTAGTACAAAATAATTTATTATTGAATGCCAGATAATCATTATTTGATTACAGATCATTCTAATTAGGCATAAGTTTGATTATTTGATGACCACAATTAAGTAAATAAATATGCCACTGTTCCTTTTTTACCTCATGATGTCATAAGAGGCAAAGCACATACTATATTGTCCTGAAATTATTGCCTAAAAATTGCTTATTTAAATGCCTTTTCACATCTTTACAATATTTAATATAGTTATCAATAATTAAGACCTATTTATTTTACATTTCAATATTAAAAAATATATTTCTCTTCATCCCACCCATTATCTGTCCACTGCTGTATACTGCAGTACCTCTCCCATAGACTGCCATAAATTGCATTTTTTTTTTGTTGGATGAAAATGGATTGGTGACCCCGCCCGCGCTAACGGGATACGCTGGCGGAGCACCAGTGAAGGGTGGTAGATGAGAATGAAAACAGGCCAGTTAGCCCATTATGATGAATTCATCAGGAATTAGCCATGATAGTTTCCAGGGGGAACCGCGAGGAGGTCGACCTGGTTAGGTATATTGCTAGCAATGGGATTTTTAGTCTCCATTATTAACAATCCCTTTCCCCCCTATAAAATACATTGTAGGGAGTCAGTGGATGCAGGTGGCTCAGGACCGTTCCTTATATCTCCAACATGGGACCAATTAATTTTAAGCTTTATCACAATAGATATAATATCCGTTTTCCACAACAACCCTATTTTTATGTAAACAGTATTTATGTATTAATGTGTAAGGTAGCTAAGAGTTATAACAATTGTAAGTAGATTTTGAACTTTCAATTGGATTAAACTGTTTTTATTTTTTTATTTATATTGTGTGTCTTTAATTTTATCGATATATTTTTTTTTAATTTCATATATTTTTTTCATTCATTCATTTCAGCTATTATCCGTCCACTGCTGGACATAACCCCCCCCCCCCCCCCCCCCCCATAATTTCATATAATTATTTTCTTTAATGTATTACGCTCTTAACTTTCTTAATTATACAATACTATCATACCTAGGTACTTATATAACAATTAGTCCATTACCCTAAGGTTGTCTTGAAAACATTGCTCTCAGCAATAAGACCCCCTTACTGTACTTATACAATTGTATCGTTATATTTATTTTCTCAAACATGCTTGGAAATGTGAGCATTATTTTGACAATCTTCTTCGAGATAAATCAAAATTGCCGCACTGGCCAGATACATGCGGGCAACGGCTGGCAAAAGTTGTATGAAAATCCATATCTGTGTTGTGTTTTGCGGCAGATACATTACTATGTAAACTCGTATCTGTCCTGTGGAAATGGAATGACCTTTTACCTCGAAATTTTTATTTAAATTTCGAACTGGCTTGCAAATAGGATGCTCTTTATTGAAAAAAAAAGGAACATTATGGCGCGTGAAAAATTATTATTGTTCGTTATTCGTCATTGAACTTAAAAAGTAAAATTGTGTTTTCTACTTCCGCGCATTATTTGAGAAAAGTACTATACAAGCCTTGGCCATAACTAGGCATTGATGGACTCACATATGTGTGCCTCGGCTACGCCTCTGTCCACATTTGCACATTCGTCCATCAATGCCTCAATTGCTGGCCGCTGCAGTAATGTACTATAATTGTTTTGCATATTTCCTATATTGTGTAATGCAAATAAAGTATACTCATTAATTCATATAGGAAAGGTTATAATAAAGTACATGTTGAATTTCAATTCATTTATTATATAACAAAGCCCTTACAAAATAGCGTTTACAAGCTACAATAAATAACGTCTATTCAGCAAATAATACTGTACAAAACTGTTAATACAACTTAACATTTTAACTCTGACGCCTATTCGAGATCTTAAATAGAAAAATATGAGATTTTCGTAGCATCTGTCCCTTGGTTGTGCAAGCACTAAATGCTTGTTTCAAGCGCTTTTTTTTTTCTTGAGCATTCTTGTGTGGGTGTAACATCTCGACATTGACAGTTGGCGAGACCCTAATAGTCGTGTAGATAATTCTATTCAAATAATTAAGAGCCTCATTTTGTAAAATCAAACTGGTTGTCATTTCATTTGGGATTTAATTGGCAAAGAAGTAAAAAAATATGCTTTCAAATTGGTGTATTGTCTTGCCCTTCTGTTACATTATCTGGCTGTTTTGATTTTTGTCAAACATTGACCACTGAATTTAACAAGTATCTACTATTTATTCTTATATCATTTTCCAAAATATTAGTATCGAGTTTTAGTGACCGTTTATGACGGTCAAATAGCGGTACAAATTGTAAACTTTAATATAGTTTTAGTTTTCCAAAGAGGACACAATTTTGTATGTAAAATAATTTTATTTTTAATAAAATATATTTTTTATTGAGATACCTTAAAAATAGAAAATAAAAAAAAAATCACAGACATTCGAGACCACAACAAACTATCATTATGAATTAGTAAGTTTTGGTACACTTTTGTTTTTTTTTCCTGCTTCTAAGGTATATCAAAAAAGAGATTTCTTAAAAAAAATATCTGCATAAATTCGCTCCAAATTCTGGAGGTTTTACGAACTATTTGCAAGACAGCGTCTAACAAATCATTGTCAGAAAATTAAATCCACTATTTCAAAGTCGGTAATTATAATTTTTCTGTTTATGTTAGAATTATACATAAAAATCGTTCGTCTCTTAATGCAATTCATAATTTTTAATGTTTTTCTATATAAATTTTAATTCGAAATATTAGGGCGTCTTTATTTCTCGTCTAATAATTTTTGCATTCATATATTTACATCGAAATTAAGCAGCTATATTTTTTTTTCAGCTAATCATAATAAGCACCATTGTTTTTCAAGGAACTTTATATCTATTCCAGTGGCTTTCAAAGTTTACTACTCAAAATTATATAGGTACAGTCACATACAACATGTATTGTCTTTATCATAATAATATAATAGGAAGTACTTCAAAATTTTGTTCTACAAGTTAGTATTATAAAATAGGCTCGTTTAATTTAAATGTGTTTATAGATTATCTACGATAACATACTCGTAGCAGGCCCCTCTAAAATCTAAAGTGAGCGAGTAAAAATATTTGTTTCGATCAAGAAATATAATACTTTCGGCTGGACCGCTATGAACACGTTTCCTCATAATCACAAACGGAGCACCACGTCTGTGTATAATTAAATAATTAATTACAATTGATTTATATTTATACTACACTACAATTAAAATTATAGAATTAACTATCTACATTTTACATTTAAACTTCACAAAGACGTCAGCAGAAATCTGCTCTTTCTTCTTGTCCAATACATTAGCTTTATCTCTAATTATTATATGACCACACACGTTGAAGTAAAAATTTTGACGTGTCATGTTAACGTAGACAATCTATACACTTACTAGGGGGAAGGGAGTGTTAGTAATGGGGAGGTTAGTCCCCATCGCTATCAATATACCTTATCAGGTCGACCTCCACGCGATTTCCCCTGGAAACCCTTGTGACTAATTTATCGTTGAATTCGTCACGATGGGCTAACTGACATGCTTTTTCATCCTCACCAATCACCCCTCACTTGTGCTCCGCCAGTGTATACCGATTGCGCAGGCGAGGTTACCATTCCATTATCATCCATAAAAAAATCTATACACTTAATATCATACATACATGACTGTACCTACCAATGTATACATAGTTTAAAGCTTTACAAGGCGACAAATCTCGTATTTATTATCTTATAATAATAAACCGAGCTTATTATAACATAAATTTAATAATTTTGTTAATGAATATTTTTATTTTTTAATAATCGGTCACTGTGCAAGTGGTCTAATGACGTCAATGTGTATGTTTTAAAATCTCTTAAGAACCCTACCATAAGTTTGATCAGCTAATTTAACTCTACAGATGTGACGCCAGTCGTATCGAGTCTGTGATGTTTGTTCACTCATGACAGAGACAATTGTCGACTTATTGTTTTGTTTGCTAATTTAATTATATTACTAACATGTTATTTGTGAATGTGAAAATTCATGGTAGGGCATAGTTGTTGTTCTAAGATACCAGTGTTGCCAACTTTTATGAAAAATATCGGTAATTATTGAATACTTACATTTAAAATGTTTTTTATATTGTCCATTATAAAAGTAAATTCTGATTCCTCTATGTGAATTATATTTATGTAGATACAAGTATTTCGTAACTATGGGGTCGATTCTACCATTTCCTTAAACCTGTCTTTTAACCTATAATTTTAATTTAATAGTTTCACCTAATTATTGTTCTATGGACTATCAAACATACTAAAATAATTATTTGAACTTAAATTTATTAAAAATTGAGTTTATATTGGTTCTTAGAATAAGAATTTCCCTGTGACAACAAGTTAAAGTTTTAATTTTAGAAATAGGTCTAAAGAATTGGCGCTTCAGAATCGACCCCTATGACATTCTCGATACTTCCACAGATGATAGTTCAAATGAAGCTTGTGATATTTTATGCGACAAGGTATCTACGTACTATTACATGTAACAGTTCCTACGATTTTAATATTGGGGTTATACAGTTGGGATAACCCAAGACATAAAGCTTGTGCATGTTATCCCCACTATAGTCAGTCATAAAAGATACCTACTACTTCGGGGCAGATTTAACCGGCCAACAATTTTTTTTTATTATTTTTGGTTGGAGTACCCAACAATTTCTCTTGAAATATCTTTATACCTTAATTATTAGGAGTTGAAAATGAAAAAATATAGATTATAAATAGTAGTCGTTTAAGATAAGAGAACACATTATTTATCGCTATATTGTAGGGTTTTCAAAGTGTTGGTCGCGACCTTCCAGGGGTTCCCAAGCTTCTACAAGAAGGTCGCGGAAGGTCACGGAGCCGTAAAAAATAAGTTTCACAACTTAATCGAGTCGATATCTACTTTAGGGACTTCATTATGTAATATTTATTTATTGTATTTAACTGATAATTAATTATGAAAATAAAAATGTATGGATATTTGTAAACTAAAGTACAATACAGGCTGGAAACCGCGGAGCGTAGGTGGGTCACAAAATACTTTTACATATAAAGGGGGTCACGCCATGAAAAAGTTTGGAAAACACTGGTATATTGGATCGTAATATGCTCGTTGAAATGTATGCATATCGAGTCTCACGTTAAGTACAACGGTAATAACATGAGAACATTTATTATCTCTTTCCCAAATTTCTCGATTATGCATTAGCATTATGATTACGTATTATTTTATTATTTTATTAGGAAAGAACTTTTTGATTTTGGCCGGTTATAAATCGTGCCCCTGTGTGTAGGTAATAGTATGTTTTCTACGAATTATCATTTACGTTAACACTTGAAAGCTATTCAAAAAATGAAGGCCTCTAGTAAGATTACAATTATGCAGGAATGCTTAATTTTTCTTAGATTAGCAAATTTCCATCGGCATTAATCGGGTCGTTTCAATCGTTCATCACCATAACGGTTCGCCTTTACCTGTCGACAGAAAAATGTATATAAATATTTAATTTATATATGTATATTATTTGTATACAAATAACACCTAATAAGTGAAATTGATACGATTTGAATTCGGCGACAGGAGCCTTTAGTATTCCCTAATTATATTTGCATGCCATCATTTAAGATGGCATTTAATATTATTTTCCAGGGTAATTAGCCCCTTAAAAAACGTGCATATGGACCCTATGTTTTTGTTTAACTTTTAAGACCCCTAGTGAAGTTTATTTTAATTTAAGATATGAAAAGAACTCCTGTGCAAAGTATCATGGTTCTAGATCGATTTAAGCTGTGAGTAGTCGGTCAGTCGGTGTTGTCAGTTTTTGTATATATAACTGGCGACATCTGTGTTATCTGTCAAAATTCGAACAATGAAAAAATTTATGATAAATTAGATAAATTATAGCCAATTACAATTTTAATCTTGCAATAAGTTTACAATTAAATTATTTGTAATTGGAATACGACAGTAAAAATAAGGTTAGCAAACCTGTTACGTTCTTTGTTGTATAATTTTGAAAATTGACAGATAAGACAGTTGTTCTCAAACTTTGTAACTGTTCGTAAGTAGAAGATTTCTGTTCACCATAATAATAATATGTTACCGTCACTGTCCCCCCACATGCAATGTTAACTACATATAGATGTTATCTCACAACAAATAGTAAGTTTAAATATATAGACATGAAGTATATAGGACATGCATTCAGCATGCTTATATCTTTATTAGTCACTACAGTTTTATGAAGCATTAGTTAATAAATACATTAATTAGAATTTGTAGAAAAAATGTAACTTCTTTGCAGTTTAATATTATAATTAAAAGTATGTTTTAATATATTATAAGTAATAAGTATCATATATACATAAAAAGAATTATTAAATGCAAATAAATTATAAAAGAAAAAAAAATATAGTATATTATTAGGAAGAAATTAGTAAAATTACATCTTATAATTTTTATTAATTTAATTTATATACAATGTTCTTTTGACAATATGAATAAATAAGGTTTTAATTGAATAATAGATAAATAAATAACATAAATACTTGAAAATATAATATAAAAATAAAAAAAAATGTTAAATTTTTTCTTATTAGCAAATGAGTGCGGAGCGTTATTACAGTGCACGACAAAAATTTTGAATAATACATACCATTTTCAAATAAGTCCCGCCCATCCAATTTCATCATTCGTCTATTACAAAGGAATTAGGTGTATTATGTGAAAAACAAAACAAATTATCGCCTCTCTGTTAATTCCAACACTCATTCTTTAATTGTAATTTGGTATAACCATTACATTGACATATTATGTTTTGCACCTTAATATTTGTTGTGAGAGTAAAGGTTGAAGGCACAATGACATCATACAAATAAATAAACGGAAACTGCACTATGGTTTCTTAAAAATAAAAAAAAAACTAAGCTATGACGTCACTTCGCCTTTGATGTAATGCCCTAAAATCCTCAAGTTCTTTTAAAATAAATATTCCCTTCTCTAAATTATATATAAATATTAAACTACATATTCTATGACCTTTATACAAACTGAAATATTAATAACAAACATTTTTCATAATATGTTGGGCCCCAAATAGCGAATTAGAAAGATTTTTTTTTCACTAATACAGTTATAATTATAGTACAATGAAGAAAAAAAAAAAACAAAAAAGAAAAATTCGCTATATCCACAACCATTCGACCAATTAACCGCATACTTTATTAATAAGTTTAATATAAATTAATTTACTCAGACCTACCTAGCTATATTAAAACTGCCTTCTGACTAGGTGGAGTATATTGGGCCGCCAAATTGTGGAAATTAAATCTTTTAGTGTTGACCTTTCATGACCCAGCCTACTGTCTTGTACAAACATCAAGGACTTTACTACACTCAAATATATAAATGACCATAAATATCTTATCTTTTTTTTATATTTTATAACATTAATGTCTTAGTCAGATATATGATAGAAAAAAAAAACACACTTCGTAGTCTATGGAGCGTATTATTTTTTTGTGGACCATAGATTATGTTTATGCTACAGTTTATTGATATAGACGTTAGGATCGTTCCCGAGACGCCATTTTGTAATCCCATCTCTAAAATTAAAATTAGATATCACAGTGAAGTCTATATTTTAAGGACTGATAGAACAACGCCTTCAACTTGTATGACCACAGAGTGTTTGTGTTCAGAGATTTAAGATATAGATGTTATTTCTATTATTGTTATGGGATTTAAATATTATTATTATTATTCCTTTTAATTATACATATGTGATGCTTTCCTGAGTAAGCGCATTGGGAGACTGTAAAACTTACCCAGTTGATGAAATAAATAAATAATTATTATAAACTTAGTTTATTAAGGCCCATAAGATAATATTTAGGTGAAACTATCATATTAAATTTAAAGATAGATTCAGAGAATAGCGTCTCAGAATCGACTCAGTGTATCAAATCACTTACTAGTATCATTATATATTTGACAGTGTAATAATGATTTTAAACATGGAAACAGCAAGCAATTGTATCTCAATTTTTTTAAATTCAAAAAGGAATTTATCAACAAAATAGCTATGCTGTTTTTTAATGAAAACTTAAATAGTGTATAAGTACTTAATATAACTTTGTTCAAACTATACGCACACAATGGGCTGGGTTTCTAGTTTCTATTATTTTAATAATAAAAATCTTATTCTAACATATATGTACATTAAGTGCAAGTCTCTTCATCTGAACATTACATTACTAGAAGTTATAAAACCTTAATAGTTAATTATAAAAATACAATATAATCGCAATATTACAAATATGTGTAAAATATGTACAACTTCAATAATAAGTAGGTATATATTTAAAGAAAACAACGTGATTATTGTAATATAAAATCGTTATAGCGTGTTTTAATTAAAATTATAATAGGCTAAATGAAAATGGAAACATTTTAACTCGATTATCACCATTTTTTTTTTGTATCGGCACAATTCGTTACACTAGATTATTAAATGTCATGTGAATTTCAGTTCTGTTATAGCAATTAGAAGTAATAATTAAAATATCGGAACTGTTAATATCGTAAAAGTAAATCACGACTTAAAAATAAAATCTCACTGGCCAGCATCGCTTACATAGGATCAAAGAAAAAAGAAATGCATCAACAAGTCAACAAAAGTGAACAACGTCTCGATAGAATCATCGTGTCTTCTCGCAGTTACAGTGAGATATACGAGATTCTCTTAAAAAAAAAAAAGGAAAAAATGAAGAAAGAAACAGCTGGCCTCTACTAAGATTAATTAATAATAGGCATCCTAACAAATCGCAGTTGTAGATCCACAGACATGCGATACTACAACTCCAAAATGCTATAATAATTAGATTAACTAATTTATTTACAAGATAATATTAAAAAAAAAAACGGATAAAATGCAAACAGTCCACAGTGGATCGCCCTCGGAACGTTGCGAGCTAAAATTTAAAATTGGAACGAGGTGGGTAGTGCGCCGGCGCATCGCTGGCTAACAGTAGTAGGACGTCGAAAGCCCCAGTTTGCATAAGTAGGGATAGTGATACCTACTGCTTCTATTCGATACGTCCTTGTTCTCGCAGCGCTGGCCGTTGAACCCTTCTGGACATCTGCAAGGGATGAAAAAAAAAATAGCATTCAAACGCTCTATAATAACAAATCCTACTAAAGTAGTTAAAGATGTTATTTCTAGTTTTTTTTTTAATTAATGGTAATGGAATGGTAATACCTGCGTTATTTGTATATTTTTTTATTTTTTTTTTATACAATTTAGAATGGCAAACAAACTGACGGCCCACCTGATGAAAAGTGGCAACCGTCGCCTATAGATATGAACAGTACCATGGACATAACAGAGAATACTGTTTCGCCCATGATACCCCCCATGCGTTGCCATTCCTGAGGACTCAGGTGTTATTCCTCTGTACCCAATAAATTCACGCCATATTCCACCCTTAACTAATCATAGAAGAGGATGAAAGCTGGTCAGTTAGTGTATTGTGGTGAATTCACTAGAAATTAACCACTGTGGTCTCCAAGGGCAATATTACTTAGCCATAGAAAAAGTTTTTGTACAAAGACTTCGTCATTGCCACGGAGTTAAATTATATCTTTCACTATCATCATAATCATCTCAGCCATTATGCGCCCACTGCTGGATATTTCCTCGTAGTTGCCACGCTTGGTAGGCGAGTTGGCTACCTCCAACCTTCTCCAGTTAGGCTTTGAAGATGTTTTAAGAGGGACGCTGCTGCCCATCCCTCGCCCTCGCTTAGTTGCTTACGACACCCACGGGAAAGGAAGGGGTGGCCTATTCTATGCCGGGAACTATACGGCGAAAATTATATCTTTACTTTCTTAAAGTATGAAAGTGAAGTTGTTCATTTGTTACCTCTTAGTTGCTGTGTCAATTGTGACGAAATTTACCATACAAATACTATTTGGGATGGAGTAGGACATGGGCTGTTTACCTACGGCACGCAGACGAAGTGGCGGGTAAAAGCTAGTATGAAATAAAGTGGAAAGAAGGGATTGTTGGTAATGAGAATTAGTAGTCGCCTTGCTAGCAATATACCTTGTCAGCTCGACCTCCTCGTGGTTTCCCTCAGGAAACTATCATGATTGATTTATTGTTAAATTTATCACGGTGGGTTAACTGACTTGCTTCATCCTCACCAATCCCCCTTCACTGGTGCCCCGCCAATGTATACCAATAGCGCAGACGGCGTTACCATTCCATTTTTATTCCATTAAAAAGGTAAGAAATAAATTTACTTGCAAGCCTGCTCTTGAACTTGCTCGAAGAATAAACATGTTCCCCCGTTGAGGCAGTAGGGGTACGCTGGGTCGGCTGTCGGACACGGCGCGCCCGAAGTCGCTGTGGACGAATTACATTTAATAATTAATAAAAATTTTACATAATATATGAGACATACATATAATAATTTTAATAAAAAACTTGAAACCGCAATCATCAAATGTTGAGGCAGTGTAAAAGAGGGTACTTATTTATTTATTTATTTTATTTATGCTTTATTGACAGACGTAAATAAATGTACAAATTCGAGTTTAACTCCAAAAGAGTTCTCTTTCAGTAAACCCAAAGTGGAATGGAGCATCATTGTCAGCGGGTAGAGCGATATACTATATTGTGATAAATTTTAAACAAAAAAAATTAAACAAACATAAATTCATACATAACTATATCATGTATGTATACATAAATATATACTTACACACACACACACATGCACGCACACACGCACACGCACACACACACACACACACACACACACACACACGCATGGACACACGCTCGCTCGCACGCACGCACGCACGCACATATATATTACGCACTAAAACATACAGTAATAACAAGAAGTAAAGGCGAATCTTTAAATTTATCACTTTGATAGGAGAGATATTGATTCATCTATCTAGTTCTCTTAGTAGGTACGTTTTCTTTCGATAAAACCGAAGAAGAAACAGTTAAAACTGTACAATGTAATTATTAGCTTTGCAGATGCAAACGACCTTTAATAAACTGTGTCAATAATAAAGAATGAAACGAAACCATTGCATCTCGTTATAGTGTAACCGATCACCCGGATCGCTGCACTGGCATTGTTTATAAGTTGCCATTTCAAGGAAATTGCATCAAAGCAGTGTTCCCATAAGTATCCGCAATACGATGGAAGATGCAAACATTGTATCGGTAAATGATAACGTGACTTGTTTGTTTGATAAACTTACAGCGCATACAGTTGAAGTTACAATATTGTTAAATATGTGTAAAAGATTTCTGATCTTCAGTAGATATTTTTTTATTTTATTGTCTTTATTTATACTTTATTCTACACATTGATAGTACATAAAAATATGACAGAGGTAAGTAAATGTACAAAGGTATGTTTAACTCTAAAAGAGCTCTCTTCCAGCAACACCCAAAGTGGAAAGGAGCATCAATGTCAGCGGGTAGATTGGTGACTTAGAATGGCAAACAAGCTGACGGCCCAATCGATGGAAAGTGGTAACCGTCGCCTAAAGACATGAGCAGTACCATAGACATAACAGAGTTTACTGTTTCGCCCATGATATCCCCTATGCGTTGCCATTCCTGAGGACTCTCTGTTATGTTATGTCCATGGTACTGCTCATGTCTATAGGCGACGGTTACCACTTTTCATCATGGGCCGTCAGCTTGTTTGCCATTCTAAGTTGTATAAAAAAAACATACAAAAATACAAATTTCTCTTCTTTGTAATATTAGTGTAGATATATAATCTAAGAGTGGATCACATATTAAGAATCTTACTTGTGTCAGGTGGTGCCGCGACTGGAGGCAGCACGCTGACTGTCGCTTTAGCGATGGCCGGCTGGCCCACCGCGCCCTGCGCTCTACACTCATATGTAGCTGAGTCTTCGCGCTTGGCGTGCCTTATAACTAAAACCGAGCGCCTTCTGAAAATAGATATACAATATCTGTTTATAAAAAAAAAGCTAAAAAACTAAATTAAGAATTTCTAGGACTTCCCATTAGAATTCGTAAGATGTTTGTAGAAAGTTCAAGATTTCAGAATCAAATAAACTACGAACTTTATATATATTCTTTATTGCACTTGTAAGTTACATATAAAACAATGTATTTATAAATATTGTGAGCAAGGGTGGACTTATCTCTGACAGAGATCTCTTCCAGTCAACTCAATACAGTGAGAAAGCATTTCGTTAGCGGGCAGCTGAAGTGCTACAACTATTAATACATAAACAAATATACAGTTAAATAAAATATTAAAATATATAATAAAATATTACATAAATACATACACTATAAATACATATAATACCTAACTATTTATATAATAAATGTTAAAATAAATGAATATACTAATTACATTAGAAATTTATGTAAAAGTAATGAAAAAATTGTATAATTTTGATCGATCGGATACTTTAATGTTTTTGTTTTTAATATATTACATTTTTGTCATGTAGTTCTGGCATGGAATAAGCTACCCTTTCCTTTCCCGTGGATGTCGTAAGAGACGACTAAGGGAATATAATGGTCGATGGATGGGCTGCAGCGTTCCTATTAAAACATCACAAATGCGCACTGTGTTTGCCAACCCGTTAGCTAAGCATTGCAATTTCTGGTAAAACCTTCTCATAGGAGGAGGCATATGTTTAGCAACGAATAGTAACTGCTGGTATCATACTTTTATGTTTATAACGAACGAAACACCAATCAATCATTAAATGTGTTTCAGCGTCTTCACGAAATTTAAGTTCAAAATGTCAGAATAACGTTTTATGGTAGCCCCATTGATTTCTAATTACATACTGTATCCTTATTTCAGGAGCAAGGAAATAGTGTGAATCTATAGTATTTGTGCGAGAATATAAAGTGGACTGTATGTACGATAAGTTCTTTGAAATATTTGAGAATGCGAAAACGGACAAGTTGTTTTAAAAGTACTACTAAATTACCTAGATTCAAACTTAGTTCAAATGACTTACCCTTTGATTAGCGAAAATTCCTTTTACAAGATACTCAGATCACTCAGTTCCCAAAAGCATGCTAAAGTTACCTGAGATTACCTCGTAAATGTTATAAGAACTAGCTAACTAACTAGGGTTTCGATCTTGAATTTTCCGACAGACGTTTCAATCTTAAATCCTTTTAAATATTTAAGAACGACACGAGAAATTATCTGTTGCGTAATTCTTTTTATAAAACAAAAATATTAAATTCAAAAACTAAAGTCTCACGATTGTGAAATTAAATGTTATACGTATTAAAATACTTTATGAGCGACAACGACAAAACTGTTCTGTTTCTGTATTTAAGAGCAGACACCAACAACTTTTTTTTATCTTACTACCTCCAATCAAAATTATTAATTGCCACATACAAGAATAAATGTTTTTATGAATTATCGAGAATGTTGCCATGCAATTATTACATCTAAAGTGAACAGTATTTATTATTTATTAGGTAGGTACAGTAGAATCTCGATTATCCGAATCAGATAAAACCAGGGGTATTCCGTATAATCGAAAATCCGGATAATCGATTTTAAAATTAAATTAAACACTGCATAACAAATTCTGATATTTTTTTGTTATATATGTAAAGGATTTTACATACGTCATTTAGACAATACGATATCAAAAAGTTACGGGATATAAAGATAATTAATTATATATTACCTGTTTTCCCAGTTAATACATAAAACTATTTCTAAATTGGTAATAAGAGTCGTGACATTTAAAATCCGGATAATCGAATATTCGGATAATCGATGTTCGGATAATTAAGATTCTACTGCATACAGAATAAAGGCTACAGATCGAATTGCTGGACATTAGCATGCTAGATGCTAACCAGACTAAGTGTCAAACATTTTAATTGTTACATCTCTATACTAATTAGGATATCCATAGTTACTTGACCTCACAATTGTATCAGACTAAAAATATTAGCGTAGCAAAGTTTTATACATTAACATCAACAAACCGTGAAATTGCTGTCCGGATCGCTTGATTATAATTAGAAATATAATAGCAATCAGCTTAGGCTCTTGATACAATGCGACAAGAGTTATTCTCCATTGATCCTGCTGCACAATCGTTCGGGGAGGTACCTTGGGTCAATGACAGTCGCCTGCATTTAAGATTAGTGCAATATGTTCGCAATAGGCGTGTGCAATGGACGTTAATATGAGATGAATGCAAGCCTCATTTGACTGCCGACAGCGGGACATTGTTTGCTTACGAGTGGAAGTATTAATTCGGATCAAGATCAATATTGCAAACGGTTTCAAGTGGGTCATAGTAATTAGATGGCGAGTCGTTATATTGATAGCTACCAGTCAAACAAACATAGTTTGAGGTAGAAATAGAGCACAGTGTATATGTATCTTGTTTTTATTTATTATTATTATTTCAGCCGTTAATTGTCCAAACACTGTGCTAAACATTCCTTCCTTCACTAAAAGGGGAGTTTTGCCAGTAGTTGACACGCTTGGCAGGCGGGATGGCAATCGCAGTTAGGATTTTAGAGATGTTTCAAGAGGGACGCTGTTGTCCATCCCTCGCCTTCCCTTAGTCGACTATTACGACACCAAAGGGAAAGGAAGGGGTGGCCTATTCTATGCTGGGACCACACAGCAGTTACCACGCAGCAAGTATCTTGTATCAGTTATTAATTTACGATTGATTGATTAATTCGAGTCTCTAATTTTTACTATTAAAATATATTCTAAAACTTTTGAGTCAACTTTAATTTGTCGTCTTTTAACTTCTATGAGACCATATGAATTTTGTAAACAGTATATTTCTTATTAGCTTGAGGATTAGAATCTAAACTTATAATAACATTGTCTCTAATTACTATATTTACGGTATTATTAAGTACAGTAAAGAATTTTTAAGTTGTTAAAGTGAATTTTACCTGAAATTCTGCACCCGGAATCTTCTTAATGCAATATCGGCTACCGGTTTCCCGTCTTTGTACCAGGTGATGCGCGGCGGTGGTCGCCCGCTCGCGTTGCACTCCAGCTTCACCTTCGAGCCCTCTGTTGTCCGCACCGACTGCATTGGCTCCACTTTTGCTGATCTACCTGGGTGCAGAAGAGTAACGTCAATTACAAAATCTTTGGGAGTAATTATTTAAATAGAACTTGGAATTATAATGAAATTGAAAATAAAATGCTGTTTAGTTTTGTTTACATCTATACTTAAAAATCTACGCTCTAACTGGCAATCAACGCACAGCCGAAATTACTATATATATATATATATATATATATATATATATATATATATATATATATATATATATATATATATATATATTTTTTTTTTTTTTTTTTTGTTTCATTTGTTTCATGAATGTAGAGTCGGCACCAAAAGTCAATGAATATTCATAGATTTTTAAAAACTTATGTTTGACACTAGTATTGTATTGTTACGATACCTACTTCTCATGGAAAAATGATCTGTATATAGTCAATGCTTTCTTCGATGGTAAGGTAGTAAACATATCCTTAAGGACTTAATGGTCGAGGAATGGGTAGCAGCGTCCCTCTTTTAACGTCACCAAATCTTAATTGCGGTTGCTACCCTCCTGCCAAGCATGGTATCTACTTACAAAATCTTTCTATGTTTCACTTCTGTTCAGCAGTGGACAGTTTCACAGTTTCCATTTTACGAGTTCATTTCTATATTATTATGTCTTTGAAATAGATGATATTGTATAAAAATAATTGAAAAAACACACTGTATTTAGAAAATTTTTACTTTTTACGATAGTTATACGACTTCTTTACAAATTTGTACAAATCAATATCTGATCACTTTTCGTTTTGACTCTGAACCTGTTCATCTTCTTAACAAACGATTTTGACTCTGCATCTTCATAAATGTTGTCTAATTGCTTAATTATTAATTAAAGAAATTTCGTGACCATTTATGTAGTTGCACAAACGTTAGAATCTCCCTATCCCCACTCCACCTTCCCAGCACTTTAAATGAGTCGCCTTCAAAAGTCCCGAACTAAAAATAAAGTGCTGTCATTAGGCCAATGGCCTTATTATTTCGTCTGACGAGTAACATTTGTAAGATCAGAAATAACGTGTATTATCTAAACGGGAGTCATTCCTTTGGACAACATCCCATCCATGGGCGACGAAAAAAAATTGGCTCGGTTGCGACGTGAAAAAAAAAGTCGCGCTAGTAGTAAATCACTTACTATATTAACTATATATCCAGAATGTGTCATACTTAATGTTTGTAATAGATTGGGCAGGCTCCGTTTTGAGAGACGCTATTATTGCGATGTAGACGATGCTATATGTGTATTTAATTTGATTACGTCTGAAAGGGTCAGTCAACTCTCTTACAGAAGTTATCGCATTATTTGTATGCAAAACCGATCAGGGATCAGAATTAATGTGCAATCAATACAAGACGAAAGAGGAAACGATTGACGAAAATGACGTCGTGTTAATGACGTCGGTGTACAATTATATTAGTCAAATTTATATTTACATGTGACCTCATTATTTTGTGGCCAAGGACTTTGTAGAATTAGGCTCCGTACATTAATCTCGATCGCAATTTCGCAAGACTATTAGGTATAAACAAATCAAAATTACTGATATAGTTCGATGAATTTGCAACCTGAAGTGGTAGTGGACATGCCATATCTATTGTAGAACCGATAACTGTTAGAGTAGACATGTTCTGGAGTAGAAACCGCGAATCGGTAAGTATAGTGTGGGATAACTTGATACTAGGTAGAGCGACACATATATAAGATTATGGGTAATAGCTGGAAACGAAACCCGAAGATTGTGCTTCGTGGCATGTCTTGAGAGAGGCCTATGCCCAAATATATTGTATGATTATAAGTATAGTGAACTAGAAGCGGAAGGATACAAAAAGCGGGAGACCATATATGGCACGAGGCATTGGAGAAGCAGTATAGCAGTAGATAGATACTGGCCGAAGTGATGATGATATCTTTAAATTAGGCAATATTCTTTGATTTCATTATATTTATAATAAGTGAATTACAAGTGAATTAAATTAACAAATATTAAAAATTTATAAAGAAAACAATGAATATGATTTTTTTATAGATAACTATTAATTGATGTCGAGAACCAAACAATGAACATCCGGGGGTACAGCTCAGAATATTCAGACCCGAATCAATTAAAAAGGTTCGTTTCTTAAAATGGCCCAGTCAGAGAATGGATTCGGGACCTAATTTACACAAAGCAACTTGCCCACCATTATGTCACAGAAATTATCAACATCTAGACGTGTTTTAGTATTTGCCATAGAAAAATATAACTAGGGCATAGATTTTAGATTTGTCATTAGAGAGATCTCGAAGATATTTTTTCGCAATTAGTATAAGCTATAACAAGTGATGGATTGCTGATGGAGTCCCCTGACCTCTGCTAATATCCGTCTCATTCGAACAATCGTCCTAATAGTGCCATGACGTCATTTCATTCAAGAACATCACCATTATCTACGCCCACCGCTTTCCATTCATCATTGGGATTATATTGTACAATAGGATGGAACTATTTGTCTTTTATTTGTATTAGTACATATAGTAATAAGCTCGTGAGTTTATCTCCAATGGGTGTTTATAAGTCAACCTTTTTAGTTTGGAGACTTCAGAAATGTTGATGTCCCCGGAAAGTATTTTGTAAAATAGTTTCTTCTCTATTTCACATAACACATTTTGTGCATTTATGTGTAAGATATATACCTAAATTAAAGACAAGTATGATATTGTTTCGTTAAAAAAAGTAATATTATAAGAAGCCAATTTAATCGATTTTCGAATCGAATCCTATGATTAATATCGAGATGTTTCATAGATATCCTATTACGACATGTACCTTAGGTATTGTAAGTACTGTGTACTAGTGATTTGGGCACCCTAATGTATTAATAAAATAATGGATAATATTAACTTGCTGATAATGTAGCTTTTTATAGGTGAAAGAATTTTAAAAATCGGTTAAATAGTTTTTGAGTTTATCCATTATAAATAAACATAATAGGGTTTGTTGCCTAAATTTTATTGTATTAATGCCTTTATTGTACAAGAACTGAACTCAAAAACATTGGAAAATGAGGTAGTACTATATTAAACCGCTACACCATCAAGGCCATCAATAAAATTAACAAGATCAATCATGATACGAAGTGCAATGCCCTTTGACGTCATTAAAACCCGCACATCTCCAAAATGACCGGAATTTTTATGAGTCGTCTCCCACCCGGCGCCGTCGCGTAAAACGCACTATTAGACCTTCATTCATAAATCCCCTATTCCGTAAAAGGTCGTCATCCTGTGACGTTAAGATGTCTAGTCCAAGAACGTGGGCGAGGGAATTGGCAATGGAGTGCTATTGACGTGAACTCAGTCGCTCCATTCATCGGAACATCCAAATATGTATTAAATGTACAGAAATACCGTTGGGCAGTTAATGAGTTTATTATATTTTCTTTTTTTTTTTAAATAAAAGCAAATATGCTGATAAGCACAGTGTGAAATCAAAATCGTTAGAAATTCCCTGCCGAGGTTTTCCTAAGAGCCTATAGCATGGGGTTCTTCAAAAGGGGGGTTAAGAGGTTTCTTCAGGGTCGGCATCTCTAGTATTGCAGGTGTTCATAGCCTACGGTAACCATTTACCATCAGGTGGGCCGTACGCTTGTTTGCCACCTCAGTGGTATAAAAGAAAAGCTTTTTAATAGAATATTCTACTAATGAAACAAAATATTTTTAAGAAACAAATATTTGTTTTTATAACGGAGGTTTTTTAAAGGAGGCAAACGAGCATTCGGTTCACCTGATGGTAAGTGACTATGATGTATCTGCTACCCTCTTTTAATAATAATGAGCATAATTATATCTACCTACATATATATATATATATATATATTAGTAATGGGAGACTTAATGCGCTGTCAGTAATAAACCAGTATTCTTGCATACCAGTTGTTATCACTTCGCGAACCATCCTTAATACATATCAGTGGCGACGAGGACGATCCTACCTACAATAAAAATGTCTTTTATAGGAAATATACCTATTTTTGACTATAAAAACTGTGAATGGTCTATTTTTAAAGGTCGATTAATTCAATTTTTAAAAGTGAATAATGTGAAAGATGACTGTAAATGTGCAATATTGATTACGCATTTATCGGACAACTCATACCGTCTAGTGCGTAACCTAGCCTATCCTGAAGAACTGGAGACGCAAAGTTTTGAAAACCTGGTGTTATTACTCGACAGCCATTTTAAGCCGAAACAGTGTTCATTCGCCGACAGAGCAAAATTTTATTCCGCAACAAGAAACTGCGGGGAGTCACTAGGAGACTGGGCGGCACGACTAAGAGGTTTAGCAAGTTACTGTGACTTTGGTGTTGCCTTGGATACAAATCTCACGGACCGTTTCGTCCTAGGTCTGGGTCCAGGTCCTGAACGCGATAAATTGTTTGAACAAAACGTTTCCGAGTTAAAGTTAGCACGTGCCATTGAAATCGCGGAAAAGGCAGAATGTGCTAGGGATGCAAAGGCATTCGTATCAGACACAGCGGCTGTGAAGGAAGAAGCGATATATAAGTTATCGTACGGATCTGCAAGGAGAAATTACGGCGGTAATGGCGGTGGCGGCAGTAAAAATGGCGGTGGCGGCAGTAAAAATGGCGGCGTCGCGAATTCACGTGCGGCGTGGACGTCGCAGGCTAGCCGCGATCAATGTAAATATAATCACGAAATACAGTGTTTAGTATGTGGTATGAAAAATCACAGTGAAGATAAGTGTCGTTATAAAAATTACAAATGTCAAAAGTGCGGTATTAAAGGGCATTTAAAAAAGATGTGTAACAAAAAAAATAAAAACGAACATGTTTACGTAAATCAAATCGGAAAAAATGATTCGGATAGCGACACCGGATGTGACGAGTGCCAAAACTTTAATTTAAGGTATGTAATTAATAATAAGCCGATACGTATAGATTTGATGTTAAGTAATAAGTTCGTGACCATGGAATTAGACTCTGGATCAGGTGCATCAGTCATTTCAAAAAATATGTATAACGACATGTTCTCAATGCATAAATTAATGTATAGCAATATTAAAATGTGTTTGTATAATGGACATAAAATTTCACCTTTAGGGTATTTTGTAACTAAGGCCATATTTAATAAGAAAACAAAAACGTTGAAAATATTCGTAGTAGATTCGACCGGCCCTCCTCTACTGGGTCGTGATTTTATGTCCACCTTCGATCTTGTGTTAACTACAAATATTAATACCTTGAGTTATGATATTGATGTAAACACATTACTGGAACGTTACCCTAACCTATGGCGAGATGAGCTCGGCAGCTTTAACAAGTTTAAAGTTCATCTACAATTAAGGGAAAACGCGGTTCCAAAATTTTTCAAGGCTCGCCCTATACCCTCGACACTCACAAAAGAACCAAAGTGACCGACATAGCAAGCTGAAGTGGCAATGGGCTGGTCATATATTTTAAAGAACCGACAACCGATGGGGAAGAACAGTTCTTGAGCAGGACACTAGATGGATCTCTTACTAGATGGAGTGACGACCTCAAATACGGGGAGTCAGGATGCAGGTGGCACAGGACCGTTCCTTATGACAGTCTATGTGAGAGGCCTATGCCCAGCAGTGGACACATAATGGCGGAGATTATAAAGATGATCTATACTTATAAAATCGTTGTTCCTAACTGACTATCAACAGATATCCAAAAATACACGTACTAAATCTAGGAAACTTAGTATGGGAGGAATGGATTGTTAGTAATGCGGACTATCAATCCTATTGCTAGTAATTTACTCTGTCAGATCGACCTCCACTTGGTCCCGCCTGGAAACCATCGTTCTGGATTCCAGGGGTATTCATCACGATGGGCTAACCTATCATCGCTCACTGGTGCCCCGCCAGTGTATACCGATAGCGCAGGCGGAGTTACTATTCCATTTTCATCCCTAAAAAAAAACTAGAAAACTGAAATTTGTAACAATAGTTTGTATTATAATTATATTATAATACAAACTATTGCATATGGCATCCGCCAACAAAGGATTTTTGATATTTTCAACTTAAAGGAGAAATACAACACCACGGTAGTTTCGATGGTGATGGCGATCCATTGTTATTGCCATTCTAAGTAGGTATCATAAAAAAAATGAGTTAATTTTAACGAGTTTACGAAACATCTCATTATTCATGGCGTGTTTTGACATGTACCAAATTTTTTTTTTTTGGCGGAGCAAAAAATATTATCGAAGTACGAAAACTTTAAAGCTGTAATTAAATGTCGTCACCCTGTATATAAATATATAAATAGAGGCTCGTCCCAACACGTCCGACGGAAGGCGAATTGGAGCGGCCAGGTGAGTGAGTCTGGACGTCGGCCAAGCTTACTCGCTTACTCATTCTATAGTGGAGGTACGATTGAAAAAATCCTATTTACTTGACGACACCACAACTGATACCAGACGAGATATTTTTAACCGACTGCCGAGTAGATGGGTAATGATTTTCGGGTGCAATATCGACGGTTAAATGTCAATGACAATTGATATTTATAAAATATCTAGCTGACTCGGTAAACGCTGTTTTACCAAATACATTATTTCGAGAATTATACATGAAAATTTCTTGTACTACAATTACCATCTTGCAACCCTATAGCGAATATAAAAATTGCCATTAAAAACAGGAGTTGATCGTAAAAGGGTGAAAATTTGAAGTTGTATGTATTTTTCAATGCTAAATTATATTAAAATATAAAAAAAATATAAATTGTTCAAAAAGTTAAAAAAAAAAAATTGGGGACGGTCACCCTTATTATTGAGGGGTATGAAAAACAAATGTTGGCCGATTCTCAGACCTACCCAATATGCACACAAAATTTCATGAAAATCGGTAAAGCCGTTTCGGAGGAGTTTGGTAACAAACACCGTGACACGAGAATTTTATATATTAGATTGTAGACATTTTTTTAGTACTATATCTCCTTTTGGATGTCACATAGAGGAATAATATTTGTATAATTATATTGAGAGTTTATATTCAAATCAATTGATTTCTTTTTTGGTTTCTTCGTCGTGGAATAAATCCAGATGTTTTATGTGATCCCTGTAAAATCTGTCCCATTCATGTTTCAACCGTGAAGCAGACGTGTTTGCATGGCTGTGTTTCGGTTTGAGGAGTGGGATATGGCAGTGAATTTACAGGGTACAGAGGAATAACACCTGAGTCCTCACAGAGTGCGAAACAGTATACTCTGTTATGTCCATGGTACTGCTCATGTTTATAGGCGACGGTTACCAGTTTCCAACAGGCGAGCCGTCAGCTTGTTTGCCATTCTAAGTTGCATAAAAAAAAACAATTTGTTTATAGTTAATAGTGTTTTTTTTTTGTTTGCTAAATGAGATAGTTGCGAGTTCACAACTGGACTTATATTACTGTACTTTTTTTCTATGGGTGAAAATGGTATGGTATCCCCGCCCGCGCTAACGGGATACGCTGGCGGAGCACCAGTGAAGGGTGATAGAGGAGAATGAAAACAGGCCAGTTAGCTCATCATGATGAATTCATCAGGAATTAGCCATGATAGTTTCCAGGGGGAACCGCGAGGAGGTCAACCTGGTTGGGTATATTGCTAGCAATAGGATTCTCAGTCTCCATTACTAACAATCGCTTTTCCCCCTATATTACTGTACTGTACTGTACTGCGGTAATAATCTGTGCATAATTGATTTTAAATGTATATTTTTATAGTATAATTAAATTTTTGTTTTTTTTTTTTCTTTCCATTAATATATTATTTGTATCATTATAATTTTCTCATTTTTACTTTTTGGTAAGTGCATTGGTAAATGTGTAAAGCTTACCAAAAATATGCATATACAGATAGATAGATAAATGATAGATAGATAGATAGACAAAATTTTTCATCGTGCCTCCCACCAAACTGTTTATAATTACTCCTCTCTATCCAAAGGTTGCCTGGAAGAGATCGCTCTTAGCGATAAGGTCGCCCATTGTTTTCTCATTGTGATTATTTCTTGTAATTATTTATATTTATAATAAGTTTACTATTGTAATCTTTTTGAGGAAACAATAAAGAGTATCTATCTATCTATCTATCTATAGATAGATATATAATTTATTTGTATCACTTACACACACATACAAATAACATTAGCTAATGGTACATATTTAAATAAAACAAAGCATATACAAAACAAAAAAAAAAACAAAAAGAAAGTATATAAAAGAGGTTATACAATTTCTATTATAAATAAATAAATAAATGGATAATAGTAGAATGGTAGTCCCGCCTGTGCTATCGGCATACGCTGGCGGGACACTAGAGTAAGGTGAGGATGAAAGCAGGTCAGTTAGTTCATTTTAATTTTTTTATTTATTTATACTTATGTACACATTAGTTATAAAAATATGACAGAGGTAAACAAAAGTACAAAGGCGAGCTTAACTCTGATAGAGTTCTCTTCCAGCAACACCCAAATTTATTGTGACGAATCTATCAAGATTATTCACGATGGTTTTCAGGAGAACCACATGAAGGTTGACTTGTTAGGGTATATTGCTAGCAATGACTCTGGTATACTTTATTACTTTCCCCCTAGTTATTAATGGTTATCCGTCGGTATTTTGTGTGCCGTGTGGTCTTAGAAGGAGCCACCCCTTCCTTTCCCGTGGGTGTCGTAAGAGGGCGAGGGATGGGCAGCAGCGTCCCTCGTAATGTTTTAAACATTAGTAATAGATTAGCAGCAGCGTCTATCTGAAAACATCTATAAAACGGTTGCCAATCCGTCTGTCAAGCGTGGCAACTACTGGCAATCCCTCGCTCCCCCTTTCGGGGAAGGTTATGTAGGTAGGTATGTGGATTTATGTTTTAATCAACTTAGAATAGCATAATATAAGCGTCAGCTTATATTATGCTATTCTAAGTCCATTATTTTATACTACGAACGTAGCAAACAAGCATACAGCCCGTCTGATGGTAAACGGTCACTGTAGTCTATAGACGCTTGCAACATTAGAGGTGTCAGGTGCGTGTTGACAACCCTGAAGAAACCTTAATATACCAATATAATATAAACAGCGCTGTGAACGTTACAGTATATACTGTGATATCCATGGTGCCAGGCATGCTTGGTCATTCATGAGAAGTACCCCTATGGTTTGTATAGTTTCAGAGCAAATTTGACAAAGTACACAGTTCGTACGAGGGACAATTTGTCCGCCAATTATTGACTGTTTGTGTAAATTTTTTATTGCGGAAATGGTGATGGCTACTTGGGAAATTATACTATAATTTAAAATGAGAGTTTACTCAATAAATTGAAACATGGGAAAAACCCAATAAAGTAAACATCCATTCGGCCTTCAAAGATTGGGAATTGTATAAAAAAACTATCTTAATTGGTACATTCCAAATAATCGTCTGGACGATGGCCAATTTTAGTCATCGTATTACGTTGGCATAGTGTTAGACTTAAAAGAATCAATATACGGCGACTGAAAGTCGATAGGTGATAATTTTCATCACAATTAAAACCTCTATCACTTACTGACTATTAATGTAAATATAAAAATAAGTATAGTTAAGTAAATTCTTTAAAATGCATACATAGATGACAATCAGTTTTATGCTATTCGTTAATAGATGGCGTTACTTGTATCTATGTAAGGATTTGAAACTGTTCTTTGGTGAAAGATCATTTGAGAACGGCTCAATAGATTTGTTTCCTTTTAAATGTTCGTAATAGTCCAAATTCATTTTGTTAAAAATAAAGTTGGAATTGGAATAGAAAAACATGTCTGGTGAGATAATGTTTAAATGTAAATAAAATAACTAACAATAAAGTACAATTATAAAACTTGGCCGTGTGGTCCCGGCATAGAATAGGCCACCCCTTCGTTTCCCATGTGTGCCGTAAGAGACGATTAAGGGAGGTCAAGGGATGGGCAGCAGCGTCTATCTTAAAACATCTCTAAAGCGACTGCCAATCCGTCTTCCAAGCGTGGAAACTACTGGAAAAACCCCCCAAGGGGGAGGCTTATGTTCAGCAGTGAACAGTTATAAGCTGATATGATGACGATGATGATAAAACTTATTTTTATATTATTATTTGACATATTTTATAAATTTTGCTCAACATCAGGGGGTCTACCATGGAATGAAATTCCGAATTTTCGGACTCAATTTCGTATTCTTGTTCGTAGCGAAATCGGCCCTGTAAATGGAGCATAACATTTCGTTCGTCATAAATCCTACCGTAATAGTCTAAAGGAACAATATTTTAACATTTTTAATATTTTAAGACTTGTTTTTATATTAAAAAAGTATGTCTAGATTATTTTTAAACCTAACACTTTTATCAATATATTAATTAATTCACAACGATATTCATTTGATGAAAATTTCATTTTTGGTTTCTTATGTGCCAATTTCGTTATACGTTAATAATAGTACATACATACATACATATCCGTCACGCCTGCTCTCATTAGTGTAGGCAGAAACAATGGAACGCCAAATGCTTCGATTCAAACAAACCTCTTTCGCTTCTTCCACATTCATCAATCTTTTCATACACGCTCGCCGGTTACGGGCACTTTTAATTTGGCCCTTCTTCAGCACGTCGGTGCATTTAATTATTATGTAACTTTAACATCAAATTTGCGTTTCGTTCGATCCTGAAATTTCGGATATTATATCATGGTAGACCCTCTGGTTACTAGAAATTAGTCATATTATTTACATATCAGCTTTTCGACTGCTACTTCGTACACGTGGATTTCAAAAGTGGGAAAACTAATTAAATACACTTCTAGACAAAATGTATATAAATAGACTTGAAGTTAGACCTTTAGGAACGGCCATGCCTAAAAAATATACATACAAAAAAAACAAATTTTCTAAAAAAATAATGTTTTAGCTTCTATTACTATATTTTAAACTAGTGGCCCGTCCCGGCGTCGCACGGGTGGACATTTTTACATTTTAAAAGTGGCTATTAAAACTGTACACGCGACGGAAGCTTAAAAATGCAGTAACTTCTGCTGTTTTCCCAACATTTCCCTTCACTGCTCTGCTCCTATTGATCGTAGCGTGATGAAAATTATACTATAACCTGCCCAGGAGTATAAAGAATAATTGTACCAAATTTCGTTAAAATCCGTCGCGTAGTTTTTGTTTCTAAAACTAACATACAGACAGACACAAAAATTTTACTGATTGCATTTTTGGCATCAGTATCGATCACTAATCACCGCCTGATAGTTATTTTGGAAATATATTTCATGTACAGAATTGATCTCTCTACAGATTTATTATAAGTATAGATTATATATTTTTTTTAATTAATAGACAATGGTACTATTAGATCTACACCTGACAAATGCTGCGGTATCGATTTTTTTTTTTTAATTCCAAAATTACAAAGTATAATCTTACAAACATCTGTCCCCTCGAATAGTGATTCAAAGCTACCGCTGCAACTATTGTGGTTGCACTTTAAAAATAAATATGTTTTATTTCGGGTCGGCCGCTCGTCTGCCGTGCCTTTAATCGTTGCGTTTATTTTTAAACTCGATTCACTAGCGCCCTCTTCATTTTCACTGGCCAGTAAACAAATTAGTTTTAATATTGTTTGATAAATTGATAGTTTTTTTTTTTTATACTTGGTATAATTTATTTAAAAAAAAAAAGTTCATAAATCTTTTTTTTTTATACAACTTAGAATGGTAAACATGTTGACGGCCCACCTGATGATAAGTGGTAACCGTCGCCTATAGACATGAGCAGTACCATGGACATAACAGAGTATACTGTTTCACCTATGATACCCCCCATGCGTTGCCATTCCTGAGGACTCAGGTCTTATTCCTCTGTACCCTGTAAATTCACGCCATATAACATCCTTCAAACCGAAACACAGTCATGCACTTATATTATACTTATATATATATATTATATTTATACCTATATATATGGGTATATTGTTAGTAATGGGGTTATTAATCCCCATTTTTAACAATCCCTTTTCCCCCCAATAGGGTTGCTAGCAATAGCTGGCAATAGGACTGGGAGTCTGCATTTCTAACAATCCCTTCTCTCTAATATGCTAATGTTAGGGATAATGGGCCGTAGGATAAGCAAGCTAAAATAGCAGTGGCTGCTCATATAGCTGGAAAAATCGATAACCGATGGTAAACAAAGGTTATTGAGTGGCGACTTCGTACGGGCAAATGCAGTGTAGGATGACACCACCACTAGAAGCAGAGTGACGACCTCAAATACATTGCAGAGAGTCAGCGTATGTAGGTGGCTCAGGACTGTGCCTTAGAGCAGTCTATGGGGGAGGCCTATATTCAGTAGTGGACAGATATGATGATGATGATGATGATAAAATAAATAAATACAGAACATTGGCAAACTTTTATAGGAATATGAGAAACACTTTTTTTATGAAATGTAATTTTTTTATAAAAACTAATATATTTCATGGAATCACAAAAAAAAAATTAAATTAATGATCAGTTCCATTCATGATTGGTACCCGACCCAAAGGTCCCCGTGACACTTATGGTATTTCCGTGTTGGATTGCCAGAGATATTCTTTGAGCCAGACGCGAATCAGAACGGCGATCATGGCCCCTAACCGCAATGCGCTGACTCAACTCTCTTATGAAGGATTTTGCTTCCGCTCCCCACACGCCCGTAGTCTTAAAAGCTACGGGAACGAAGATGTAAGCTGGTTCGAGAATCTTATATTTTGGATGTTTGATTCTAGCCGCAGTTTCCGCGGCCGAACCAACCACACGAATCGTATCCCGCAGATGAGACACAGCAAACGTGCTTACGCAAGTTGCATCCCATATCAAACAGCGCCCCTCTTCCAAGGCACCAAAGTCAGACCATCAGGCCGTTTCCCATCCGACGGATTCAGACCAGGTGGTTTTTTAGTATTATTGTATAAAAATAAAAAGCCAAGAAAATAATTAATGTTGATTAAAAAAAAGGTAAATTGCAATGATTATGAAATTTAATTATTGTTATGAAAGAGCGGTTTCTCCTAACACAGTCAATCTTTGCTTAACAGGAGATACCAAACTCTGTAATGTAACTACCTTTGTATAAAGAAATAAATTTATTATTATCTATAATTTATATTTATCTTTCATCTAGAGGTAGTTTTAGACACGGGCCAAGGCCAAGTGTTTTTGGAATGTCAGTTCAATGATAGGAACTTACGGACCAGGCGACATGTATTTAAAACTGCCGCTTTTTGGAGGAGTATATATGTATGTGGAGGGTTGTATACATAATGTACGGAGACTGGTGTGTAAGGTTTTCGGGATAACATCCGTTGTAGATAAAACTATTGGTATTGTTTTTACTGTATGAACTCGCCATTGGGATTTTATTTCTATAGAAAGATCTGTGTATTTAGCTAGTTTTTCAGAGTGTGTTTTTGTCAAATTGTATGTGTTGCATATTGCTATGAATGAGAAACAAAATATTATTGTCATAAATTTCGACTGAATGTTTCTCTTCCTAATCTGTTTTTGGCTTTCGGATCTAACGAAGTACTTTTATTAATACAATAAAAGTTTTAATAACACCGCGTGTGTTCCCTATATTCGTGGATCGAATCCCATAAAATCTCTTTTAATATCTTCATCCCGAAGCGGTTAGTCGGGAGTTACGCTATTTACAATTTATTACAGAAGTTAACACAATGTCAAAATATTATGAGTGTGCAAGTGGACGGATTATTTACATCTTCATATGTAATGTTACATTTATATTCAGAGTCGTTTAATAAAGTGGGCAAGTAGATATAGTAGTATTCCTTATAGGACTAGAATTAGGATTATGAGTTTTTTTTTTTTATTTAATAACTTTGTTTTCTGTCGCTATGTTTTATGCGACATACTTCTAATCTGTATTAATTTATCTGTGTGCAGAACTGAGGATTTTTTTTCTTCCTTTTTTTCTTTCCTTTTTCATATACATATACATATCTGTCACGCTTGTCTCCCATTAGAGTAGGCAGAAACAATGGAACGCCAAATGCTTCGATTCAAACAAACCTCTTTCGCTTCCTCCACATTCATCTATCTTTTCACACACGCTCGTCGGTTACGGGTACTTTTAATTTGGCCCTTCTTCAGCACGTCGCCTATTTGGTCATATTTATAAATTTAGGAACATGAGTTAGGCTAGACAGGCATATCTATGCTAGGAGTTTTTTTTTTTTAATGAACAATAATAGGGGGGAGGGGTTGTTAGTACAGGAGAGGTTAGTCCCCATTGCTATCAATATACTCCATCAGGTCGACTAGGAAACCATCGTGATTAATTTATCGTTGCATTCGTCACGATGGGCTAACTGACCTGCCTTTTCACCCTCACCTATCATCCCTCACTGGTGCCCCGCCAGCGTATACCGTTAGTGCATGCGTGGTTATCATTCCATTATCATCCATTAACAAAAAATTAATAATAATACAACGGTAACCCCGCCTGTGCTATTGGCAGAGATGTATAAAATAGTTTAAGAAATATATTTAATACAAAATGTAAATGCTTTTTTCGATTTACTATTCCAAATGCAAAATACCAAATAGTTATGTATTTTAAAAATTCAAAATCAAAATAGATTTTTTTTTAAATACTTGTTCTAAATAACAATAATAACCTTTTGTCTAATTCGATTCGCTTTATTTTTATGTATTAAGAAAGAAAGAAAAATATTTATTTGGCGCATAATAATAATAACAATTACAAAATAAAACATAAACAATTATAAACTTAAAGAAAAAGGAAATACAGAATAAGCTTACATCTAATTAGAAATAATGCGAATAAAATGGTCACCACTCAGCTGTGTGTCTAGGCATTCATACGTAACGCCTAAACGCTGATTTTTCGTGGAACCAATGAGAGAGTTAATTGACAATGTCTACAAGTAAGTTCTGCATCGCAACAATCAGCGAAACAGTATAAATTTAGAACCTACTCTACCTTAACTACCAGAGGGAAACTTTGTACAAAAAACGTTTGCTTGGGCACCTCTGTCTCATTCGTGTTTCAACCGTGAAGCAGTTGTGTCTGCATAGCTGTGTTTCGGTTTGAAGGGTGCGATATGGCAGTGAATTTACAGTCTGAGTCCTCAGGAATGGCAACGCATGGGGGGTATCATGGGCGAAACAGTATACTCTGTTATGTCCATGGTACTGCTCATGTCTATAGGCGACGGTTACCACTTTCCATCAGGAGGACCGTCAGCTTGTTTGCTATTCTAAGTTGCATAAAATAAAATAAAACACCTACTCCTCTTGTAAGTTCCTTAAATATAATAAAAGTTTAAAATCTGTATGTAATCATATTTGATCAAATACGTACACGCTTCGATTCTTTTACATCCAGAGTAACATTCGAAGTACTGGTGGTCCATAACCGTCATAAAATTTTAAGTGCTCCAATGTAATAATTCTCCGTAGATAGGTTTAGGTATGTATTATAAAAACATCACTCAGTCGTAATGGTGGGCCGGTGGCTTATTTTCATTTATATAGATAGCTGTAAATTGAACGATTAAATCGCTTCGATATTACGTTGGTTATGTTATGAGTTTTTTGTAAACATTCATTTCTTATATTATTCTTAACAGTTCAAAATAATAATGCCATTTATTAAACGTTGTAGTTCTTTTTCCAATTTTGTAAAATTAATGCTTAATGTTTATCTAAGCTCGTAACTTCTGACGGGTTATGCATAGAGCATCAACAATCAAAAAACTTTTTGTGGAAATACGTAAATATTTTTTTTCTGCATGGTCACACAGTTTATGACTTGACTCTTAGAAAAAAAAAACGTTCTAGATAGTTCTACTTTCTTTTTTTTATTTTAGTATATTTTTTAATTAAGTAACCAAGTTTTGTTGAATTTTTATACATTTTGTACTTGGTGTTAGCAAGCTAAGTAACATAAGAATCTGTTAATTCCAAAAGTTGTCTGGATTGCTTAGCGACAAGACCGCATTTTGTATTACTTTACATTAAAATTTACTGTACTTATTATTTTGGTATAATAAAGTGTAAATTAATAAGTAAATGAATAAATACATAAATAAACTAATCTGGTATTAATTCTATTGCAGATACTACATTATCTGTAAGTCAGTGAGTCGATGTGAGAGTTTTCAATATTAAAACATTTTTCCAATTTATTGTTTTTTATACTTTTTTTTTTATTTTGCTATTGAAGGGTCCCGCGATTGATCACTTCATTTACAATTAATTTTCTTTTTTTATACAACTTAAAATGGCAAACAAGCTGACAGCCCACCTAATGGGAAGTGGTAACCGTCGCCTATAGACATGAGCAGTACTATGGACATAACAGAGTATACTGTTTCGCCCATGATACCCCCCATGTGTTGCCATTCTTGAGGACTCGAGTTTTATTCCTCTGTACAATGTAAATTCACGCCATATCCCACCCTTCGAACCGAAACACATTTATTCTACTGCAGATACTACATTATCTGTAAGTCAGTGAGTTGATGTGAGAGTTTTCAATATTAAAACATTTTTCCAATTTATTGTTTTTTATACTTTTCTTTTTTATTTTGCTATTGAAGGGTCCCGCGATTGATCACTTCATTTACAATTAAATTTTTTTTTTCAGTGATACAATAAATATTTCTCTCCTATGTTTAATTACCAACTGATACAGTCATTATTTCTTCACGTACGTACATACGTATATGTATGTAGTGATGTAAGTTGATATGTAGTAGTGTAGTGAACACTACTATTTTGATAATATTTGGTAATAGTTTTGCGATATAAATAAAAAAAAAATCTCGACTATTTGATGGTCGCGTACAACGCAGTTTCAGATATGTTTTCTCCCACGAACACTCAGGTTATGGAATGAGCTCACTGCCGAGGTTTTCCCAAGAGACTACAGAATGGGGTTCTTCAAAAGGGGGGTAAAGAGGTGTTCATAGGCTACGATAACCGTTTACCATCAGGTGGGCCGTATGCTTGTTTGCCATCTCAGTGGTATAAAAAAAATCCTCAACTTAATGATTCTCAATGATTCAACATCAATGAATCGGGTTTCCAACTAATTGTTTGAGTCAATCCTGATTCTTAGTTCATCCGCAACTAATAAATTCTCTGTAATAAGTTTTTCTTTTAATAAATATCTCGCAGTTCTCATAGTTTATATTGTATAAGTAGTTTTAAAAGCGAAACAACAACCCTGAGCTTGTTTTATGGCAGTAATGAATAATATGATAGTTTCTGCTACTGGCTAGTGATATAAATATTAACCAGAGGGAGACTTTGTACAAAAGTCGATTGCTTGGGTACCTCTGTCCTATTCGTGTTTCAAACGTGAAGCAGCTGTGTTTGCATGGCTGTGTTTCGGTTTGAAGGGTGGGATATGGCGTGAATTTACTGGGTACAGAGGAATAACATTTGAGTCCTCAGGAATGGCAACGCATGGGGGGTATCATGGGCGAAACAGTATGTGCGTGTACTGTTATGTCCATGGTAGTGCTCATGTTTATAGGCGACGGTTACCACTTTCCAACAGGTGGGCCGTCAGCTTGTTTGCCATTCTAAGTTGTATAATAAAAATAATAATAACAAAATGTTAACAATTAGTATGTAAGAATGCCGGAGTATTTCCTAGATTCAGATAAAATTATTGATAGTACATTATTATATTTTTTTAATCATGTAATTGATACTTATAAGAATAAGCAAGCTAAAGTAGCAATGGACTGGTCACATAGCTCGAAGTATCGATAACCGTAGAATGGTTCTTGAGTGGCGACTCCGTTTGGGCGAACGCAGTGTTACATAATCTCCCACTAGATGGAGTGACGACCTCCTGCGTGCGATGACACATTGTAGGGAGTCAGTGAATGTAGGTGGTTCAAGATCGTTCCTTATGGCAGTCTATGGGGGAGGCCTATGTCCAGCAGTGGACTGATAATGACTGAAATGATGATGGTGATATACCATACATCCAAAGTTACTCGTACTTACATATAGAAAACTAAAATTTGGATCATTAGTTTATATTTTAATGTATGTATTTTTTTTTGATGGGTGAAAATGGTATGGTAGCCCCGCCTGCGTTAACGGGATACGCTGGCGGAGTACCAGTGAAGGGTGATAGATGAAAATGAAAACAGGCTAGTTAGCCCATCATGATGAATTCATCAGGAATTAACCATGGTAGTTTCCAGGGGGAACCGCGTGGAGGTCGACATGATTGGGTATATTGCTAGCAATGGGATTCTCAGTCTCCATTACTAACAATCCTTTTTCCCCCTAATGTAAGTAATTTACCAAGAAAGGATTTTTAATAATTTCAACTGAAAGAAGAAACACGATTTTATGCGTGGAAAATCGGAGGTAACAGCTAGTTTTAAACATAATTTACATATGCTAGAACCGAATATTTCTAGCGTGTGTAAATGTGTAGTTACATATGAGTTTCCATACGCGAACTTTAAGGCTGTAGAATGAGTTCTCTGCCGAAGTTTTTCCTTAACCATAGAGGTGTCTATAGGCTATGGTATTCGTATGGTAGTCGGCTGCATGTCTGTTTGTAACCTTTGCGTTATAAAAAAAGACGTGTTATATATAGTTTAGAATGAAAATAATCATACATCTATAACGGCACGTCTACGACGGCGCGAAGACAATAAAAAAAGTAGCAATAATAGAAAAGAAAATCGGTCACAATCCTGCATTCTACAACAAGCTCCCACGTCCAATAATGACAATAACGTGTTTTATACTAGCGTATATTTAAATTAACGAGCATTACAATAAAATATGGCTGTGACTCATGCGTTTCTCAGAAAAAAATATGTTTTTTTTTTCTTTCGCCTCAGTGCTGCCAACTGGCAAATTGCACGGCAAGGTTGCCGGCTTGCACCTGATACCTTTTATCACAGCTCCCGTTATGTGGATTAAGGATTGTTCGTATGATCCGATTGTAAATTTAAAGTCAATGAGCGCCATTGGTGGTCACATAAAAATGACACTTTAATACCGTGTCGTTTATTTATATTTTCGCTTTGCCACCCGGCCGTTGACTTTGTATTTGCAGTTTTGTATTAAACACACGGTGACGTCATTATTTTTGTATCTGTTCCATCAATTTGTCTCCGTGCTGTGTAGTGTAATTTTATAATTTAACGCAAAGAGTACAGGTACCGTCAAAAGCAGTAATTTGTTATTAAAAAATACTTACAAGAAATTAAGAAGCTAAAGAGGAAGAGGAAGACCGAGGAACAACTACATGGGACAGTTAAAGGAAACAATAGGCGTCATGTCGTATAGGGAGATAAAGAATATGGCCTGGGATAGAGCTGGCTGGAGGAAGATGCATGAATTAGTTGCACCGACAAGAGGGAACTCTTAAATGAAAAGAAGAAATAAATTTATTCATAAAGTCAAAACTATGACGCAGTCTGTCTATAAGTAATTTTGAATTTCATTTTCAAGCCAGTTCTAAAAAGGTGCAATTCTCAATTAAACGTTATTGTTTAGGTCTTTTTATACAACTTAGAATGGCAAATAAGCCGACGACCCACCTGATGGAAAGTGGTAACCGTCGCCTATAGATATGAGCAGTACCATGGACATAACAGAGTATACTGTTTCGCCCATGATACCCCCCACGCGTTGCCATTCCTGAGGACTCAGGTGTTATTCCTCTGTACCCAGTAAATTCACGTCATATCCCACCCTTCAAACCGAAACATAGCCACGCAAACACAACTGTTTATGCAAAATTATATGCTTCTACATGTCTAAATCTCATTTATATATTTAGTTCATTTAATTATAATTTATTCCTAATGGGCAGAATCTAAATCTCTTATAGTCTATGATCTAGTAAAAAATGTTACTAGGTTTGTCTATGATTATTTCAGTTATTCAGTGAAAATTTATTTTTAGAATATTTTTTGTGTTCTAAAAATAAGACCAGGTCTCTAGTTAATTTAACAAGATTAAATTACAATTTCTTTTTATATACTTTTCAAAATTAATAAATAAAAATTTAAAAATATATATATATACATAATATGCAACATGTAAATACCATACGCCAAATACAGTTGCAACCCATAATTGTTTACGGTTGCGACAAGCGTTGTAGTATACGTAAACGCAAGCGCGGTTCGCGCTTGAAGCCGTCGAGGGAAGGAGGGGGGGACATTCTACTACGCTACGTCTGACGGGTTGTTTTTTGCCGCAATCGGGTTTCCTTTTAGTTTGAGTTTCGATTTTTTCGTCGCCCCGTATGGTATGGCAACTCCGTATACAGTTATACTCGCGAGGCAACCCCGTAGAATTGTTTTTAAATGATCCTTCCACGGTGTGCGTGCGCGCAGACACGGTGACGCGCGCGGTACGTTACGGTGCACCGATTTAGGTTATTTTTAAAAATACGACTATATTAATTTTAATAGCTTTATTATCTACTTATGATAAATGTTCGGTAGACGTGATTTAGTTGGATTTCAACTTGACAGATGTTAAATTAATGAAAAAGCATATTTGTTTTAGTTAAGATCTTTCCTACTGCGTATTCGCTTTTTCTGTTTCTATATTATAATAGCTGTTTCGTACAGTTTGAAATGTACTTACTCTCATAATGACTTTAGAATTTACATAAGAAATCAAATATTTTTATATTAGGTAGATATAGGGTGGCTTTCTGTTAGATAAGTAATGTTTTATTAGCTATAGATGTTATCTAAAATTAATAAAGGACTTTATTTACATAAATAAATATAAATAATAACGACGTAAAAAAAATTTATTTGTAATTAATTTTTTTTTAATTGTTTATTTTTTTATTTTCGAAATAATAACATAAAATGTTGTTCCTCTTTGCAGGTGAGTTTACTAATAATTTATATATATTATAGAATTTGCAATAATTGTTTGTTAGAAACAATTATTTTTATTAAATACAACTTAATCTCCTTTCAAAGTAATTTTTAACTGCTTTTTTACATTCACTTTTACAAAGGTTGTAGTGTAATTGTTCGAATGAGTATTAGTCGACAGATTCAATACTATCTTTTGTCAATCCGCAGAAGGTGCGAAAGACTGCGTCCCATGTCTAAACATAGTAAAAGTATTCATTTGTTTGAGATTTGTACATTTTCATACAATATGTAAATTTTATTGTTAAGTTTGGTATGTAAATATTACATTTTAATGCAATAACTACGTGCAATTTGTTCGAAAAAGTTCGACTAGTTTCGGAACCATTCGGGACCCTTATCCTTTTTTGTCTGTGACGGTACCACAAACGCCTATAGCTCACGTTTAGAAGACCGAAGCGCGCAATCAGGCTCGCGTTCGCGTTATAGTAACTCAAGACTATGGGCTCCGGATGGTTCCGAAACTAGTCGAGCTTTTTATACTAAATTACGCGTAAATTAAACCTGTAGTTATCATTTATCTATTTATCATATCATACATTTATAACATTATAATAATAAATCTTAATACTTTTATTCGAGCACCGTTAAAATTATCAAAAAAGCCAAAAAAAAAAATCATATTTTAATCGAAAAATCTAAAATAAAATTAATAGAATCTCAATTCACTCGATTTATTAAATGACTTCAAAGAAAGGACCTCTTCACTCGGTTTCTTTTAAATGATTGTTACCTCAGAACTCCATCGTTTATAAATACATTTGGAAAATTATTTTTTTACTTTCAGGTTGATTTCATAGAAACTTCATCAGAATCACACATAAGGAAATATGACAAATCTAGTCCAAAAATTACAAAGGAATGGAAAAGAGTACCTACAGTGAAAGAAAATGTGATTTGACTTGTCGTTTAAACGAAGCCAAGGATTGAGCACTCCGTATAGACGGTGGCAGCGAGTTCCATAGGCGCACTGCCTGAACGGAAAAGGATTTGGTGTAGTACACGGAGGTATGTGCTGGGGTTTTTAAACGGAGACTATTTGAGGTCTTATAATCATATTAAAATGTGTCGAATTTTAAAAATCACAATATGACCTTGCCCTTATTTGCCCTTATTACATTTGGGGTCGGCGCAGATGTTTCCCCAATCAGCTGTGTTTACACTTACTCCTAGATGTTTCATAAACAAAAGTCTGCAATAAACGTAATATAAGAAGTTGTAGGAACAAAATTTTAATACATCTATCACTCTAATGTTCTGGTTTTCATCTAACCCTTGAATCTCTTCTTCAGATCGGGTTCTTCTATCAGGTACTAGCGTTCCACACCGATTTCACACAAATATATAGAAAATAATATATACAGGATGGGGGGAAAGGGATTGTTAGCAATGGAGTTCGACATCGTTAGCCCTATCAGGTAGACCTCCACGTGGTTCCCCCTGGAAACCATCGTGAACATTTCTTGTTGAATTCGTCACGATGGGCTAACTGACCTGCTTCATCCTCATCTATCATCCTTCACTGGTGCTCCGCCGGTGTATACCAATAGCGCGGGTGGGGTTACCATTCATATGGGTGTACATGATATGTTACTGATAATGTAGCTTAATATAAGTTAAAGAATTTTTAATATCGGTCAAGTGGAGGGAAAGGGATTATTAGTAATGGGGTTTAACTGCCCCATTGCTAGCAATATACCCTATTAGGTTGACCGCGTAGTTCCCCCTGGAAACCGTCTTGATTAATTTTAGTGGAATTCATCACGATGAGCTGACTGACCTGTCTTCATCCTCACCGCCTCACCTCACCTCATCTCTTACAGGTGCCCCGCCAGTGTATACCGATAGCCCAGGCGCGGTACCATCCCATATTTACACATTAAAAAAAAACTACCCCATTGGTAGGTATACACTCTATCAGGCCAAATCTCCGCGGTTCCCTCTGGATACCATCGTCGTCAATTCTAGTAGAATTCGTCACGATGGGCTTAATAAATCTAAATTTATCGTCACATTGGCGCCTGCCAAATGTGGCAACTACTAACAAAATATGGGTAAGGCAAGTTCAGCAGTGGACAGTCAATGGCTGAAATAACGAAAATGATATGTATTCGTGTAGGCTACGGTAACCGCTTACCATCAGGTGGGCCGTACGCTTGTTTATATATAAAAAGAAGCTAATACAAGTGCTAAATCTCGTATAATATTTATTTATTGTTACTGCTCCTATCTTCCGCCAATACAATTAATATTTATTATGTTTTCTTAAATTATAATTTAAATAAACTACAATATATGTTTTTGTCAACACATTTACATCGAGAAGAGATATTTAATATGTTTAAAATAATGATATTATCATTGTCCTTATAAGTGGCCATGCAAGTATTATGCAACGCGAAGCAAGAAGCGACCACTCCATACGAGCTATACCATCTTATTAAACCTGCAAATAATATTGGTATTATGGCCGTTTTGTATGTAAATTTCAATACTTCGCATGCTCATGATGCAAAAAATAAACTAACAATTATGGCCTATCGAATTAGTATTATGGCATATGGAACATTCCGTATTGCATTAACTACACTAATATTAAAGGCCGCGGGCGTCTGTAATTTAAATATTTGCAGCGCGTGCATGGTAGCGAACTTAAACATTTCGGATTCCATAATTCGTCTAGATTATTCTCGCGTGATTAGTTGGGACGTTAACCGTTTTAGGAAATATTTTTAGGTTCGATGACTCCGGTTTAGAGGTCGAAATGATGGGTTGCCATGCACTTTCACAGGATGAGACCAATTCCAGTGACGTTTCCAACGGAATCGGCGAAGTGACTAATCAACTAAATCGTCCGATTTCACTAATGCGAACGTAACATTGTAAGCGATGGATTGTATCTGAAAACTGGAAAGTGCGAGTTAAAAATATAATTTTGTTTTTGAAATCTGTCCCAATTTCAACGTGTTACTCATAGCGTGACGATATGAGGATACATAAAATTATATTCTTCGAAAAATGATGGTATATTTGGTTTAGTGTGGTAAAGTCAGGCTTGGGTCTGTAACTAGGTGATTTCGACATACTTCACAGGAATTGTAGTTTGACTCATTGAATATTGCATGAGATGATTACAACAATCTATATCATGTATTACTATAACAATGGCATAACAGAGCTCTGAGATGGCATGTTAAATAAAAATAAAAGGATTGCGATTGAAAAGGAAGATTAATAAATGATAATTGATAAATGAAATTCAATAAAAAAATCTACAGCAGATAAAAACAAATTGATGAAGATATCATCGACAAAAGAGATCGTAAGGAATGCGAGCTTACAACAATTGAACCAATAAACCAAATCGAAATATTTATACGTCAGCGGCATACATAAGTAGACGGCTTTCGAATCAAAGACACCAAAATATTTCCAGAGTAAACATTAGCAATTGTCCACGATGTTACTTATAAGTTTCACTAGCCATTTCTGTTTGCATAAGCATTGATCACGCACCTAAAGCTACTGTTTGTTTATTTTCCGATACTAGAATGGATTGGGCATATTATAACGAAAGAGATGTTATTACATACATTGCTGATATTAGAAAGGGACAGGTGAAAGGAACACTTGCGACTACAGCGGTTTGTGATGAAGGAACGTCTGGAATACAAATGAGGAATAGTGACAATGGAATGGAATCCAGAGTCGACCAACAAGTAGGTTAAAAGGTGAGCCTGTCAGTTATTGCTGTAATTAGAGGTGGGTACATTGGAATGGTGATGTTAATGTAGCCATTCACTCATAATAATCAAGTGTAATTGATCTTTTCAAATAACATGTTGGAGACAGTATAATAAATAGGGTAAATTTCTAAGTTTTATTTCATTTATAACTTGTGTGAGCTAATAATAAAAAAGTATTTTATTAGGTACATTTGAAAGTAGGAAAAAAAGTTTTTTCCTAGATTAGAAGTAATATAAGTATACTACTTCTAATGTGTAGTATTGTCTTATTTATATTTATTATATATATTTATTTATACTTATTTATATTATATTTATATTAGATAATTTTCAAATTCCACAATTTTTAATTACAATTATTATTTACCAATATCGATTGGCTACATCTTAATTTTTGCTTAGAGACATACATGTTTTTTTACTGTTCCAATAATGTTTACATTGATTTCCAAGAAAAGAAAACGGTCTCGTTGTATGAAAATAAGCTCCCTATTAGGAGAACAGTTAGCATTATCTTGCTAATGTCCAAAGCTTAGAAAAAATCGGCCTCACAGACAGACGGTACGTGTCGGTATGTCTCATGGCCTTAAATCGATAACAATCGTCTTAATTACACCCCGATTAAAACCGATTATGGCGCTGATGGCAAAAACACGGTTTTTAGCCGCTTTAACCAAACTGTTTAATTGGTACCTTTTACCGATTGTCCGATAGAATCCTGATGAGACATCGTTGCTAAATGCACGGGGAATGTTGCATTTGTCCCATTTAGTCGAGTTGGTGATAATGTTTTCTGGATTATATATAAGGGTGGTATTCTATTGTTTTGTTTTAAATGTTTTTTTTTTTTTTCTGGTTTGGCTGCCATTTTATCATTAATATTTAATTAGCATTGTTCATTATTCCTTTCTACGTAATCCATGGATAACATATTATCATCTGCTTCAACTTTTCTATTTATACATTTAGGAATAGTTTTATTTAAATTAGCATTTGTTTTAACAGAATTAAGTTTAGGATAATTGGTAACATCGCTTCATGATAATGTGTCTTCGGTTATATAATAATTGAGTACAGATTAGAGACACAGGTCAGGGCATAAGGAGTGTCAAGGCTGCCGCCCACTTAGCATTGCCGACTTGTCCGTCCATCCCGTATCTAGGTTACAACGTTATACTATTTTGAATGGAGTATATATATATATATATATATAACGAGTCCGCTTATTCGGCTTCCCACTTTCTCACCGTTGTTTCACAATACGTTTATTATGTTGTTTCTAGTACAATCAGAATTATTTTCAGAGTTCATTATTACGTTGGTTTTTGTAATGTTTGTTTGTTTGGTTTTTGGGTTTTATGTGATGTTCACATTAAAGGAGATGTTATATTTTTAGACCCGGAAAAATGGTCTGCTTGTTTCGGGTGTGGCGACATTTCTGGTATGTCACAAGAGAATGAGGCGAATGGACACATACAGTAATCGATTGTTTAAAGAATCGATTCGAAACTCTTGGATAGATTGCCAATATTGATAGTGTAGATTGATAATTGTTTTCTAAACAACACCAATTGTTATCGAGACAAATAAAGGGACGGCTAAACATAAAATAAACGACTAATTATACCTACGTAGAACTTTCTTAATAGTGAATTCATAAATAAGAGGGGTTTTTTTAATGGGTGATGATGGAATGGTAACCCCACCCGCGCTATCGGTATACACCGGCGGGACACCAGTGAAGGATGATAGGTGAGGATGAAGCAGGTCATTTAGCACATCGTAACGAATTCAACAAGAATTGTTCACGATGGTTTCCAAGGGGAATCACGTGGAAGTCGACCTAATAGGGCATATAGCTAGAAATGGGGCTATCAGACTTCATTCCTAACAATCCCTTTATTGTTGTTGTTAAGCCGTTAATTGTCCACTGCTGAAGATAGCTTCCCTCATACGGGGGGTTTTGCCAGTAGTTGCCAAACTTAGCAAGCGTGTTGGTAATCGCAGTTTGGCTTTTGGTTATGTTAAAACATAATGGATGGATGGAGGGATGAGCAATAGCGTTCCTATTAAAATAGGAACGCTATTGCTCATCCCTTCACCATAAGCTCTCTTAGTCGTCTCTTATGACACCCATGGACAGGAAATAGTAGCCTAGTTCTATGCCGGGACTACATATATTTACACTATGCATTAAAGTTTAAATAAACAAATATGATATATGTATATTAAATTAGGTCTCGTAAGTATGTTTACACACCATGATAACGTCATAAAATTCGCGAATTTCAGACAAAAGCATTTTCATGTGTACCACATTATATTTAAACTAGTACGTGTTATGTATATTTATACAATATTATTTGACCTATATATCTAATTTTTCACAATTTTATTACAATCAGAAACACAGTTATTATGCCGTCGTCTAATATACGTTCTCCCACATAATTCTCTTTAGCGATCGTTTTTATCGCCGGCTCCTTAAATCAAAGATTGGGATCTTCAGACGCCAGACACAATAAGACAACTACAAAAGGCAATGTATAATAAAATTGAGATACTGTTAGTTCTGCGGAAAGTTATCCGTTAGTCCTTGCCGGAGGCGCATGCGCTCTGCCCTTAGTGACGGGCACTGCGGAGATGAGTGATTTACAGCACTTGTATTATTTTAGACCTAACTATTTATTGTTCAGGTTTTTTTTTTGATTGACCTTGTTGGGTATATTGCTAGCAATGGGATCCTTAGTCTTCATTACTAACAATCCCTTTCCCCCCTATTGTTCAGGATTAGGTCCGTATGGAATTTGAAAGACTATCCGTAATGTTTGATAGGAGTCTTTATTTTATTTTATAGGGACAAGGGACAATAACGCTGACACAGGTCCAAAGGAGTGTCGTGGATTTTAAATTTTCAATTGTGAAGGTAATTCAATCTGTTTGTTGATTTATTAAGTTTGTTGGTGAGCCGATTTGGATGAAACACGTGAGAAAGATAGTTTAATATCTAAACATGACCATATTTTGTTGTATCATCAAAAAGTTCAAGCGGGAAAACATTTTTTAACTTTTATTTGTTATAGTTTATTTAAGATTTTGTTTCACAAAAAGCGAGATAAATTTTGGAAAAATTAAATTTGGATAAAAAAAAAACAATCGAAATTAATTTAACATAATATTCTACTAAACTAGGTGTTATCTTGCGTAAGACAATATCGCTGGTTATTTGATTTGAATTTAATTCCGCTACCATTAGTATGCGTGCGATTGTCAACACCCGAAAATTAACTACTATTATTATTACCAGAAGTTCCATAACCTTAGATATTAGCCATCAAACTCCTACTGCCATTACGTCCACGCAAGTTTTGCGACACGTGTTTTATCTATAAACGAGGCAACTTCAGGTAAATATTGTAGATTACTGTTCGGAGCCTAGTTTTAACTATTCGACGTCCAAACCGCAAATAATGAATGAATAAATGAATGAATGGTTTATTTTCTCTTCACAAAAGGTAGTATAGTATAAAGTGACAACTTGAGTTACAATTTGATATGTAAGACCAATTTAGTGAGAGACTGGCGCTTGCGGTATGTTTTGAAGAACCTGCGTTACAAGTCACCAGTGCCCCATCTCCATGGACTACACAAATACAAGGCGACCAATTAGTGTTACAATATAGAGATAACAAGATAAATACATTAATAATGTAAAATTCTAAAAAAAAAATTTCAAATCGATGAAATTTTTTTTTCTGAAAAAAATTCATCACTCTGAAATTTTTTTTGAATTTGAAATGCGAACCCTAAAGTAATCACAACGAACAAGTCATCACGTACCCGCAGCAAGACCACCGCCACAACAACACTGTCGCATGCAAAACTGGCACAAATCGAAAAATCAAAACTTTCTTATCCCACGTTTTTTCGCTCATTGTTTTTGCTGGATGCGGCGGCATTTTGGGAATCCAGACATTTACATAAATGCCGAGTGCTCTTTGTGCAGCCGACTGCAGCCGCTATGGCGCCGTGGTTCAACAGGTATGTACGCCCTTACGCGTATACGGACGTATGTTTGGTTTCTTTTATTAACGTTCCGCGTCGAAATTATTATATTTCTATTATATTAGTATATAACTGCCAACTCTACAGTTAACGGTTTTTTTTTTATCGGTGAAAATGGTATGGTAACCGCGCCTGCGCTAACGGGATACGCTAGCGGAGCACCAGTGAAGGGTGATAGATGAGAATGAAAACAGGCCAGTTAGCCCATCATGGTGAATTCATCAGGAAGTAACCATGATAGTTTCCAGGGGGAACCGTGAGCAGGTCGACCTGGTTGGGTATATTGCTAGCAATGGGATTCTCAGTCTCCATTACTAACAATCCCTTTCCCCCACAGTTAACGGTTGATATAATAAACATCATCATCATCATATCAGCTGTTAACTGTCCACTGTTGAATATAAGCTTACCCCCTAAAGGGATGGGGGGGGGAGATAGTCAGAAATGCGGACTACCAGTCCCATTGCTAGCAATATACCCTGTCAGTTCGATCACCACGTGGCCTCCCCTGGAAACTATCGTGTTGAATTCCAGATGTACTCATCACGATGGTCTAACTGACCTGCCTTTTCATTTCCACCTATCTTCTCTCATTGGTGTCTCACTAGTGTACACTATTAGTACGGCCGGAGTTACCATTCCATTTATTTATTTATTCATTATTGCACAATAAAACTTTGTACAAGTTGCGAGCTTAATGCCGTATGTCGTTCTCTACCAGCTAACCATTAGGTAAAAACAGAAAGCGTATGTATTCCATTGTCATTCATTAAAAAAAAAAAACCATAAAGGGGAGGGGTTTTTCAGTAGTTGCCATGCTTGGTGGACGGATTGGTAGCTGCAGTTAGGCTTTAGTAATGTTTTAAGAGGGACACTGCTGCCTATCCCTCGACTGTTTAGTTCCCTTAGTCGCCTCTTACAACAGCCACGGGAAAGGAATGGGCAGAATTCTTTTTTCTTTTCACCTCGTGGTCTAGATCTATCACAGTTCTTGGGATAATGCATAATATTACGTCTTAGCCTGTATATTTAGTTGTATAATCTAAAAAAAAAAAAAAACAATAAAAAAGAACGTTCCTTTGAACTGGAATTCGAATTTAGAATTCACGAGTTTACGTTATTACAGGAATTACAGTCGTTGGTTTGTTGCATACTAGTTGTATTCCACGATTGCGCCTACGTGAAATATTATAATACATGAAGTATCCTATGTAGTAGTTAACAAACATTCATTCGTCCGTCCGTCCATTTATCATATAAAATAGGATTTATTTATGATTATTTATTGTTTTATTTTATCCGTTTTAGTCAATTGAAAAAAAAATTATGCAACTTAGAATGGCAGTCAAGCTGCCGGTCCACCTGATGGAAAATGGTAACCGTCGCCTATAGACATAAGCAGTATCATCCACATAACAGAGTATACTGTTTCGCCCATGATACATCCCAAGCGTTGCCATTCCTGAGGACTCAGGTGTTATTCCTCTATACGCTGTAAATTCACTGCCCAATCCCACCCTTCAAATCGAAACGCAGCGATGCAAACACAACTGCTTCACGGTAGAAACACGAATGGGACAGAGGTGCCCAAGCAAACGACTTTTGTACAGTCTTCCTCTGGTAAATGATTTATATAATAATGATTTCTATATTAAATTTTTTTAATAAAACAACGAATATCGATACCGGTTTTACTGTCATGTAAATATTTTGTTTACGTATTGATTGTTTTACGAGTATATAGGTATATCCTAATTAAATAATAAATAAAACATACATTAAGAGAGTTTTTCAAAAATAACCAGTTGATATTAACTTTACAGTATCCCTTATTGTATAATCGAGTCACACTTAACTGATTCTTTTATGGATACGCGACTTACAGTTATTACATTGTAAACAGTCGGCATGCATGTAATTTGCTGACAACTGTTGTTACAAAAACATAATTTGTAAATATAAATAGTCGTTACATAAGAACTATCCAAAAATAAAAATGAAAATGTATGAGTGAAATTAAATTATTTTTTAAGCTTAATTGAAATTTCCAGACGAAGACTGCATTTTAATCGGCGCTTTATTGGTTTTTTTTTTATTACTTTTTATTAATGATGTGACTGAAAATACATTAAATACGCAAAAAATTGTTTTTTAGCCCAAAAAAAGTATTACGATCATATCAGGGGACAGTTAGTCCACTGTTGAATATGGGATTCCCCTCTAGATTGCCATAAAAAACAGTCCAAAAAACAAACATTTGAGATCGATACTTCTTTTAGATTGATAAATTTTCTTATTTGATCTTTTTATCATCAATAATAATAATGATTAGAGTTAAAAGAAACAACAATAAAGAAAAAATCTGTACTTTTAACTGGTAACGTGAGCTGCCTCAGCTGGAGGGGGGGGGGGGGGTTTCAAGTGAGCGATCAGTCTATTAGCCTATTAGCGCAAAAGAACCAAAGAAACCTACATGACCTGAAGGATAAGCAAGCTGAAGTGGCAATGGACTGGCCATGTAGGTCGAAGAATCGACAACCGATGGGGAAAAGTACTTGAGTGACCTTGTACTGGTAAACGTAGTGTAGTACGACATCCCACTAGATGTAATGACGACCTCAAACGCATTTCAGAGAGAGACAGAGAGAGCAGTGGATGCAAGTGACTCAGGACCGTCACATGTGGCATTCTATAAGGAGGCGTATGTTCAGCAGTGGACAGATAATGACTGGTATGGTGATCAGCCTCTTCAGCTTGATTATTCTTCTATTCTCCTTATAAAAAAAAAATATTGTGACATTGTTTCAGGACAGTCTTTTTACACAAAACATTTAAATCACCAATAGTCAAAAAGAGATTCATTTAGTTTCAGTTTATTACATTTGAGCCCGGGATTCGAACCCAAACAGGTCATCAATCTAAACTCCAGTGGCGCCAACTTTTCACTGACCCTAACACCCTATTCGGATATAAAAAAGCTCCACAAATGCCGCTACTATAAAGAATGGCTTACAAAAAACTGCATAATCCTCAATTTAACTATGTAGTAACAAGCAAATATTAACCTTATGCCTATCGGTATAAGAGTCAAATGGGTAGTAAATGTATTGAATGGCTTTGATAATTAGATTCTGACAGTTCGAAATCGGCAAAGGGGCCGACTGTCAAAAAGTTGGCGCCAGATCAGCGCGTTGTAAATAAAACGTCAAGAAATTAACAATAAGGCGAATTTTGGCGGTTTTTGGTTTATACCGCTTGTTGTCAGGGTCTTGCATATATTACACTAACTATGCCCCATGGTTTCACCTGCGTGTATCAATACATAAAGTATCCTATGTACTAAGCAGATCAGCGCGTTGTAAATAAAACGTCAAGAAATTAAAAATAAGGCTAATTTTGGCGGTTTTTGGTTTATACCGCTTGTTGTCAGGGCCTTGCATATATTACACTAACTATGCCCCATGGTTTCACCTGCGTGTATCAATACATAGAGTATCCTATATACTAAGCTGATCAGCGCGCTGTAAATAAAACGTCAAGAAATTAAAAATTAGGCTAATTTTGACGGTTTATTGATTTATACCGCTTGTTGCCAGGATCTTGCGTATATTACACTAACTATGCACCATGGTTTCACCTGCGTGAATCAACACAAAGTATCCTATATACTAAGCTGATCAGCACGTTGTAAATAAAACGTCAAGAAATTAAAAAGAAGGCGAATATAGTAGCGAAGGTAGTATTTGTTTTATACCGCTTGTTGTTAGGATCTTGCGTATATTATACTAACTATATCCTATGGTTTCACCTGCATAAATCAATACATAAAGTATCCTATGTACTGAGATAGAATATAACCTACCCATGAACCAAATTTACTAACGGTATTAACGGTATACGCGTTCCAAACTGGAACTTAATATCCGGTCAGGGCGCACCTTCTATTAGGGGGAGCAATTAAAAAAAAACGGTATACGCTGGCGGGGAACCAGTGAGGGATGATAAGTGAGGATGAAAAGCAGGTCAGTTAGTCCATTGTGATGAATACACCTGAAATTCAGCACGATACTTTCCAGGGGTGACCACGTGGAGGTCGACTTGACAGGGTATATTGCTAGCAATAACATTGGTAGTCTGCATTAGAACAATCCCTTAAAAAGCTTATGAGAGGTTTGGTATTTTTTTATGAGTAAGGAAGTAAAAAAACATTCATATAATATTAATAGGATTTCAACTGCTTTCCTTGAAGAAAGTTACAACTTCATGATGATATTTTTTACTTTTTTCGAAGTTTCCCATAAAATATGTGTAATTACAAAAATTAATTAAACTGCGTGGTGACAACCCTACACCGCTAGGCAGAAGGTGCTTTGTGATTATTATGAGTCTCGTTGACCAACTACAACAATATTAGACGTGATTCACTGACTTCCCGAGAAGTCATATAACTAACACTTTTTATTAAATTGTTCGATGAGATTGATTCTTCAATGATTTATCGATTAATTAAATCATTCAAAACTTTATGTAATTATATTTTAATAAGTGATAATAACATTTTAATAAGTGATTATTGCGACATAACAATCATAGTTGGACATATAGTATCGCGAAGTTTTTTGTAGCTATTGATATTTTCTTCAATATTGTAGAACATACTTTTGTTCTATCACCAATAGTTTCCGCAGCGCACGCGACGAAAGATATTTTATAGCATTTTTTTACACCTTGAGTTCCGTCACTAAAGTTATAGTAAGGATTCCTAATCTGTTCTAGCAATAAATATAGCCTATGTTACTCAGGATGAATGTAGCTTTCTAATGGTGAAAGAATTTTTGAAATCGGACAAGTAGTTTTGAGTTTATTCATTACAAACATACATACACACAAAAATATAAATCTTTCCTCTTTATACTCGTAATATTAGTGTAGAAAATAAATTAACTAAATTAATTAAATGTATTTATATTAAAAATTAGCCTTTTGTACTTAGTAATAGTTTTTCCCTGTTATTTTGTTAGCGTGGATTCCAGGAGTAGAAAGTCTATGAAATAGACTATTTCTAGATTGTATACCAGATTTTAAGTTTTTTTTTTTGATGGGTGAAGTTGGTATGGTAACCACGCCTGCGCTAACGGGATACGCTGGCGGAGCACCAGTGAAGGGTGATAGATGAGAATGAAAACAGGCCAGTTAGCCCATCATGATGAATTCATCAGCAATTAACCATGATAGTTTCTAGGGGGAACCGCGAGGAGGTCGATTTGGTTGGGTATATTGCTAGCAATGGGATTCTCAGTCTCCATTACTAACAATCCCTTTCCCCCCACCAGATTTTAAGATAAACCTTCTGGAATACAACTGTTAAACCCACATCCAATTTATATACAGACAGACAAACAGACACATATTCCAAAAATCAATGTTTTGGCACCTCATCATCATCAACATATCAGCCTTTAACTGTCCACTGCTCACCATAGGCCTCCTTGAGAGGATTTGTCACTAGTTGCCACGCTTGGCAGGCAGATTGGCAACCGCAGTCAGGCTTTAGAGATGTTTTAAGAGAGACGCTGCCGTCCATCCCTCGACTTCTCTTAGTCGCCTCATATGACGCTTCATATGAATATTCGTTATTGTATTGACTCTTTATAGATTTCTTAGATAATTTATGAATGGGGAAAAGTATAAATTTATAATGATTAAGATAATTGCAAAAATTAAACAAAAAAAAAACATATAGCCCGAAAGATAAGCAAGCTGAAGTGGCAATGGGCTGGTCACATAGCTCGAAGAGTCGATAACCGATGGGGAAGACATATTCTTGAGTAGCGAACGAGCAAACGCAGTGTAGAACGACCCTCCACTAGATGGAGTGACGACCTGGAATGAATTGCAGGGAGTCAGTGGATGCAGGTGGCTCAGGACCGTTCTTTTTGGCGGTCTATGGGAGGCTTATGTGTGGACGGGTAATGGCTGAAATGGTGATGATGATGAAGATAATATGACAATATCTTTGATGGTGCAGATTTCGAATGAATTGTACCGTGTTTACGGTTTAACTTATCGTTTTTGGCAAGCCGTTTGGTCTATACTCTTCTCTTTTCATTTAAGAGTTTCCTCTTGTCGGTGCAACTAATTCATGCATTCTCTTCTAGCCAGCTCTATCCCAAGCCATATCCTTGACCTCCCTATACGACATGACATCTAGTGTTTCTTTTGTCTGTCCCATGTAGTTATTTCTCTTATTATTATTGGTGTATACAATGAGTATATTATATATATATATTTAAAGATCTACGTAGACGGCGAACATAATAGTGCGTGGAGAGAATTGGTTTTACGTGAGTCGAGTGAAGACGTGTGTATTGTATATAGTCTGTTTCGATAGGATTTTTTTTTATGCAACTTAGAATGGCAAACAATCTGAAGGTCCACCTGGTGGAAAATGGTAACCGTCGCCTATAGATATGAGCAGTAGCATGGACATAACAGAGTATACTGTTGCGCTCACGATACCCCCCATGCGTTGCCATTCCTGAGGACTCAGATGTTATTCCTCTGAACCCAGTAAATTCACCCTCAATATAGGGTCGGAAGGGATTGTTAGTAATGCGAAATATCATTTTCATTACTAGCAATACACCCTGTCAGGTCGACCTCCACATGGTCCTTGGAAAAGATGCTGAATTTCAGGTATATTCGACACGATGTACTGACCTCCCATTTCATTCTCACCTATCATCCCTCACTGGTGCCCCGTCAGGGTATATCATTAGCGCAGGTGGGGTCACTATTAGTGTTAACAGTGAAGAAAATTCTATCGTTTTCGAGAAAATAATTGCCATTTAGGTAAATGTGAAAAAAATTATTTGAAAATTTTAACTTTAAATATGCGGTCTTAATTGAAATATTCTCAATTAGCGATGCCACCCGGAGTAGGTAATTGCACAAGTAGACAAAACTTTCGGAAATAATATACAACTTATATTATTTGCTGATAATGTAGCTTCCTACAGATGTAAAAATTAAAAAAATCATGTAGTTTTTGAGTCTATCCATTACAAAACAACAAATATATATCTTTTCTCTTTATAATATTAGTATAACTGAAGTACCTACATACATTTTGTGGGGTAAATTTACATGTATGACATTATATCAAGATTCAATGGTACACATAAAAATTTCGTCGACCGAGTTACCACTCCCATTCCACATTGAGCCGAGACAATATTTGTAACGAAAATATCAAAGTATTTTTAAACCACGTTTTTTCCACGAAGAAAATTTCGTACGGAAATCACAACAAACAAACGCTTCGGAGGGATTGTAAATTTTATTTTACGTCCCTACATACTTAACGCTGCTATGTGTTATTTATCATGTCGGTCGCGCCCTCTGCTGACAAGAGTATATAGTATACTAGTAAATAGTAATTTTTTGTCAGTCTTTTATAATATAAAATAAATATATTTTAGTAAAAAAATATATTTTTGTAAAAGAAATGCACAATTATATGTATATTATAATTGTATGCACATAGCTGCATATGAATGCAAATTTATTAATAATAAACTACAAAAAAATAGATTATAAACACAGATGTCTCCAGCTTTCCCAAGAGCTACAGCATGGGGTTCTTAAAAAGAAGGGTAAAGAGGTTTCTTCTGGGTCGGTAACGCGCGCGTAATGCCCCTGGTATTGCAGGCGTTCATAGGCTACGGTAACCGCTTACCACCAGGTGGACTATACGCTTGTTTGCCACCTTAGTGGTATAAAAAAAAACATTAAACCACAGTCTCTTCAATATCGTGATGGATTTTTTAACTGACTTAAAAAAAGTTCTCAATACGGTAATATGTTTGTTATCTTATAACTCCGTCAGTACTAAACCTATTTTAAAAATTCTTTTACTGAAACGATGCACTTACAAATTGGTTTCACAGTTTAATTATATCAAATTTGGTTTAGTAGTTTAGTTTTTAATACAAAATAACAATTTTTGTCACACTTGAAGCCGTTATTTTTGTGGGACACAATTTTTTAATATATCGATTTATCGACCCAAAAACTCGTCGATCGAAGACCGATTCATTCATCATCGAATTAAGATTGGAGACATTCAGTTCTGAAATCACCTCAACCGGTCAAAGAACTTGATGTTTCATCAAAAAACCCGACTAGACCCGCCCGCGACCATCTACAATTAGATCTTCCAGTCCAGCCAGCCATCTCGTTCCTGCTTATTTTAATCACGATCTTCCCTCTCGCATATCATAATGTGTCATTGCTGTGAGTAATATTGCACTGTCTTATAATGTAAATTTTACGTAACATAACGCACGGAAGGTATTCAGACGTTTGCCAAATGTTATAATATTTATAATATGAGAAATTGTACTTTGATACTTGCGTTGTAAAAAAATATTATGATTCGAGAAAAACAAAGTTACTGACTTTTTTTCTTTTTCATACAACTTAGAATGGCAAACAAGCTGACGGCCCACCTGATGGAAAGTGGTAACCGTCGCCTATAGACATGAGCAGTACCGTGGACATAACAGAGTATACTGTTTCGCCCATGATACCCCCAATGCGTTGCCATTCCTGAGGACTCAGGTGTTATTCCTAATTAATACAAATACTAATTCATATTAATACGGTATGTATTATGTATTTATTGATTGAAAAAAATAAATAGTCAATATATATTCCGAATTGACCAAGATATCGTGTATTAAATATTCCAATTTTTAGATGTGCTTAAAAAAAAACAATGTTAGACAAAATTTATATGAATTACAAGAATCGTTTAACTGAACTACTTATTATCTTGCAGGAATCCATATCACTTGTTATTTGTTCACAATTATTTTGTTTAATTCCACTACAATTAGTATATGTATGAATTTGCCTGAAGCGTGAACAAAATGGCGGTCGGAGATTGATGGCCAAAATGGAAGCTTGTGGAACTTCAGGTATTAATAGTGGTGGGCAATCTTTAAGTGTTGTAAGTCATACATATTCTAACAATAATAATGTACAAATAAAATTTTTTTCTTACATGTTTTTCTTTTCTTATTCTAATTTCAAAGTAAAATAGTAATGTTATTATATGATTGTGTAGTCTTCATTATTATGTTGTTTTCTCATATAGTCACAGTCGTAGAATATATATATATATATATATATATATATATATATATATATATATATATGTAATCTTTGTCAGATCCGTCAGTATTCTACGACTATGACGATATGCAACATGTATAATTTATATTATTTTTCTTAAAGAGAGATTGTATCTAATTAATGATATTATTTAAGTGTGTAAAAGTTTGTTTAGTGTATGTGTAATTAAAAAAAAAATACATATTTATATCTTACGATACGAGTAACCCAGTTTTCCATAAGACGGGCTGTATGCTTGTTTGCGACCGTAGCAGTATCAATATATCTAATATATAAAATTCTCGTGTCACGGTGTTTGTTACCGAACTCCTCCGAAACGGCTTTACCGATTTTTATGAAATTTTTTGTGCATATTGGGTAGGTCTGAGAATCGGCCAACATGTATTTTTCATACCCGTCAATGATAAGGGTGACCCACCCCAAAATATATATTTTTATTTTTTTGACAATTTATTTTATTTTTATTTTATTATAATTTAGCATTGAAAAATACATACAACTTTAAATTTTCATCGTTTTACGATCAAACCCTGTATTTTAATCGCGGTTTTTATATTTCGCAATAAGTGGTAAAAAAACATTTACGGGGTCAGCCAGTATATATATAAAATTTAAATTCAACAATATTTAATAAAATATATACATACAAATTATAAATGCGTGTCTGTCTATATATTCCGCGGTATGTACTGTCGACAGTCATCACTTACATGTTGAAATATATGAGTGAAGTGTTTAAATTCCTATAGAGCGATTCATTACGTTTCCACGCCGCAAAGTATTCGCTATTGGCGTGGCGACCGTAGCTATTTTAATCACTTATAGTTTAATATATATATATAAAAAAAAAGAAAATTAACCTGTCTATATATCTATCACGACTTCTCTTCAAAACAACAACAAACGTGTTAGACATTATCTGTAAATTCGTATGTGGTTGTATGGAAAGCTGTTGTGTGTTTTAATTGGATACAGAGCGACTAGTGTGAGTTGTATAAAGATTTATGTTACGATCTGGCTCAATTTTATGTGGATAATCGAAATTCCATACGGACGTACGGAATTTTGAGTTGCCGAAATTGTCCGCTAGAGGCGCTGCTGAGTTGCGAATACAAATTTTGTATTTTATATTAGTGTAGCGTAAATATTTGTACAATTTGCACTAGATATTCAGAAGTAACGATTTATTAAACCATGTTGGCTTTCAAAACGAACCGCGTGGAGGTCGGCTTCCCAGGGTATGTATGTTGCAAATAATCTAGTTCCCATTACCAACAATCCTCATCATAATTAGATATGTATATTTTTTTAAGGGGTGATAATGGAACCAGTAAGGGACTGTAGGTGACATTGAAAGGGCAGATCAGTTTTTTTTTATGGGTGAAAATGGTATGGTAACCCCCTGCGCTAACGGGATACGCTGGCGGAGCACCAGTGAAGGGTGATAGATGAGAATGAAAACAGGCCAGTTAGCCCATCATGATGAATTCATCAGGAAATAACCATGATAGTTTCCAGGGAGAACCGCGAGGAGGTCGACCTGGTTGGGTATATTGCTAGCAATAGGATTCTCAGTCTCCATTACTAACAATCCCTTTCCCCACGGGCAGGTCAGTTAGCCCATCGTGATGAATACACCGGGAATTCAGCACGATGGTTTCTAGGGGGACCACGGGGTAGTCGACCTGGTATGGTATATTGCTAGCAATTCTTCCCTTACTCCCGGTAAAATGTCTTATGTCAAGTTAATTATTATTCACTAGCTATTAATCGCGATATCGTCCGCGTGACTGGGACATATTCGCCAGGACAAAAAGTAGCCTATGTTCTTCATAGCATATAGTATCTGAATACCAACTTTCATAGTAATCGGTTGAGCCGTTAGCGTGTCAGGAGGTAATAAACAAACAAACTAATTTTCACATTAATATTATTACCAAGTCATCGTTTACATATTTATCAAATTCTATCGAAACTGACAGGTTCTATTTTTTTTATGCAACTTAGAATGGCAAACAAGCTGACGGTTCACCTGATGGAAAGAGGTAACCGTCGCCTATAGACATGAGCAGTACCATGGACATAACAGAGTATACTGTTCCCCACATGCGTTGCCATTCCTGAGAACTCAGGTGTTAATCCTCTGTACCCTGTAAATTCACTGCCATATGTCACCCTTCAAACCGAAACACAGCCATGCAAACACAACTGCTTCACGGTTGAAACACGATCACTTATAATCGCGTCGCATCAATAGCGAATTCAAATACACGACGCTACATTCTTCGACAGTCGGTTAGGAGTTATGTAACATTAATAAATTTCATTCATAAACGTCCAGACCCAGTCGGGATCATATTCGCCGAACTTCGGCTCAGACTTTAAGTCCAGACGGTGTATTTTTAGTCCATGCGATGTTTTTTTCGTCGTCAAGGTATTTTCAGTTGCAAAATACCCTTTCAGCGCACCGAAGTGGGAAAATTCTCAGACGTGAGATGAACTTATAACGACGCCTTTAATATATTTTGTCAGCCGACTGCAAAAAAGGAGGTTCTGTTTTCAATGGTATTTTTTATGTTTGTTTGTTTTACCTTATAACTCTGTTAGTTGTTGACCGATTTGGAAAATTTTTCTATGAAAGAACATACTTACGAATTAGTCGTGTAGAAATTTTATCAAAATCGGTTCAGTGGTTTAGTTTTTATATAAAAATAACTGGTTTGCTCATAATTGAAGTCGATTTTTTTGTGGGACACTTCGCTAAGTCTGAATCGATTTCGATGTTTACTTTTTACCGAAAGTTGCATGAAAGCATGAAATTTTTTTTTAATAAGGTACCAACGACGTTATCATGTGATTTATATATTATAAAAGGTTATAAAATATGAAAAAAAGATGAACAAATTAAATTAAATTTTCACATAATAATAATTTATTTTATTTCATTAAACAAAAGGTTTAATTTTAAAGTAAAATATAATAAAACCGTTATTGTTTTATACCTAGACATTATTTACGAAGAAATGCAGTTTAATTTAGAATAATAACAAAACAAATCCTTAATCTTAATTTTTGTGAACGACATACGTTTGTTTGAAGTATAAAAATATTTACCAAACATTGGTAAATATAAAATGAAATTGTTTACACAAATCAAAAGCAAGTGTCAGACGCTATGAAGTATGTTATTCAATACTAATACACTTATGTCTATAAATACATTTCTACGAGAAATTAATTTCAGATTCCTTACTATTTTTTTTTATACGACTTAGAACGGCAAACAAGCTGACGGCCCACCTGATGGAAAGTAGTAACCGTCGCCTACAGACATGAGCAGTACCATAGACATAACACAGTACACGCATATACTGTTTCATTCTTGAGGATTCAGGTGTTATTCCTCTGTACCCTGTAAATTCACGCCATATCGCACCCTTCAAACCGAAACACACCCATGAAAACACAAAGGTACCCAAGCAAACGACTTTTGTAGTCTCCATCTGGTAATTGTTTTTAATTTATCAATACATTTACGCTTTGTTTCTGGACAGCTATTTTATACTTGTTTATCCTAAAGTGAAAGTGAACATAATTCACTGTCCAATTAATTCATAAAATATTCCTACACAAAATTTATGTGAAAAACAGAATGTTGACAAAAATAGAATTACATAATAATAAGGTATTTTTAAAGATATATATATATATATATATATATATATATATATATATATATATACCTTCATGGATATTTTTTTTTAATGGATGATAATGGAATGATAACCCCACCCGCGCTATTGATAATCACTGGCGGGGCACTAGTGAAGGATGATAGGTGAGGATGAAACAGGTCAGTTAGCCCATCGTGACGAATTCAACAAGAATTGTTCACGATGGTTTCCAGGGGGACCACGTGGAGGTCGACCTGATAGGGCATATTGCTAACAGTGGGGCTGTCAAACTCCATTGCTAACAATCCCTTTCCCCCCTTCATGGATATTCATTCCTTCATTATCATCATATCAGCTGGTAACTGTTTAGTGCTGAACATTGGCCTCCTCAATTAGGAGAGGGGGGGGGGGTTGCAAATAGTTGTCACTCTTGGCAGGTGGTTTAGCAATCGTAGTTAGGCTTTGGAGATGTTTTGAGAGGGACGCTGTATCCTCGCAGCCAACCCACATACGTGGCAACTACTGGCAAAACTCAATATTGTGAGATCTATGCCCAGCAGTGGGCACGAATGGCTGATATCATCATTATCATTATGTATATTAAAGATGTGGTATAGCAAATTGTAGAGTTAGCAAAGAAAATATAGCAAAAACAGAGAAAATTAGATTCTATGAGGTCACTACTAAGCAAATAATATTAATTATGATCCAATTTCCAATAATGGGACTCCCTCCTCACCTCCTTTTATATGTTCAGGCATGTAATGTCTCAATCCCAATGTATGCGCTATGGGAAATATAAAGTGAGGTACCGTCAGCAAAGACGCCGCTGTTTGAGATTTCAAAAATTTATTTTAATTATAAGAGATCTTACGTATAAATGAATGAAAGACCGAATGAATGAGATTTGGAATCTTGTAAGTTATATATACAAGTTATTTATTTAAGGATTTTTTAATAAAAATTAAGAGAGATTACTGTGTTGACAAAAATATGTTTACTTTTAAATAGTCAGGCCCCTTAGACATATGGCAAGTGAATTCATTCATGGAATCGACATCGCTAGTGAGTCCATGAGATAGAACGAGATAGCAATGTCGAAAGTCTCATTCCAACTCATGTACTCACTTTCGATAACGATTTTATCGATGGATTCGATTATCACTTGTCTAGGGGGACTGTATTTTATTCGTTTATACAGTTAACACTAGTAACATTCTTTTACGATGCTATCATCATCTGTAAGCAGATTTTGCTATATAATAAGCAAGATTTCGCTGCTAAAAGAACAGCCTCATCAATCCAAGTGCAGCCAATATGGGAGTAAACCGAAATTAAAAAAAAACATATTAAAATGGCTTTGAAAAGTAATCCTGCAATTTATTTAGAGAAACAAATAATTTAAAAACTAAAATTACTGTTTTTAAAACTTATGTTCAATTTTAAATATAAACTACTTAATATCTAAAAGATTTTTCAGAGACGGTAACGAGCACGGTACATCTATTTATTTATTTATACTTTTTTGTGCACACTAATTATATATAAAAAATACGATAATGGTGAGGAAATGAACAAAAACGAGCTTAACTCTACAAGAGTTCTCTTCCAGTAAACCAAAGTGGAAAGGAGCATTAACGTCAGTGGGTACAATAGTGTATAATATATATTTTTTAAATTTTATCTATTGCTTCTGTCGCTATGTTTTAATGCGACAGCCTTCATATCTTTGTTATATTGACTACCTTATATATTTACTTAGTTTTATGTACAATATTGTGACAATTTTCAAATAAAAAGAACTATTATTTATCGTTTCTTGATTTATTGTTCTTTCACATAAAAAAACGTTTAGTACTGACAAAGTTACGAGGTAAAAAACATAAAAAAGACAGCTGAATCGAGAACCTCTTATTTTTCAAGTCGGTTAATTATTTTAAGAAAAAGGACAAGCAGGAGTGCGGTTGCTGTCTGTACACGACGCGCCGTCTCGCCCGCGCGCTATTTCTAGCCGCGCCCGCCCAGCCAAGTTTATTGACATCGCCTAACACTCCGCACTATACCCGGATTTTACAACTCGCATACCTCAGGGGGGAAAGGGATTGTTAGCAATGTAGACTGAGAATCCCATTGCTAGTAATATACCCAACCAGTTCAACCTCCTCGCGGTTCCCCCTGGAAACTATCATGGTTAATTCCTGATAAATTCATCATGATGGGCTAACTGGCCTGTTTTTACTCTTATCTATCATCCTTCACTGGTGCTCCGCCAGCGTATCCCGTTAGCGCAGGCGGGGTTGCCATAATATTTTCACCCATCAAAAAACTAGTATCCATACATTCAACGATCATTAGTATTCTTTGACTGTACGTGAACATTCCAGAATTTCACTATTTATAATGCGACTATATAAAATATACGCATTGCCATACAAATATTATGAGGTCAAGTTTTTTCCATCGGTTTATGAAACATGCGATGAGTAACATATAAATGCCGAAGTTGAAGAAAAACCAATTATAATTACAAGCGACGCTGCGCGAAGCGGCTTTTTTTCGCAAACACCAGACGCCCTTACATCAAGTACTTGGCAGATAGTGTTGGCTAATTACAAACTGAGTATCGATTATTAATCGATACTCGATATAGTTCGACTGGGATCACGAATAATCTTCACTAATATTATGAAAGTGACTCTGTTTGTTACCTCTTTAGCTTTTTAAAGACTTGACCAATTTCTGTGTTTTGTATATTTTTTTATGCAACTTAGAATGTGCAAACAAGCTGACGGCCCACCTGATGGAAAGTGGTAACTGTCGCCTATAGACATGAGCAGTACCATGGACATAATAGAGTATACTGTTTCGCTCATGCTACTCCCCTTGCGTTGCTATTTCTGAGGACTCAGGTGTTATTCCTCTGTTATGTACATACTTTATGGTATGAAGACGGATATAAGCAATTTATTATACAGATCATATTCCAATTACACGGACGAAGTCGTGGGTAAAAGCTAGTTTAATAATAAATGATGTTATCAATAGTACTATATAATCAACACAATGACCGTGCGGTCCCGGCATAGAATAGGCTATTCCTTCCTTTCCTGTGGGTGTCGTAAGATGCGACTAAAAGAACTTAACGGTAGAAGGATGTGAAGGAGCATCCCTTTTAAAAAAACCGCTTGTTATGTATGACAACTAGTGGCAAAACTCTTATGGGGAAGGCTTATGTTCAGCCGTGGACAACGGTTGAAATGAATTAACATAGGAAATAATCGATTATACTTTATAAAATACTGTTTAGTTTGAACTATGTATATACTGAACTAGCTTTCTGTCTGTTACTTCGTATGCGTAGATTTCAGAGGTAGAAAACCCAATGAAATATATCGCTTCTAGATGACGTTTCGACATACCCCAGTTCATTTAGATGATACTGTGATAATTTACGTGAATTAAAAAACGTGAAACTTATTTTGCGCAATGTAGGAACAGACAGTGAGATACAAAAAAGGATTTCGTAAAATCGTAAACAATTTCAGTCAGAATGCACATTATTATTGAATAATATAAGAAGTAATCAATTATAATCGAAAATTTCCTATACAATATATTTAATCAATCGATATAATCGGTTACGATCAATCGATTTTTAGATTATACTGAAAACACTATCGACTAATTGATAATTTATTGTTAAGCAACATTAATAGCAGTATGCACCTTGCTGTTTACTCTCAAGGTTACGAATTAAAAAAAAAAAGTTCGAATTTGTATTCCGTAGCGCGTGGCGGGCAGATGCGCAGGCAGCTGCGGTCTGCGCGTGCGCCTCTATATTGAAGCGAATTTTTAAGCCCACTAGCAATTTTGCTAATAACGGCCAGTATTGATGGTTACTTGGTAATTTTGTTAGTTAAATATATTAACTAACAGTAGATTGAGTTATTTGTTAAAATTTTAAATAGCCTATACAACAAGATGGAATAGAAAAGGCACGACCATATTAAACTCTTTTTATAGCTAGATTTTTCGTATATGTAAGAATAACGTAAAAATTTTTGTCTCACATGTTTTTCTAACGCAACTTTATATTGCCATCCTTTTCTGCTAATATTTTTAACCGTATTCATTAAAAAAAATTAAAAAAAAAATAATTTGACTATGTATTAATTTTAATTGTAATTCTGTATTTTGCAAATAAATAAATTTATTTAAATAAAAATATTAATAATAGTTACAATATATATATATATATATATATATATATATATATATATATATATATATATATATATATATATATATATTAGCATTATTATATATATCCTTTTTTAATAGATTTCAAAAAAAGGAGGTTTTCAACTTTGTATTTTTTGTGTTTATATTAGCCAATAACTGTCCAATGCTGGACATAAACATCCTTCATCGAGGGGTTTGCCATGTTTGACAAGCGAGTTTTTTTTAATGGGTGATAATGGAATGGTAACCCCGCCCGCGTTATCGGTATACACCTACGAGGCACCAGTAAGAGTTGATAGATGAGGATGAAGTAGGTCAGTTAGCCCATCGTGACGAATTCGACAAGAATTGTTCACGATGGTTTCCAGGGGGAACCACGTGGAGATCGACCTGATAAGGTGTATTGCTAGCTATGGGTTCATTAGACCCCATTACTAACAATTCCTTTCCCCCCTGGCAGGCGAGGCAACCGCAGCTAGAGTTTGATGATGTTTTAAAGGGGATGCTGCTGCCCATGACTTGATCATTAAATTCCCTTATCACACCCAGGTGAACCACAGAAGGAGTGGTCTCTATGCATTTTTGTTTATCACTTTTAATACAATTAAGAAAATTCTTTTTTATCCGAAGGAATATATACTTACAGATTGGTGCCACAGAAATTTTATCAAAATCGGTTCAGCAGTCTAGTTTTTAGATCAAAATCATTGATTTTGCCACAATTATAGTCGATTTTTTTATGGAACTCATTTTTTATGTTACATTAGTAAAGTTACACTCTTTGATTACATACGATTACGTATCTCGGTTTTTCTCATTTAAACTATATTTTTAATGGACATACAAATAAACCTTAGTTAATATAACCAGTTCACTTGCTTTTAGTCACGAAGATAGCATTACGAGCCGCCAGGTGGCGCAGGTGTAGCCACGGCCCGCGGCGCCTGCGCACCGTGGTAGTATTCACACCGATCTATCTTTATACGTGTAAAATATTGGTTATTCATCTTAGAATCAGGTGTTAACTGAAGGGATTAAAATCTTAATATTTAATCAATAATCTAAAATTTATAAAAACAAAAATTGTGAGTGATTCCACCTTTTTTTTTTTAATATTTATAGTGGTCATTGAACTTTTTCGTTTTAATTCGTTATAAGAACGTTTTTAGAATTATGAATGAATGTATGAATGATTTTTTATTGTTCCCTTTATAAAAATATAAAAATCGCGTCATATGATGGTCGTTATCCTTATGAGACTTACAGGACGGACACTAGGTCTAGGTAGGACTAGTGTCCGACTGAACTTTCGGTTTCGGTTTCTTTTTTTTTATACGACTTATATATAGAAGTGTATGTTTTATATTTTTGTGCATTATATGTATTCATATATAGTGACTTATATATGAATACGTATAATGCACAAAAACACCAAATACGTATTATTTATTAGACTTACGACTTACTTATTATAACAAATAATAATATATTATGTGTATGTTTTATATTTATATTTTTATTTAATTTAATCATATGTTTAAATTATATGAATATAACAAGTATTGTTTTATTTTTTTCTCTATTCAATAATGCACCGCCTAAGTATTTCTCGATTTGACCAATGGTTGACTGGTAGAGAACACCGTCCGGGGTTAAGGCCGCCATACGTACATAGAATTTTAAACTTTATATAAATAAATAAACAAATATGTTCACAAGTAATGTTGGTCGTATTTTGACAAGACTGTTTTTTTTTTAAATACTACATTTCTTCTTCAATATGATCTCATTAGCGAGCTACTGTTTATAAAATTAATATATTATGCTAATCTCACGAGGTGCAGTTACCCGCTGTGTTCTAAGTTAATTAGCGGTAATAACTAGCTCGAACTGGTTCTTGCCGGCCATTGTTTCACTTGTACGCCGTTTCCCACGACGTCGGATACGTATAAATGGATTTGTTTGACACTTTGTTAGTTAGTAGTACGGTATTAAAAAAGGTCTCAAATGATATATATATATATATATATATATGAGTCATAGATTGCTATTTACTCTTCTATTACCATTGTTTTATATAGTAATATTTTATGTACATATTTTATTTTATACATATTTTATTTCATATTTTATGTATATATTTTTAATGATACTATGAACGGTGTGACAGTATCTAATGATTTGGAAAAGTCTATAATTTTTTAATTGATTTCATGTTTTATCTTACTTTTTTTCCTGGATTGCCTTTTTTTTCATTTTGACTTCAAAGAGGTTCTTATTTCGGTTGTATTTTGTTTGTCAAGTTTATTACTTCATAATTCCGTCTGTTGTTTTTTATTTGAACAGAGTATATTGATAACAATGGGGCCGTTAGTCCCCATCCCCTTTCCCACACCCAGACATTAGCAACACGAATAGTTACCGATGTGTTTCCGATTATTTAGGCCATAACACGTTCATCTCTTCGCATCGTCTGGTAACACAATCTAAAATAGCTTTTAGTGAATTTCTTTGATACATGAGTAACTTTGGTGTGTAGTTGAGATGGGTAATACATAGTAATATATATATATATATAACTTATATACACTTATATGCTACTGTGCTTCTGCCGGGGGTTAGTTCAGGAGCCCAGGGAGAGAAACCGGCGTACAATGCGGGCAGAGTCTAAGAGCACCGCTTTCTGCATCTTTCCCGGGAGTGAGCCGCCTCGGAAACCCAAACGACTGAGATTTTTTTTTTATTTAGAGGCTTTTATCTTATAAGGATATGTCAGCCTCAAATTAGGGTATAATTTTAAAAAATACTCCACATACTTAAAACATTAATACATAAATAAATAATACATAATATCTTAGTAACCTATTTTAATAAAGGGAATTATTGATACAAAAATATAGTAATTAAAGATTTTGCCATTCCGGAATGTGGTTCTGCGAGTATATTTGAAAATAAACCAATCTCCTGTCTATTGAGACTATATTTCTGTATCAATATTTCCCTTTGTGTTTTGTATTTCGTACATTCGGATATCATATGGTGAACATCATCCAATGTGTTACAAATATCACAATTCGGATTATTAATTTACTGGGTACAGAGGAATAACACCTGAGTCCTCAGGAATAGTAACGCATGGGGGGTATCATGGGCGAAACAGTATACTCTGTTATGTCCATGGTACTGCTCATGTCTATAGGCGACAGTTACCAATTTCCATCACGTGGGCCGTCAGCTTGTTTGCCATTCTAAGTGTATAAAAAAAAAATCCTATATGTGATGGAATCCATTGCAATTTCAAATCTACATCTTGGCTTTTTTTTTACAACACAGGGGGCATTCCTCTGCTATACCCAGTCTAACGTCTGAGATGTTGTTCCAGACTAGTTGGATTAGATTATTATAAAGTTTTTTTTTTAATAGGTGGTAATAGAGTGGTAACTCCGCCTGCGCCATCGGAATACGCTGGCAGATTTTAAGGGCTTGACAGGTGAGAATGAAAGCAGGCCAGTTAGCCTATCATGAAGAATTCTAGTAGAATTAACCACGACAGTTTCCAGGAGGCACCAGTGAAGGGTGATCGATGAGAATGAAAACAGGCCAGATAGCCCATCATGATGAATTCAACAGGAATTAACCATGACAGTTTCCAGGGGGAACCGCGAGGACCTGGTTGGGTATATTGCTAGCAATGGGATTCTCAATCTCCATTAATAACAATCCCTTCCCCCCCCTTCGTTATAAAGATGTTAGGAATATATAGATACCTCGCGTAATACCTCTGGTATTGCAGACGTTCATACTACGGTAACCGCTTACCATCAGGTGGGCCGTTTGCTTGTTTGCCACCTCAGTGGTATAAAAAAAAATATAGATATCCGAGCGATACAGACATTGGCCGTGGCTATCTGTGTAGTTACGTGTTACGAGAAAATATCAAATTATGTTACAGTTTTACACAATTGCGTGTTCCCGATGTAGTTTGTTGTGTACGACGTTTACGAATGCCAATAGTAATTATGTGGCAGGTAGGTCAAGGATCCGCGTACGATTGCCAACTCGATACATTAATGTTTTCTTTTAATATTTCAAAGGTTTCTCAGCCGTGGAATTGCACGCGACGCGTAAACCGTACTGCTAACGCGTGAAGGTTAGTGGTACAATGGTACGGAAGGCAGTGAATTTACAGGGTACAGAGGAATAACATCTGAGTCCTCAGGAATGGCAACGCGTGGGGGGTATCATGGGTGAAACAGTATATTCTGTTATGTCAATGGTACTGCTCATGTCTATAGGCGACGGTTATCACTTTCCATCAGGTGGGACGTCAGTTTGTTTGCCATTCTAAGTTGTATAAAAAATAATAAAAAAAAAATTAAGGGAAAAAAGGGATTGTTGTAATATAGTTGTTATATGCGGCTACGAGCTCCATTGCTAGCAATATACCCTACTAGGTTGACATCTTGGTCCCTTTTGGAAACCATCGTGCTGAATTCCTGGTTTATTCATCACGATTGGATAACTGACCTGCCCTTTTATTCTCACCTGTTTTCCATCGCTGGTGCCCCGCCAGCGTAAACTAATAGCATATACAGACAGGTTTAAATTCCAAATTCATCCACTTGAAACCAATTACAGACATTCCCACAGACAGATAATTTGATAATATCATTGTTTATAATTAGACGTTAGATAAACAGGATATAAAAAAAAAACAAATGATGTATTAAACAAGTAACACGATACCAATACACAGAGTAGAGGTTAGCAGTGGATTAACGTAACAATAAAAGTGAAATAAGTACGAGCAAAAGATAGTAATTTGAGACTGTGTTCCAATAAACCGACTTCAATTATGGAAAAACCAATTATTTTGATTTCAGAACTAAACTACTAAACCGATATTGATACAATTTGTATTGTACCAATCTATAAGTATATTGTTTCAGAGAGAAAAAGATTTTTCCAATTCGGTTTGTAACTAACGGAGTTATGAAGTAACAAATAAAAAAAAATACAATCGAAATGAGAACCTCCTACTTTTTGAGGTCGGTTAAAAAGTACTTAATATTAGGCATTCATATTTATATTACTTATAAAAGTGTTTTATATATGAAATAAAAAAAAAAACTTCTCACACGAGGTACGAACAAATGACTATGGAATACTTCGATTCTCATGTATTAAATTTATTACATATGTATATTATATATAATTATACATGTATTACATATAATAAATAAATAAATAAATATTTAATAAAAAAATGTATGAGGAGTTTTAATAAGAGTCTGCCATGAAATGAAATTCCGAAATTTCGGACTCAATTTCGTGTTTTTGTTTATACCAAAATCGGACCAATAAATGAAGTTTAACATTTCGTTCCTCATACATCCTATCACAAAATGAAATGAAATGAAATTTATTTGCTAGAAACATTGTAGACAAGGTGTTGCATTAGTGAAGTTTATAAGATGTCCATTATGTTTCACCACATCGAATGGCATACAAATATTAATTATTGAATTTATCCATTGGCTATTTTATACAGGTACATTATATATTAAATTTTCAATTACATATACAATAAATCACTATCAGTACGAAGTGCCACTTTGGTCTTGCATTACAAACAGTCAATAAAGCTACTATAAATAATAAAATGATATAAATGCCAAATAAAATTAAAATTACAATTTAAATTTCCAACTAAGTCAATGTCACAGCATTTATAGCTTACAAAAACTCATTAATATTGTAAAAAATATTTTCTATTAAAGTCCAAAGGAACAATATTTCAACATTTTTAATATTTTCAAACGGCATGTATTATGTAATTTTAACATCAAATTTGTGTTTCGTTTGGCTGTGAAATTTCGGAAAACATTTCATGGTACGCCCTCTGTTCTTTAACGGTGGGCATACTGAATAATCTAAGCTTTGTCTGAGTACAGAGCGACATGCATTCCTAAGTGTGTTTACGTTTACTATCGCTGTTCTGGAAATTTCGCCGAGGTGGCAGTATGGTACATGCGAGTGCCTATTGTCTCAGGAGACCAGGCTATTCACCTTGCAGAAATTAATTGCTGATGAATTGAAATATGCTATTTCGTATCTTTTTTATACAACTTAGAATGGCAAACAAGCTGACGGCCCACCTGATGGAAAGTGGTAACCGTCGCCTATAGACATGAGCAGTACCATGGACATAACAGAGTATACTGTTTCGCCCATGATACCCCCCATGCGTTGCCATTCCTGAGGACTCAGGTGTTATTCCTCTGTACCCAGTAAATTCACCATATCCCACCCTTCAAACCGAAACATAGTTATGCAAACACAGCTGCTTCACGGTTGAAACACGAATGGGACAGAGGTACCCAAGCAATCGACTTGTACAAAGTCTCCCTCTAATAATTTTAATAATTTCATTACCACAGGTGAGATTGATGTGTAAATTTTAATATCTATACAGAAATATACTTTTGAATTTATAATGTTTCCTTAATAGACGTTTATCACAAGAAGGTAACCTATAAGAGATTTATGGTTGTACTAAATTTTTTATTTTAACGGTGCAACGTAACATTACTTGATATTTATTTATAAAATATGTGCATGAAAGATGTTTGATAGGTCGTAACAATTTTATCACTTAATCAATCACTTTGAGAATAATATATTATGTTCGTAAGGTGTTTATAGGCATTTAAAGCTAGTCTGATTTATGACTAATCTGTGGCGTGGGTAATTTGTAAAGATGGCTACTAATCATATAAAATTATCGCATTTAAATTTAAATATTTGATAATAAATCGAAGTGTTGAATTTTACTTGAAAGCTTATTATAAATATGTACCGAAAATAAATATTTACTTTCTATATGCGTACATATTAATAATATTTGATTTTTATGTTAGTAAATGCATAATACATAATAGAATAGGCCACTCCTTCCTTTCCCATGGGTTTTATAAGCGGCGGCGGGAAAGACGAGGGGTGGGTAGCAGTGTACCTCTTAAAATATCTCCAAAGCCTAACTACGGTTGCCAAGGGGGAAAGGGATTGTTAGCAATGGAGTTTAACAGCCCTATTGCTAGCAATATGCCCTATTAGGTCGATCTCCACGTGGTACCCCCTGGAAACCATCGTGAACAATTCTTATTGAATTCGTCATGATGGGCTAACTGGTACCTGCTCCATCCTCACCTATCACCCTTCACTGGTGCCCTGTCAGCGTACATCGACAGCGCAGGTGAGGTAACCATTTCATTGTCATCCATTAAAAAAAACTACGGTTGCCAATCTGCCTGCCAAGCGTGGTAACTTGGCGAAATCCCCATAATTGAACATGTTTCTATTCAGCAATGGATAGTTAAGGCTGATATGATCATGATGATGAAATGGACAATAACGCCTTTTTCATTTTGACATTTGAATCCATTTTTATTAACGAAAAGTTGTTCAAAATCAGTAGTAGAAATATGACATTGGCAGAATTGCCACAACATTTTTTTTAATAGGTGATAATGGAATGGTAATCCCGCCCGCGCTATTGGTATACACTGGCGGGGCACCAGTGAGAGATGAGAGGTGAGGATGAAGCAGGTCAGTTAGCCCATCGTGACGAATTCAACAAGGATTAATCACGATGGTTTCCAGGGGGAACCACGTGGAGGTCGACCTGATAAGGTGTATTGCTAGCAATAGATTCATTAGAGCCCTTCACTAACAATCCCTTTTTCCCTTCGCTACAATATTCACGAAGACCTAACAGTAGAATGATACATGTATTATAATTATATATGGGTTTACGTATGTCTGTCGAAAGATAGATTCATGATTAGCGATATAGTTATCTCAAACGATATTAAGAGATAGAATGAGATGGCGACGTGCATTGGCTTATTTTTTTTTCTTGTGTGCGCTAACTGAAGCGATTCTATCGATAGACTCGATTACCTCTAGTCCAGGTGGATTTATTTTTATAAGAAAGAATAACTGCGCCTACGCTATCGGTACATGCTGGAGGAGCACCAATGGGAGATGATAGGTGAGATAGGTAAGGATGAAAGCAAATTAGTTGGCCCATTGTGACGAATTCGACAAGAAATAACCACAACGGTTTCCAGAGGCAACCGTGTGAAGGTCGAATTGACAAGGCTTCCATTTTTTATACAACTTACTCGTAGAATGGCAAACGAGCTGACGGCCCACCTGATGGAAAGTGGTAACCGTCGCCTATAGACATGAGCAGTACCATGGACATAACAGAGTGTACTGTTTCGCCCATGATTCCCCCCATGCGTTGCCATTCCTGAGGACTCGGGTGTTATTCCTTTACTGTACAGGCAAACCCAGTCTAAGACGATCTCTCACTGAATAGAAATAATAACGAGGAAGATGTATCAGTTATCTAATACCCATTTTAAAGACATAAATTTGATACTAGATGGCGTTGTTTAGATTATGGTAAGGGCAGTTTGTTTCCTTATACATTTTGTTTGTATAGTGCTGTACCATATCCGCTAATTTACGATTGTTAATACTAACAAGATGTCGATAAGTACTTAGTCGCCAGTCGATAATCTAAAGTATTCGAGATTACTATCATTGACAGATGGGAGACTAAATGAAGTGTAAATATTAAACAATGTACAGGAGCATATGGTCGAGTGCTTGTAACATATTTCTTTGACGTACGTATATTCGTCATTGTTATTTAACTGCAAAAGATTTATGCCAGTGTTCAAATGGTATATTTTAATAGATACTAAATACAATCGAGTGGAATCTTTAAAATAATAAATAGTAATATTATTAAGAACTGACGCCATTTTCTTTCTGTTTAAAAGAGAGTTTAGATGTACTTGTTGTTTATCTGATAATACTATTGTTCGTTTCAATTCAGATGATGCGATATTAGGCTTCAAATTTTCATGTTAAGAGTAAAAGTAGACAATATAAAATAAATGTGTTTACAATAACTTGTTTACAAGCACTTCAAATATTTTATCATAATTCTAAATCCTCTTTTGGATTGTTTTATCTACCGAAAACAATCTGTAAGAGATTCGAATAATTTAATGAAAGTAAGAATTGGCAGATAATTTGTTACCGTTGCCGTGTTGTAGGCATCACAAAAAATACTATGACACCCATGGTACCTCCTGTGCGTTGACATTACACATTCTATAGAAGTATGGTGTTTTGCTTCCGTATTTTGTAAATTTATTACTATATCACACATAAATTGCTGATCACACAAAAATATATATATATCAGTTGCGTTATTATTATTTATATTATTTATAATTTAACAATTTTAGAATGGAAATATGGCACAATATTGGTCTTTATTTATTGCTGTTGCTTTCATTCTTAATCACAGAGTAGTAATATAAAAGATAGCTGTAAGTACATAGTATACATATTTTTTTAATAAGTAAAGTATTTGTAACATAATGATCAATCATGCTTATATGGCTGAATGAATTTGAATCAAATTTATAACACTGATAGATTATCTGATAAAACTTCGATTGATAATACAGTGTACTTTTAGTTCAAATATAGGCGATTGAAGTGGGGGTTACGATTAGTAACTATTATTAATTACCAGAGGGAGACTTTGTACAAAAGTCGATTGCTTGGGTACCTCTGTCCCACTCTGTTTCAACCGTGAAGCAGTTGTGTTTGTATGGCTGTGTTTCGGTTTAAAGGGTGGGATATGGCGTGGATTTACTGGGTACAGAGGAATAACATCTGAATCCTCAGGAATGGCAGCGCATGGATGGTATCATGGGCGAAACAGTATACTCTGTTATGACCATGGTATTGCTCATGTCTATAGGCGACAGTTACCACTTTCCATCAGGTGGGCCGTCAGCTTGTTTGCCATTCTAAATTGTATAAAAAAAATCTTTTTCTATATCCCTGTACACAATTTCCGTACGCAGTTTTTATAATATAATAGCCGAATATCTTAAAAAATGATTCACTATCCATTAGCATTTTTTATTTACCTACATAAATATAACGTCAGCAACCATTAATATTAGATTCAAAATAGACGGTTACCACTCCAGAGCCCTTCCATAAAAAGTGGTTCGTAAAAACGTAAACAAATTTAACCTATATTTAGCAAACAAATCTGGTCATTATTTATTTTACTTTTTAAATAGTGCCGTATTCTATCGACATAATTATTGTATTATTGGTCGTTAAAGTCATGAAGTATTGGTTTTGCTATTAGATATTCATATTTTAAGTAAATTTAGATGATTATTGAGTATTATTATTATGAAGAGAATATGTTTATTTTTATATTCATTATTATTTTTATTTTATTTTTAAATATGGTTAACAATAGTTAATTGAAACTTTGGCATTGTTTACACATATTTTACATACACTATAGGAACTTAACTTAGTTAAAAAATTTCAGCTTAAACCCTGACAATGTATTTAAAACATATATGAAACAATATTGGACAGAGTTTATGTGGTTTTATAGTTTTCTTGATTTTTTATAAAGATATAAAATTATAATAAGAGGATATAGATCACATCATAATTTGTTATTTTAATCTTTAAATAAAAGTGTTCAAAATGGCAAAAGTTTGACCGAGCATTAACAGTCCACTGCTGAATAGGCCTCTTTCATTAATAGGAAGTTTTGTTAGTAGCTGCCAAGCGTGGCAGGGTTGGCAAGTGGAGTTTGACGTTTATGATGTTGTAAGAGGGACGCTGCTGGCCATCCCTCTACTATTAAGCCCCCTTAGTCGCCTCTTACGATACTCACGGAAAAGGAAGGGGTAATCCATTTTATGTCGGGACCAGCCATGTTGTACTTCTATGTAGTTCTTAAATAAATTTTATTACAATTTATACTTCTTTCTGTTTGCTTTCGAAATTCAAATATTTTGTCAATTCAATGTAATGTATCGTCTTGCCATTCAGGAGCACAACCCAGAATATCTAGATCCGAGTCTATTTAGAAAAGTTCGTTTCCTAAATAGGCTTTACTGTAAATCGATTTCTGGACCTAATTCTGTCTCTCTTCGTCCTCTTCATTACTGAAGGTCGTATCCTTGAAAGGTGTCTTTTGCTTCTCTTATGATGTTATTCCATTTTACAAGGTCTTCAGCTTCTCGCAGGGCAGCTGCAATCGACAGTCCCGTAACGGCGGTTACTTGGTCCGACCATCGATTAGGCGATCGTCCGCGTGGTCTTTTTCCCTCTATCTTGCCTACAACCATTAGTTTGTCCAGATTGTCGGACTGTCATCGAGCAATATGACCGAAGTATCCAAGAATCCTCCGATAGCAGACTGTTGAGAGCCTATCTTTTATGCGGAGTCGCGTCAGGATAGATATATTTGTGCGCTTTGCTGTCCAGGGAATTCTCAGCATCCTTCGCCAGCACCACATCTCGAGAGCATCAATCTTTTTTCGCTCCTTTGCTCTTATTGTCCATGACTCGACTCCATACAAAAATATCGGGAAAATCAGAGTACGGACTAGTCTTATTTTGGTGGCATTTGAGATTTTTCTATTCTGCCAAATGCAAGTTAATTTGTTCATTGCGGTCTTTGCTATTTGAGTCCTTCTTCTAATTTCTCGCTCGGACTAATTCTTCTAATTTCTGGACCTCATAATGCTAAGTTAAATGCCTACCGCTACGCTACTGGGGTCGTCAGCAATGTGCATATAGGGAGGAGGAATTGTTAGTAATGCAGACTACTACTTCCATTGCTAGCAATATACTTTGTCAGGTCGATCTTTACGTGGTCCCACTTGGAAACCATCGTGCTGAAATCCAGGGGTATTCACCATGATGGTCTTTTCATTCTCACCTAGCATTCATCACTGGTGCTCCGTCATCGTATACAGTCAGCACAGGCGGGGTTACCATTCCGTTATCATCCATTAAAAAAAACAATGTGCATATGATATGTAATATTTTATCGATATATCGACGCTCGGTGTGCACAACACTAGCAGGTGTCACGTTACGCCACTCCAGTGCCGCCGTTTGTTGTGACTGGTGTTTTTTCGCCGGCGGAAACACGCGGCCGTGAGCGCCCACTAATTACTGTCTGCTTCGCGGCGCTAGTGGTTAATGATTCTTAATGTTTCCACGCTACTACTGAATTATTATTAAACTAGTTCAAAATTGACAGAACTTTTTTTTTTGCTTTCAATTGCTCGGAAATTGCTTTATTTTTAAGACAAAAAATATGTTCTCTTTTGGTTAGTAATACCCAACACGATGGATATTGGGAATTGACCGACAGTTTTTTTTTATACAACTTAGAATGGCAAATAAGCTGACGGCCCACCTGATGGAAAGTGGTAACCGTCGCCTATAGATATGAGCAGTATCATGGACATAACAGAGTATAATGTTTCGCCCATGATACCCCCCATGCGTTGCCACTCCTGAGGACTCGGGTGTTATTCCTCTGTACCTTGTAAATTCACGCCATATCCCACCCTTCAAACTGAAACACAGCCACGCAAACAGCTGCTTCACGGTAGAAACACGAATGGGACAGAAGTACCCAAGCAATCGACTTTTGTACAAAGTCTCCCTCTGAAAAACAATTTCAATTTCTCACTTTAATGTGACATAAAGAAACCGGAGGAGAATCTTTTTTATTTTTCTCATAAAAAATATTTTTACTGCTTCATAAATCTATCATTTGTAAACAGAATCTCAAAGCATATGCCTTTAGATTGGTTTCATAGAAATTTTATCAAAATCGATTCAGTGCTTTTTAAATCAAAAATAACTGCTTTTGTTTTGGTTTTCGCTTTTTAAGTCGATGTTTTTTGCAGGAAAAAAAATCTTAAATTATATTTAGTTTATTTGGTGTTATCTAAAAATGATGCGATGAATGGACATGATAAATAAATATGTTAATACAAAAACCAACACAACGTCTGGTATATTTTTTGTCATATGATATTTCTCACCGTTTTAAACTCGTCCTTCTGTTTAGCATGAGGTACATACATCATTTTCAAAAATATCTCAAACAATGGGAACAAGAGCAATTATACTAGAAAATCTGTGCTTAGACCGAATATCCAATTAGAGTTTTTACATACAATCTTATCTCAAAACAATCAAAATTCTCAAAATAATATTTTTGGACGAAAATGTTCTGTTTTATCCGAAGTACCTACATGACAAATGGTAGACCGGTTGGGCGTTTTTGTAAATTGCTCGCGTTTTTTTTTTAATGTGTGATAATGGAATGGTAGCCCCGCCTGCGCTATCGGTAAACGCTGGCGGGGCACCAGTGACGGATGATAGGTGACGATGAAAAAGCAGGTCAGTTAGCCAATCGTGACGAATCCCACTAGAATTAATCATGATAGTTTCCAGGGGGAACCGCGTGGAGGTCGACCTGATAGGGTGTATTGCTAGTTATAGGGAAATCAGAACCCATTACTAACAATCCCTTTCCTTCCCAATTGCTCGCGTTAAGGACTATTACGTATTATGACGACTGGAAAACAGCCGGGCATTGTGAGTGCAATATTTCCTGTATCAATTTTATTTTTTTTATGCAATTTAGAATAGCAAACAAGCTGACGGCCCACCTGATGGATAGTGGTAACCGTCGCCTATAGACATGAGCAAGTACCATGGACATAACAGAGTATACTTGTTTTTTAATTTAATTTATGTTTTATTTTTCAATTCTTATTGTACGTCTGTAGAAATGTGTAGACGTGGGCTTGATGATATATATATATATATATATATATATATATATATATATATATATATATATATATATATATATATATATATATATATATATATATATATATATATATATATATATATATATATATATATATATATATATATATATAGATTCAGAAGGAGTGAAAGAAAGCAAGATTTAGTACGAGATTGTATAATGAATAATATTTACACTAAATAAATCCAGATATAATAAGTCGCGATACAAAATATTGTTCGGTAAAATTGCTAAGACAAGAAGATTGTCTAGAACGTCACTGTTTATTTTTTTGTAACTATGTAGGTTTGAAAGAAGTTAGTAGCCTACACGTCTGTCACTCGTTTGTTCTTTGTCCGTTTTCCGCCCGTTGCAACATGGGGCAGAGTTTTTTTTTAAATCTTAGCGCATAATTAGTATTATGGTTATTGTCTTGAACGAAATCGATAGTTGTTGCAGCGAAGCGTGGCGCAGCCGCCCCGTACCATAGTTTTTCGGCCCTGTCTATATTGGGCGTAAGTGATAACCGATGGGAGAGATTTAAATCTATACCTACTTATAATAAATCTGTAGAGAGGTCAATTCTGTACATGAAATATATTTCCAAAATAACTATCAGGGAGTGATTAGTGATCGATACTGATGCCAAAACTGCAATCAATAAAATTTTTGTCTGTCTGTCTGTATGTTCGTTATAGAAACAAAAACTACTTGACGGATTTTAACAAAACTTGGTACAATTATTCTTCATACTTCTGGGCAGGTTATAGTATACTTTTCATCACGCTATGATCAATAGGAGCAGAGCAGAGGCAACTAAGGGAGGGCAAAGGATAGGCAGCAGCGTACCTCTTAAAACATCTTACTACGTTTGCCAACCCGTCTTCCAAGCGTAGCGATTATTGGCAAAACCCCTTTTATGGGGGAGACCTTTGCTCAGCAGTGGATAGTTAAATAATTGATAGTAGGTTATGAGGTAACAAACAAACAAAAATACATCCGAATTAAGAACCTTCATCTTTTTGAAGTCGGTTGAAAAAAAGTAAGTAAACTTTATCGATTGAAAGAAAAAGTCCAAATTAGTTAAGAGGTCCTTCACCCTCATAAACACACAAAAAGTACTAATAAATTAAGACCTTATTTTTGAAATTGTTAAAATATATAAGAACAATGATCGTATTGAAATTCACGATGTTTAAAAATCAAGTATCTAAGTACTATTTACATGTAATCGCGTGAAGTTCCAAGAGTGAATTTAAAAATATGTAAACTGGAATATGCCAATAAGACATTCTGTCAAAAACATTCAGTAATATTACCAAACAACTGTCATGTTACAAGATTAAATCATTATCTAAAAATCTCTGGTTCGTCCCCAAATTTCAGTACCATATTTTGTTAGGAATATTTTTTTTTTGATATATGAAATTGGTATGATAACTACACCTGCGCTATCGGTATACGCTGGCAGGGGACACCAGTGATGGTTGATCGATGAGAATGAAAGCAGGCCAGTTAGCCCATCACGATGAATTCATCAGGAATTAACCATGATAGTTTTCAGGGGGAACCGCGTGGAGGTCTACTTGGTTGAGTATATTGCTAGCACTGGGATTCTCAATCTCCATTAATAACAATCCCTTCCCCCCCCGGAATAATACAATTAACCATTTTTTATAACTTATTGTCAATACATTGACAACCTATACACGTAATAAACAATAAATACAATGACAGAATTAGTTAAAAAAACGCGGGAAATAAAATAATGTTGCCACACACAAAAATACAAACACAACAATTATCTTTTTTTTACATAAGCACGTTTAAAATTAAAAATAATTTGACAGAGTAATATCATATGAAGTCGTGTTCTCTCTGAGCCGAGGCCTCTGTATCTACTGCACTCACCTATGACGGGAGTTAACAATAGGACAGTTACTCACTGTTTCGCAAATGAGTTGTTACTAGTATTATTAGAATAGTGAAGTGGCGGCGATTTGCTTCGATATTTATAGTCCTTCTTAAGCAGTAGCTGATAGTTTCAATCGTGAAACACAAGCGTTTGTATTCGTACTTGTTGCTATAGTCTTTCTTTTTTTTTATATATTAACACTTCCAGCAGCAGTATTTCCAAACCGATACGACAACATAACCTTCAAGAAAAGAGCATATTCCTTTTTAAAAGGCCGGCAGCACACCTGCAATGCCGTAGATGTTGTGGGTGACCATGGGTGACGGTATTCACTTATCATCAGGTGAGCCGCATGCTCGTTTGCCCCCTGTGTTGTAATAAGAAAAATAATAAATATACAATTCAGTGATTTTACTACGCTCTTTAAGATCGATATAAAAATTTACCAAGTAAATAGGTAGGCACTTATAATATGACCAGTGACCACACATTACGTTGGCAAGATAATATAGGGGTCATTTTGTTGATATATATCACCATTTATTGTTAACTGGGTGAAGGTTTCAACAGTCAAAGGTCGAGTTTCACCGATTATGTTTAACCATAAAATGTCCATGGTGTATTTTGCATACTGGTTCGAGACCTCGACAAGTCCAGTTTTATCCCTGTATTATTGTGATAATATTACAAGAAATCAGCAAGTTGAAGTGGTAATGCGCTGGTCATAGTTCGAGCAATGGTAACTATTGATGGAGGGGGGAGTGTTTGTTAGTAATGATGAGTAGTACAAAGACTGTACAAAAGTCGTTTACTTGGACACCTCTGTCCCATTCGTGTTTCTACCGTACGGCAGTTGTGTTTGCATGGCTGTGTTTCGGTTTGAAGGATGATATATGGCAGTTAATTTACAGGATACAGAGGAATAACACCTGAGCTCTCAAGAATGACGACGCATGGGGGATATCATCGGCGAAACAGTATACTGTTATGTTCATAGTACTGCTAATGTCTATAGGTTACCACTTTTCATCAGGTGGGTCGTCAGCTTGTTTGCCAATCTAAGTTGCATATTTTTTTTTTTGTAATATTTATTGAATGTTATTTTATTCATCCGTGTACGTGCGCGCGTACGTGCGTGCATGCGTGCGGTGTACGTATGAATGTGTGTTTACAGTTGACATTTTTAATATTGGATATATACAATATTATGATAATGCTAGTTTTTTATGGAGCAAAAGATAGGTTCATATTTTCGTTTTAATCTAATAGTGTTGTGGTTAGGCATTGTGTTAAATTGCTATACCACAATGGTAGTCATATTATATATGTATATTTATATTATTTATGTACATATTAATATATTATTTGAAGGTACATTGAAGTGAGGACAAATTCTGTTGCCAATAACTCTATTATGGATAATGTATTTCTTAGCGCGATAGACAAATAAGTATAGCGCGTTTGAGTTATTTATTGGCCATTCTGGTAGTAATAATGTGATTGGCGGACTAAATTATTACTCTTGCTAATGCGCCTTGTAATTTTATTACACGTATTTTGTAAACTGCTGTTTTTTTTTGAGTTTCAGTAGGACGTTGAATACTAACTACTTTTTTGAAAGACAAAATAGATAACAGATAGAATGAAAACTTTTGAACATTAAAAAAAAATTAGTGACTTTATAAATTGATATGGAATGAACGCAGAACTAAATTCTATAAAAAAATAAGAATTATTCAAATTGGCTCAGAAATGAAGATAATATAGTTTGAATATAGAATAATGTATTGTTTGCTTGGGTACTTGTGATTCTACAGTGAAGCAGTTGTGTTTGCATGGCTGTGTTTCGGTTTGAAGGGTGGGATATGGCGTGAATTTATTGGGTACAGAGGAATAACACCTGAGTCCTCAAGAATGGCAACGCGTAGGGGGTATCATGGGCGAAACAGTGTACTCTGTTATGTCCATGGTATTGCACATGTTTATAGGCGACGGTTACCATTTTCCATTAGGTGGGCCGTCAGCTTGTTTGCCGATCTAAGTTCTATTTAAAAAAATATATATATATATAAATATCACATAAGACGTGGTAATGCTCGCAATACTGTTAGGCCACCAAACTCTATAATTTCTTTTTAAAAATTTAGAAGCACCTGTGTTCCAAATGAAATATATATTTGCACGTCACACGGTTGAATGCAGAGTTTTAAATATGTATTCGGGTTCACTACATTACTACCTGAATATCAGTAAAAGACCGGGTCATATTTTTGACAGCTTTGACATTCTTTACAACATGGCCGCCTCCATAGTGTTGCCCTCGCTCAAGCATAGCACAGATAATAACAATATAAATATACAACACAGAGTGTCTTTAACATTAAATACTTCTAATGTATTAACCTGTATTCGAGCAAATAAAGTTATTATTAAAACTTATTTTATTCATTCATTCAAAGGGTTCACACATCACTTATTTAATCACTCATTAATCCACTTACATACAGTAGACGACATTCTAAATTCCGCCGCTAGATGTCATCACAGTGCAATTAATATTAGGACCTGTATGAATGTGAGAACATAAACTCTTGTGTGGAGAGCGAACACTCAATTCATTAGATTGACGATACTATCATATATATGTTGTAGCTAATATGTACAATTTGACACATTATAAAATGGCCAATTAGTCCATTAAAAAAAAACGGATCAATTTTATAATATAACGGTTGAATGTTCAGCTCTTTACCCGGAAAATATAACCGTTGATAAAACCTCCTTCACTTTATGGTGATAAACATTAAAACTTATTTTATTAATGTGTATGTATGTTTGTGAAGATTATTGTATATTTTAATTAATAGTATGGCCTCTATCTTTTTCGTGATTGTCGTAAGAGGCGACTAAGGGAACCTAATGGTCGAGGGATGGGCACTACCGTCCCTTAACTGCAGTTGCTAGCTCGCCTGCCAAGCGTAGCAACTACTGGTAAAGCTCCCCCCCCCCCCTCTTATAAGGGGGTCTGTATACATCAATGGACAATTAACAATATAATAATGATATTATATATGATATGAAACAGATGATATGATGATATTGGTGGTATGATCCCGGCATAGAATAGGCCACCCCTTCCTTTCTCGTGGGTGTCGTAAGTCGACTATGAGACGGCGAGGGATGGACAGCAGCGTTCCCCTTAAAACATCTCTAAAGCCTGACTGTGGTTGCCAATCCTCCTGCCAAGCGTGGCAACTACTGGCAAAACCCCCCAAAGGGAAGGCTTACGTTTAGCAGTGGTCATTTAATAGCTGATATTAAAATGATAATTGAATGTCATTTATAAAACGGTTCCGTTTTTTAAAACGGTTAGCCGTTATTATTAATAATTTTATTAATTCAGCCGTTATCTGTTCACTGGTGGACATAATAGTAAACAGTATACTCTGTTATGTCTATGGTACTGCTCATGTCTATAGGCGACGGTTACCACTTTCCATCAGGTAGGCCGTCAGCTTGTTTGCCATTCTAAGTTGTACAAAAAAAAGACATAAGTCTTCCCGTAAGGGGAGTTTTGCCCGTAGTTACCACGCTTGGCAGACGGGTTGGCAGTTAGGCTTTTAGAGATGTTTTAAAAGGGACGCTGCTGTTGTCTGTTCCTCGTCCTTCCTTAGTCGTCTCTTACGACACCCACGGAAATAGAAAGGGTAGCCTATGCATTCTATTAAATTAGCCATTATGCGTTATGTTAAATTCTACAATTTGACTGCGACATGCATAAGAGACGGCTGCACAAAGCGCGGCAACGTCCACTCGCTTTGCTTTGTAGTCAGGTGAGCAGTCTAGTTACATATTTATTAGCACTTTATATAGAAATACATGCAACACTGGTTTAAATGTGACGAATGTTGCCAGTTGTTGTCACATAATGTATGGGTAACGTGACCATTTATTCTTTAACTCAAAACGGGACATTGGTTTGTTTAACAGGTAGTTAATGAAAAAAAAAACTTTTGTTAAAGTTTTCAGAAAAAGTTAGAAAAAAAAATATACACGATATATATAAATGTAACTGAAGTTTTATTATTTTATTATTTTTATGGAGACTTTGTACAAAAGTCGTTTGTTTGGAACACCTCTGTCCCATTCGTGTTTCAACCGTGAAGCAGTTGTGTTTGCATGGCTGTGTTTCGGTTTGAAGGGTGGGATATGGCAGTGAATTTACAGGGTACAGAGGAATAACACCTCAGTCCTCAGAAATAGCAATGCATGGGGGAAATCATGGGTGTAACAGTATACTCTGTTATGTCCATAGTACTGCTCACGTCTAAAGGCGACGGCGTACTTTCCATCAGGTGGGCCGTCAGCTTGTTTGCCATATTAAGTTGTATAAAAAAAAGTTTGCATTTCGTTATATTTATAGGAGGAACAAGTTTGCTTGAAGATTTAAAGTAAGAATGAAACTCTTGGCTCGTTTTTTTTTTGTAAATTTATATTAATTATCAACATCGTCTTTGGACTATTAAAATTTTCGCGCGATTTAAAAAAATCGGGACAATTTTGCGTCCCACAGTTCTTTTCGGGGACACCGTGACTCGTAAATAAAAAGAGAGACAGTCCTGTTCAAAACGGGACATCTGGTCACATTATATATGGACGTGTTTGGTTGAAATATTATAAATACATCACATAGGTGAAATATATGTGTGTATGTTAATGACAGATTGATGTTTATTGTTGTATTATTCATTGATTACGCATTGATGAAGACTTATATAGGACTTTGAGACTGTGACAACATTTTATATTGTTTTTATATATCAAATCAGCTGTAACTGTCCATTGCTGAACATAGGCATCTCCCATAGACTGCCTTTGCCATTGAAGGGGGTTTGCTAATTTGCTATATTAGTTAATTGCTTGGGCACATCTGGTCCATTCGTGTTTCAATCGTGAAGCAGTTGTGTTTGCATAGCTGTGTTTTGATTTGAAGGTAATAGTGACAAATTCACCAAGAATTAAACACGATGCTTTCCAAGATTAACAGCGCGAGGGTCGACCTGATGACTATATTATTAGCAACGGGATCGCCAACCCTCATAATTAATATTTTTCTGGCATTACAGTTCTCATATGTTTTCATTCCTGACAACTATCTATTATACCTCCATACTACCCATCTATCCTCTATCCTATGTTTCTACCGTGAAGCAGTTGTGTTTGCATGGCTGTGTTTTGATTTGAAGGGTGGGATATGGCGTAAATTTACAGGGTACAGAGGAATAACACCTATCCTCAGGAATAGCAACGCATGGGGGGTATCATGGGCGAAACAGTATACTCTGTTATGTCCATTGTACTATGTCTATAGGCGACGGTTACCACTTTCCATCAGGTGGGCCGTCAGCTTGTTTGTCATTCTAAGTTGTATAAAAAAAATCTACATCCGCATTTACACTAATATTATAAAGAGGAAGGTTTTGTATTTTTGTTTGTATGTTTGTAATAAATAAACTCAAAAACTACTTTGCCAATTTAAAAAATTCTTGCACCATTAGAAAGCTGCATTCACCCTGAGTAACATAGGCTATATTTATTGCTAGAAAAGATTAGGGATCCTTACTAAAACTTTAGTAACGTAACTCAAGGTGTAAAAAAATGCTATAAAATATCTTACGTCGCGTGCGTTGCGGAAACTATTGGTGATAGAACAAAAGTATGTTGTACAATATTGAAGAAAATATCAATAACTATAAAAAATTTCGTGATACTATATGTCCAACTATTATTTTTTATGTTACAATGACCACTTTTTTTTATGTTGTAAAAATGTCCACCCGTGCGAAGCCGGGACGGGCCGTTAGTATATATATATATATATATATATATATAGTAGGGAGTTCCCGTAAAAACTTATCGCGGAGACAGATAAAAAGGTGTTATTAAACCTGATTACATGCATATATTGTTTTATCTTATCAATGATCATCTATTTCAAACAAAAACTTGGAAAAATAAAATAATAATAGTGACGTAAGTCTATATGCATGACATGGACACCCATGGTTATAAATGCATTAAACAGAGGCAACAATTTTAACGTAATAACTATCGGTTTAACTTACATGTAATTAGATCGAGACAGCTCGATCAGTTTCGGGATCAAGTCGTGATCCTTAATCATGAGCGGCTGTGACGCGAGCGTCAGCCTGACTGCGCGCCCCGGCCCGCTAAGAGTACATTATGAAGGAGAGGATGGATGAAAGAACAATTACGGAAGAGATTTATCGAGCAAGAATGAATGGAGATGTCGGTAGGGGCCGCCCTAGATGGACGTATGTCGACCAAATAGGCGACGTGCTGAAGAAGGGCTAAATTAAAAGTACCCGTAACCGGCGAGCGTGTATGAAAAGATTGATGAATGTGGAGGAAGCGAAAGAGGTTTGTTTGAATCGAAGCATTTGGCGTTCCATTGTTTTGTAGGTGTACAAAAATGGCAAATTTCTTACAAATAAAAGTAAAGTAAGTAAAAGTAAGTTTTAAACATTCACGTCGCATATTTTATGGTTTACAAGAGATCGGAATTAACGCGATCATTTACGTAAACTATGATAATTTATCTGAGTTACCTCGACGTTTCGATCGGTTTACATCGGTTATTAATAATTAATTAATATTAATTATTAATAACGGTTATTTATTATTATTATTTTTTGCAAACAAATCGTTGGTTGTTAATTTTTCAACAACTATTGATTGGGGGGTATTGCTCAGGGGGAAAGGGATTGTTAGTAATGGAGACTAAGAATCCCATTGCTAGCAATATACCCAACCAGGTGGACCTCCTCGCGGTTCCCCATGAAAACTATTATGGTTAATTCCCGATGAATTCATCATGATGGGCTAACTGGCCTGTTTTCATTCTCATCTGTCACCCTTCACTGGTGCTCCGCCAGCGTATCCCGTTAGCGCAGGCGGGGTTACCATACCATTTTCACCCTACCGTATACCGTATACCGGTGTAAGAAAGGAAACGTTCAGGGCATTTTGTATAGAACTAATATAAGGCCAGTTAGATGACTAGGAGCTCCATTTGTTTATCCTACTGCCACAGAATGTTGGCGCCGAAGGCGTGCTTCCTGGAACATACTTATTATAAGAGTGTAATTATTTATAGATCGATATAGAACGATGTATAGTTGTATTCTACCACTCAACCTCATGTTTATGATGGTACGCGATCGTCACGTGAGCGCCGACGCGTTTGCAGCGTGTACTGTCTGTCAAAAAAAAATTTTTTTTTCGTGGGAAAGGGATTTATAGTAATGGAGTCTAATTTCCCAATTAGTAGTAATACAGGGTGTATCAGGTTCTAATATACCGGCGCATCCCCCGAGTGGTAGGGTCAGCACGCCATCCACCCTATCTTGAGAGAGAAGACCAGGGGGCCTACCATGAAATGAAATTCCGAAGTTTCGTTCCCAATTTCGTGTTTTCGTTTGTGGCCCAGTAAATGAAACATTTCGTTCGTCATAAATCCTACCATAAAAGAATAATATTTTAATATTTTTAATGTTTTTAAACGGCTTGTATTATGTAAATTTAACATCAAATTTGTGTTTCGTTCGGCTCCGAAATTTCGGAAAACATTTCATGGTAGACCCTCTGCTCTTACCATCAGGGGGCGGGTCGCTGCCGTCGGAGATGTGGTGAGTGCGAAAGCGAACCCATGTCTCCGACATATGGCACCTAGAGGGTATATCGTCTGGTTTTTGGTGGGTACACCCCCACCTTACGGGGGGATTCCCACAGTACCCATTCACCTCCCACAAGGTGTATGGATCTGCATAAAGCATTTTCCAGACGATAAAAAAAGGGTGTATCAGGTCGGCATTACAATACACCCTCTATCAGGTCGACCTCCACGCGGTTCCACCTGGAATCTATCGTGGTTAATTCTAGTGGAATTCGTCACGACGGGCCAACTGATCTGCTTTTATCCTAACCACTCACTGGTGCCCCGCCGGTGTATACCGATACTTATTACTTAAAACTTTTTTTTGATTAAACTTCACATTTTATCCAGTAAGAGGGGTTTGAAGGGATAATTAAATTGTAGTTCATGGAGGCGAAGTCGCGGTAGCATGGAAATCAACACCACACTTTGTCTTTCAAAATTCCTCTTAAGTTTTATATCGAAAATTTGAAATCTACGTGTGTAGTAGTAACTCACACAAGGAAAACGCAATTGTTTACGAAGAGGGCTATGCATGGAGTTTCAATACGTAAGATTATCTGTAAACAAGTCACTGCATGAATTCGAGAAATCAGTAAGCTGAAGTGGCAATGCGCCAGATATATACCTCAAGGAACCAGTAATTGATTGAAGTAAATGAACGATTATGTACCTACCATAGCGGGGGGGAAAGGGATTGTTAGTAATGGAGACTGAGAATCCCATTGCTAGCAATATACCCAACCAGGTCGACCGCCTCGCAGTTCTCCCTGGAAACTATCATGGTTAATTCCTGATGAATTCATCATGATGGGCTAACTGGCCTGTTTTCATTCTCATCTATCACCCTTCACTGGTGCTCCGCCAGCGTATCCCGTTAGCGCAGGCGGGGTTACCATACCATTTTCACCCATAAAAAAAAACACACCATAGCGCGACGCGGCCTATCTGATGGAAATAGTCGAAAAGTATTAAACTATTAATAGTAATGTGAACTAAGAGCTCCATTGCTAGCAATATATCCTATTATATGGACAACTCCGGGAAACCATCATATTCTAGGGGAGAAAGGCTTTGTCAGTAATGAGGTCAAATAGCCCCATATCCACTTAGGTCGACCTCCACGCAGTTCCCCCTGGAAACCACCATGATTAATGCTTGTCGAATTCATCATGGTGGGCCAACTGACTTGCATTCATTCTCACCTATCATCTTCCACTGGTGCCTTGTCAGTGTATACCGATAGCGCGGGCGGGGTTACCATTCCATTTACACCCTTTAAAAAAATATATCATATTAAATTCCAAATGAATTCATCACGATGGGCTAACTAACCTGCCTTTTCTTGACCTATCATCCTTTATTGGTGTTCCTTCAGCGTATATATATAATGTATACATATAATAAATAATAAAAACAGAAAACACTACAATGATACGAAGGTTATTTGCATAAATAAAGTGACAGAAGGCATTTTTTTTAAATAAAAAATAAAGTAAAATAACGCAGGTGGAGTTCATTCCATTATCATCTATATAAAAAAAAAACTGATGGAAATTACCTACAATGTTTTGCTCTAGGATTTTGATAGGTTTCAATGGTTTAAGACCATCTTGTAGTTATAGAATAGAATAGAAATAATCTTTGTTCAAATAGACTTGTTTACAAGCTCTTTTAAATCATTAATTTTATATAATTTCACAGCTGGATTCGGAATATTGTGATCTGCTGAGAAGAACCCATATGAAACTCGACAGTTATTCTTTTCAATTTGTTGTGTAAAAGTTAATTTTACATTTGCATGGATACTGTAACTCTAATTAGATTTAAGTTCTATTTATACATGTTATTAAATGGTAAATAAACAAGCAAATATAAGCAGAGGGCCTGAAACCACGAAATGTTTTCTGAAATTTCGGAGCCAAACGAAACACAAATTTGATGTTAAAATTACATAATACATGCCGTTCGGAAATATATAAAAATGTTAAAATATTGTTCCTTTGGACTTTTATGATAGGATGTATGACGAACGAAATGTTAAACTCCATTTATTGGTCTCATTTTGGTATAAACAAAAATACAAAATTGAGTCCGAAATTTGGGAATTTCATTACATGGTAGACCCACAGATCAGTCATCATAAGCAGCATCCTGTGAGGACATCTTTACGAAGGACAACAATGAAAACGAGTAGGACCACAAAGTAACTAATATATTATCTGATTTGGTACATATAATGTTGTACTTTTTTTTTTATACCACTTACAATGGCAAACAAGCCCACCTGATGGAAAGTGGTAACCGTCGCCTATAGACATGAGCAGTACCATGGACATAACAGTACACACACATACTGTTTCGCCCATGATACCCTCCATGCGTTGCCATTCTTGAGAACTCAGGTGTTATTCCTCTGTACCCTGTAAATTCACACCATAACCCACCCTACAAACCGAAACACATACAATTTATTACCTTTCCCATGAGTATCTTAAGAGGCGACTAAGGAAGGCAAGGAATGGGCAGCAACGTCCCTCTTAAAACATCTCCAAAGTCTCCAAAGCCAAATGCGGTTGCCTATCCGGTTGCCAAATGCGGTAATTATTGGTAAAACCCCCAAAGAGGAAGCTCATGTTCAGCAGTGCATAGCTAAAAGCTGATGATGATGGTACAATTTAAAACTTAAACACAATCAAGGGTTAAATTGGAACTGTGTAGAAAATTAAAAGGCGTGCTGAATCTGAACAAGGTAACATACTCGTACGTCACGCATTCTATTGCATTTCAACGCTCTCCAATAAATACCGAGATTCTACACGTATCCACATATGTAACACTTGATGAAACTACTAGAATACTATTAGGTAATTCAACTCAATTAATCAACAATTAACAGGTGAAAGTTGATGGAAGTCGAACAAAATATTTGGCGTTAACGAAAATAAACATGAACAAAAATAAAATTTGCATTCAAATGAACATTTTTTTTTTAAAAGAATTTTTCTATTTCTAATACAGATAGAGAGGCGAAGGAACTCATCTAATTCGTTTATCAGCTGACGAATGCGCCGATTGCCAATCAAAATAATCTGCTGTTAACATTTTCTGTCTCCCACGCTATTGCGTCTTACTTGAATTGATTTAGTCACACTGTTCAATAGGGGAGACATCATTTTCACTTTTTCTTTATATATTTTTTTATTTATTTAAAAAGGTATACACAACAGGTTACAATCAATAACATTATAAACATTTAGTATAGAAAGACAATAGCATGAACTAGACTGAGACCCAGACACGTGTACAGACAGCATGGTTAAAGCAGTCGGCAAACAATGTTAAATTATAAATTATATAAAGAAAGCATATGAATGTGGTATGAAAATGAAGTACATGCAAATAAAAAAAATATATAAAAATATGGGCATGTCAAAGAGACTTGATGGCTGTCTGTAAAATGTTTTCTGTAAAATGGCATTCAGACGTGAGTTGAAGATATCAATTTGAGCTCATTTAGCGAAAATTTCATTAAAACTGTATTTTAGACCTTTTATCGAGGTATCGATATATATATATATATATATATATATATATATATATATATATATATATATATATATATATATATATATATATATATATATATATATATATATATATCGTCGCCTATAGACATGAGCAGTACCATGGACATAACAGAGTATACCCCCCATGCGTTGCCATTCCTGATGACTCAAATGTTATTCTTCTGTACCCTGTAAATTCACGCCATATCCCACCCTTCAAACCGAAACACAGCCATGCAAACACAACTGCTTCACGGTAGAAACATAGGATATAGAGGGTAGATGGGTAGTATAGAGGCATAATAATTAGTTCTCAGGAATGGCAATATATAAGAACTGTAATGCCAGAAAAATATTAATTATGAGGGTTGGCGATTCCGTTGCTAATAATATAGTCTATCAGGTCGACCCTCGCGCTGTTAATCTTGGAAAGCATCGTGTTTAATTCTTGGTGAATTTGTCACTACGAATTTGCCGAAGTGACTTCATCCTAATTTATTACCCCTCACTAGCAACCCGGCGGTGTAAATCAAAAGCGCAAGCGGACCACCATTTTATTTACACATACGTTAAAAACGCTCTTCAGAAATAAAAAAAAAACTAAAAAAGCGTAGGATTGTTTTGCACAACGATCTATTTACCTTGATCGTGGTTATTAAATTCATATGTAGATACGATTTACGTTATTTGCCCAAAATAAACGTCTAATACGTTGACCCATATGTTTACATTACATAAAATGCCCCAAAAATCTTGTAACATTTTATAAAGAGACTTTACGATTTTACCGCGTCTAGACTGTTTAATATAAATGTTGTACTACATTTTTGTGTTATGTCGTAATTAAAGATTTTATTTATTATTTTAATGCTCTAGAAATATGTTTTTGATCTAATATATTCTTGTTATGTATATATACCCTTTCCCGACTCTTAAATCTGTCTGTTAAATGTGTGTGAAATTAAATCGTAAAAGTTCAAATACAGTTGACGGCGAAAATTTGCGGTGTATTTTACATTTTTGACTGTTACGACGTGTGGCTTATTATTTTTTAGTATTTTAACAGTCACGTAAATTATATTTGTGTAAAATTTTGGACTTTTATTTAGTTCTAGTAGTTTTGACTGTGCGTTGATATGAAGTTAACAGTTACTGATAACAGCTCTGTGAAGTACGTGCTGATTTTCATTTGAACATTTTCTAGGACAATGCAAAATTAACAAAATAATTTAATAATTTGTTACACTAAAAAAGAAAAAAACTTTAGTTGTAGCAATACGTTTACGTTGTTTTGAAAACTAAACTACTGGTTCGATTTTGATAAAATTTCTATACTACCAATTTGTAGGTATAACCTTTCATATAAAAAAAGAATTTTCCATATAATTTGATAATAGACAGAGTTATTTATTTATAGTTTTACCAGAGGGAGACTTTGTACAAAAGTTTTGCTTGGATACCTCTGTCCCATTCGTTTTTAAATCGTAAAGCGGAATGGCAACAGGAATCAGGAATAGCAACGCATGGGGGGTATCATGGGCGAAACAGTATACTCTGTTATGTTCATGGTACTGCTCATGTCTATAGGCGACGGTTACCACTTTCCATCAGGTGGACCGTCAACTTGTTTGCCATTCTAAGCTGTATAAAAAAAAAGTTATGAGGTAACATGAAAAAAAAATACAACTGAATTGACTACTCCTTTTTTTGCAGTCGATTGTAATCTGTCTCTCTCTTCAAATCGGTTACAACACTCAAATAAGTTGCTTAGTAGTAACTAATATACTTACAGATGGGTCCCATACAAATTTTATCAAAATTGGTCTAGTAATTTACTTTTTAAGTCAAAATAACTGGCTTTGTCACATTTGAGTTTCGTTTCTGTTACAAAAAGGTTTTTTTTTAAGTTTACTCTCTTATTAATCGCATATCAATTTCTTGCGAACCAAAAAAATCTGCAGTTTTTCTTCGTAGATTGCTTATTGCATCTTTGTAAACATTGTATTTTTATATTTATATTCATATTAAATACGAATAACACCAAGAACAAATTGAAAACATTGCATCAATTGCCACTTTCCATCAAGTGCGCCGTCAGCTAGCCTGCCAATTTCAGTGGCGTAAAAACTTATGAAAGAGCCCGAATGATTTGTGTAAGGATTATGCAAACATTCACGCCTCTGGGTAATGATGCATCAAACGGAGTGCTCGTGCATGGGCTGATTAATACAAATATCTTGTATTTATAATTTGACACTGAACGTTTGGCTTGATCTCAACAGCTCAGATCGATACGTCGCGGCTGATATATCGGTGTGTTTTTTACTTAAATTTATATCCCTACCTGTACAGACAGTACAGTCATAATGATACCAAGTTTATTGGGTATAGAATACGTTAAATATCCTTGCTAAGGTGACCGTGTATTAACCTTTTTTTAAACAAAGACAAAAGCGATTTAAGGGGAGGGGAGGTTTGCCAGTAGTTGATACGTTCGACAGGGAAGTTGGTTATCTTTTTTGTTATACCACTGATGTGGCAGACAAGCATACGGCCCACTTGATAGTAAGCGGTTACCGTAGCCTGTGAACGCCTGCAATACCAGAGGTATTACGCGCGCGTTGCCGACCCTGAAGAAACCTCTTTACCCCCTTTTGAAGGACCCCATGCTGTAGTCTCTTGAGAAAACCTCGGCAGGGAGCTCATCCCATAACCTGAGTGTTCGTGGGAGGAAACATCCCTGAAATCGCGTTGTACGCGACCATTTAGGCTGTAGGATATAAGGGTGAACTCCCTGTCGATGGCGAGCCCCATCGCAATTAGGCTTCGGTGATGTTTTAAGAGAGACGCTGCTGCCTATCTCTCGACCATTAAATTCTCCTAGTTGCCTCTTACGATATTAACGGAAAAGGAAGAGGCGGTCAATTCTGACCACTGATAAATTAGTATTTTATGTTTAACTTTAATTAGCTTTAAGGTCGGCAGCGTGCACGTGACACCCCTACTCCATAGTAGCAAGCGTCTATTGGTTACAATAACCATTTACCATCAGACGGGCTGTAAGCTTGTTTGCCACCTTCGTTATGTATAAAAAAAGGCATTTTTTGATATTTTGAGTTATATTATTGTATTTTTTATAAGATAGTATATTTTTTTTATAATAATATATATACCTTATGTTACTTGTTGATAATTAGCTTAAGTAGCTTTCTACAGTTGAAAGAATTTTAAAATTGTTCGAACAGGTTTTGAGTTCATCCATTACAAACATACGTACAAAAAATCAAATCTTTCCCCTTTATATGAACAATATTAATATAGATAAATAAATAGAAACAAACAAATAGAAATTCAAGAACTTGAAGAAAGAAAATTTAAACTAGCGAATAATTTATTCGCTACAGTTTATATTGCACCACACTAACGCGTATCAATCAAAGTGTCTATAGTGTTATGACTTGATGACAGTTTTTATATAAGCCGATTGCAATCGGCCCGAGGACCCCACGGTAAGTGGTCGTCACCTGCGTTGAACTCTGTAAGAGAACTGATAATTATCAGTTCCACTAATCGCCATTTTTAGAACTTAGATTATCTCTAAGACGCTGTTAAATAAGTGTAAGAGGAGGATATCAATTCGAACGATTTATTTTTGTATGTTATGCAAATTGATTTAGATTTTATTTTACAATCCATAAGGTTTATTTCATGTTAATTTTGTGATGACTGATGCTGAATATTAACTAATAATCATGCACAATTCCATGTTCTACATTTAAATACATATTTCAAATCTAATATACCTATGAAACATCTCGTTGTTCACCTGTAATTTATTACCATAATTGAATATACTACTCGTATTTTATTGTATAGCGACTGGAATATATACTGTTCGCTTATTTATTTCATATATATATATATATATATATATATATATATATATATATATATATATATATATATATATATAAGGTGTATGCTGGCGTGGATATCACTGAAGAATGATAGATAAGGAAGACAGCAGGTACGTTAGCCCATCCTAATGGATTCTCCAAGAATTAAAGACAATATATATATATATATATATATATATATATATGAAATAAATAAGCGAACAGTATATATTCCAGTCGCTATACAATAAAATACGAGTAGTATATTCAATTATGGTAATAAATTACAGGTGAACAACGAGATGTTTCATAGGTATATTAGATTTGAAATATGTATTTAAATGTAGAACATGGAATTGTGCATGATTATTAGTTAATATTCAGCATCAGTCATCACAAAATTAACATGAAATAAACCTTATGGATTGTAAAATAAAATCTAAATCAATTTGCATAACATACAAAAATAAATCGTTCGAATTGATATCCTCCTCTTACACTTATTTAACAGCGTCTTAGAGATAATCTAAGTTCTAAAAATGGCGATTAGTGGAACTGATAATTATCAGTTCTCTTACAGAGTTCAACGCAGGTGACGACCACTTACCGTGGGGTCCTCGGGCCGATTGCAATCGGCTTATATAAAAACTGTCATCAAGTCATAACACTATAGACACTTTGATTGATACGCGTTAGTGTGGTGCAATATGTAAACTGTAGCGAATAAATTATTCGCTAGTTTAAATTTTCTTTCTTCAAGTTCTTGAATTTCTATTTGTTTGTTTCTATTTATTTATCTATATTAATATTGTTCATATAAAGGGAAAGATTTGATTTTTTGTACGTATGTTTGTAATGGATGAACTCAAAACCTGTTCGAACAATTTTAAAATTCTTTCAACTGTAGAAAGCTACTTAAGCTAATTATCAACAAGTAACATAAGGTATATATATTATTATAAAAAAAATATACTATCTTATAAAAAATACAATAATATAACTCAAAATATCAAAAAATGCCTTTTTTTATACATAACGAAGGTGGCAAACAAGCTTACAGCCCGTCTGATGGTAAATGGTTATTGTAACCAATAGACGCTTGCTACTATGGAGTAGGGGTGTCACGTGCACGCTGCCGACCTTAAAGCTAATTAAAGTTAAACATAAAATACTAATTTATCTTTTTATCTATCTACACCTGCGAAGCCGGGGCAGATGGCTAGTTTATTTATAAATACATTCTTAGAAAGTTTAACATTACACATTGCTAAACATTTTATAATAATTATAGCCATATAGTCAGTTAATAAATCTTCACATATATTTTTTTTTCTTTTAACCGCTCCTCTCTGATTTATCTAATAGAAAACTTATGTTTGTGTGTCTGGTTTTTCATGGTTATTTAACTGCCTACTATATAAAGAGTAATGAAGTCGATACAAAATATACTAGTATATAAAAATATTGTAATATTTTAAAATTTTTACTTGTCCAAAATATTGGAAACTAAGTAATGTACAAGTGTACAATATGAACTTACCGATTTGAGTCAATTCCTAGATACACAGCAAGTAATATAAATATTAGCATTTAAAAGGTTAAGTAGGTATACACAAAAACTACTTAAAATAATTCATACATGACTAGATTTTACTCGTGACTTAGTCGACATGACTGAGATAAAAAGTAGCCTAAATCCTTTTCCATTCCATTTAGTGCGTTAAGCTTCTAGATAGTAACAAACAAACCCACTTTCACGTTTATATATTATATTAGTAAGGATTTAGTATGTTATTTGTGTACAGTATAACTTGTGTTATTAAATTTTTAGAAAATTCACATCTCCCCTCTTAAGGAGAGGAGATGGCAAACTAACCCCCGGCAAAAGCACAATCGGCCTGGGTTCAGGGCCCCAGGGAGAGAAATCGGCGTACAATACGGTACAGTGCTTAACATGATGCTAGGTAAAGTCCAAACTCATTTTCACAATTACTATAATCAAAATAAAACAGTCGAAAATATCTCTGCTTATCTCATCTACGATAACAGTTGTGATCATATTAAAGTTTTATTTTCAAATAGATTTGCAATCGCTATCATCTTTTTATTTACACCACAGCCTCAGTCCATCCGAGGTCGACCTTACATATTAGGCTGTGACCAGACTATGTGACGCGTGTACGTAATGAGTCCTACTGTACTACAAGTGAACACTGTAGGCGAAATCACACAGAACGCAGTGGACGACGGCAAAACGTTTGTTAGAAATGTAAATAAACAATACCTATATATTACGAAAGAGTATGAACATTTTTAATAGAAAGTATCGTAATATCCAAATTATCTTTTATGTAATTTTTCAAAAAAGTAGTAATAACTTTTTCAAAAAAGCAATTGCTGAGTTTCTTACCCATTTTTCTTGTTGAGCGAAAGAAATCGAAAATGAAAAAAATAATTTGAGTTAAATATTTCTTTCTTCCTTGCTTTCTTTTACAACGAAGCAGAAACCGTTTAAAATATATATGGGGTGAAATAAAATCGTTATCATCTTTTAATTTAAAAAAGTGTTAAAGCTAATATTTTCATCACAGAAATTAATTAAATCTTATAACTATGTTTAAATTTATTCCTTCTTGCAATTTTTCTGGTGCACTTTTTAAACTAAAGTGTTTATGGATACACGAGACCATTTTGAACCCTGTCATCACATTCCATCAGGTGAGATCAAGTAGCACTCAAAGATTTAATAGTACAAAAAAAAATACCGCGTTCATTATTAATATTGTCAAAAAGAATATTATTTCAAACCATTTATAACGTAATTAACCTTCACGTATGCGCTATCTATCGTGTCGCAACGACAATAACGCCACTTTTTGTCACTGTGAATTTGACTTATGGCCACTATCGTATCAGATCGCTGGGAAGCCAGTAGTAATTTCTTGCAGTCCCTTTATGGGCCAACCGCGGACCGCTTTGTATGGCTCTGTGAGTACGCAAGGAATGTTTTCGTCTGTTTTGTTTGACTTTTGTTTATACGCGACCCGATCAACTTTATAAATATAACATTTCTTTATTCGAAATTTAAAAATGCAGTGACATCTGAATATTGAATGATGTGTGTTCTTAGTGTTTATATATACATATATAATACGTGAAGCAAAACTTTGTAGGTAACTTTGTAAATTTTTTTACAAAAATTGCACGGACGGGGGAGTTTTTTTTGTTTTGGTGGGTGAAAATGGTATAGTAATACCTCGCCTGCGCTAACGGGATACGCTGGCGGAGCACCAGTGAAGGGTGATCGATGAGAACATGATAGATAAAAACAGGCCAGTTAGCCCATCATGATGAATTCATCAGGAATTAACCATGATAGTTTCCAGGAGGAACCGCGAGGAGGTCGACCTGGTTAGGTATATTGCTAGCAATGGGATTCTCAGCCTCCATTACTAACAATCCCTCCCCCCCCCCTCCCCCCTCCCCTAATCGGACGGAGGAGTATGAGTAGGAGTAAATTTCGCACACTTATAATTTATACAGAGAAGGAGTGCAGAATGCTAACATTTTTTATTTTCAATTATGCATAAAAATATATTAAATCTATAAAAAAAAAAAAAAAATTGCACACACTATTATGTATTTGACTATTTGTCTATAGTGTTACTGAATGTCAAACATAACTATAATAAATTCATTTATTATAAGAACTTTTTTCATGTTTAATTAAGATGATTTTGGGAGTTTTAAATTAGTTCAGCTGATATGTAATACTCTTAAGAGAGATAGAAAAAACCTCAAAATAATGATAGGGACAATAACGGGCCATTGTCCATTAAACAAACATTTATACACAATAGGAGCCACAGACAGCCCTCTATGTCGAGGCTGTTTCAACGCTGAAGAAACGGCTGCTCACGTAATCTTGGAATGTGAGGCTGTGGCCTATCAACGTTTAGAAATTCTCGGAACGGTGAGGTCGCTCCGTGAGGCCTGTGAAGAACCCAGGAAGCTTCTGCGCTTCTGGGCGGAGTTAGGCTGGCTGTACTAGCCACGACTCATACGCACAACGGCCCAAATGAGAGACTAAGCGCGGAAAACAGAGTCTTTCTCAGATTCACATTCACATTCACAATACTCTTAAGAATCAAATTCAAATAGACTTGTTTACAAGCACTTTTAAGTCGTATTTTTTTATGTATGCAGGGATCCCAAAGCTGTTATCTTTGGGGAAAAGAATCGAATCGAATTAATACATAAATACTGTTTAAAATTACTTGCGCGTTGTTAGAACATCACTGATGACAGGTGTGTTGGTCTTACACTAATTATTTCACATTTTTGCAGAACAAAATTCTGTTTATCGCAGTGTAGAGTATTTGCACGTGATTTTTTTTTATGCAGCTTAGAATGGCAAACAAGCTGACGGCCCACCTGATGAAGCAGTCATGTAAACACAAATAGTAACTTGGACATAACAGTGTACTGTGTCGATTATACGGTACCATTCCAGAGGACTAAGGTGCGTTCTAAATTCAAATAATTTTAAATCTGATGTGTGTATGAAACATCGTTTTTTTATGCAACTTGGAATGGCAAACAAGCTGACGACCCACCTGATGGAAAGTGGTGACCGTCGCCTATAGACATGAGCAGTACCATGGACATAACAGAGTATACTGTTTCGTCCATGATACCCCTACGTGTTGTCATTCCTGAAGACTCAGGTTTTATTCCTCCGTACCCAGTAAATTCACGCCATATCCCACCCTTCAAACCGAAACACAGTCATGCAAACACAACTGCTTCACGGTAGAATCACGAATGGGACAGAGGTGCCCAAGTAAACGCAAACTTTTTTACAAAGTCTCCCTCTGGTTGAATAGCGAGATCTCTAGTCAGTATTAATTGTATGGTGAAAGAAATTGATTTTTTTGTAGAGCAAAATCTCTTTGCATTATCAGTGGACTTTGGGTCGATATAGTCGCGTAATCACAGATTGACTAAGCGTATTTACTTGCAAATGGATTAAACTACTATTACCATCTTGATAGATGGTTAATCAACAAGAATACACTTATATGAAACTAATGTTTAACCGCGACTTTGTCCGCGTGATTGGGAACCAACGTCAACCAACAGGTTGACCAGGATAAATAGTAGTCTTTTTTCATAGTTAAGGAGGCAAACGAGCAGACGTCCACCTGATGGAAAGCGGCAACCGTCGCCCATAAACACCTGCAACACTCGAGGAGTTGCTTGTGTCTTGCCGGCCTTTATCTTTTATGTGTAGTGTTTACCAAATTTCATAGTGATTGCTTTTGTCGTTAAGGTGTTAAAATGTAACAAATAAACGAACTCATTTTCTTATTTATAATATTAATAAGAATAATATAAAATTAATTATAATATTTCATGCAGGAGCATACGAATGACAGGATGCGTACAAAATTGGATGTAGATTTCATCTCATGTTTTCTTTCGAAAGAAATAAAAGTATTTGGCGCATGTCAATAACTTTTACAAATAAAACATAAACAATTGAAAATATAAAAAATATAGCACAAAAAAAAATAGACAAAACAATTCAATAGCTAAAACGATGAGAACGAACTATGAGAAGTTTAATTTTTTTATCAATATGTGGCTAAAACGACAATATGGTTTAATGCCGAGAAGGCAACATTACATTTTCATTTAAGAGTTTCCTCTTGTCGGTGCAACTAATTCATGCATCTTCCTCCAGCCAGCTCTATCCCAGGCCATATTCTTTATCTCCCTATACGACATGACGCCTAGTGTTTCCTTTATCTGTCCCATGTAGTTAATCCTCGGTCTTCCTCTTCCTCTTTTGCCCTCTATCTTTCCTTCTATTATGCTCTTAAAAAAATCGTCATGTCGTATAAGGTGGCCCAGCAGCCCAACCAGAAGGCAACATACAGTTCTAATAAGCGATCAATAATGTTCATCTAATTCTAATAATAAAGGATTGCATTCTAGAATTATTCATTTGTTTGTTGCCAAGATGTTTAGGTCATTGTATGACGATAATGAATTATCATATTTCACTGAAATTTCTGTTATCATCTGATATTTATTATCATTTGCGGCGCCTGCGCACGTAATTTTGATATGGAAAGAGCTATTGAAGAAATTGTGTAATATGAGATCATTATACCTTTTTAGGAACTTGATGATTTAGCAGAGGGAGACTTTGTACAAAAGTCGTTTGCTTAGGCACCTCTGTCCCATTCGTGTTTCTATCGTGATGCAGTTGTGTTTGCATGGCTGTGTTTCGGTTTGAAGGGTGGGATATGGCGTGAATTTACAGGGTACAGAGAAATAACACCTGAGTCCTCAAAAATGACAACGCATGAAGGATATCATGGGCGAAACAGTAAACTCTGTTATGTCCATGCTACTGCTCATGTCTATAGGAGACAGTTACCACTTTCCATCAGGTGGGTCGTCAGCTTGTTTGCCATTCTAAGTTGCTAAAAAAATTTAGTTTCCGGTGCTGTAAAGTTTTTTTTTAATGGATGAGAATGTACATGTAACCCTACCCGCTTGGAAGGGGGGGGGATTGCTAGTAATGCGAAGGTTAATCCACATTGCTATTAATATACCTAATCAGGTTGACCTCCACGTGGTTCCGCCTGGAAGCTACCGTGACTAATTTATCGTTGAATTCATCACGATGGGCTAACTGACCTGCCTTCTCATCCACACCAATCATCCTACACTGGTGCCCTGCCAGTGTATACCGATAGCGCAAGCAGAGTTACCATTTCTTTATCATTTATTAAAAAAAATCCTCATCTACGCTACAGGTATACGCTGGTTGGGCACCAGTGAGAGATGATAGGTGAGGATGAAAAGGCAGGTGAGTTAGCCCATCGTGACGAATTCAACAATAATTAATCATGATGTTTTCTAGATGGAACCGTGTGGAGGTCGACCTGATAGGGTATACTTATTTATTTATTAAACACACAAGATAGCTTTAAATTGCAAGGTCTGATATAAATGCATATATATATATATATATATATATATATATATATATATATATATATATATATATATATATATATATATATATATATATATATATATAAAGGTTGCCTGGAAGAGATCGCTTTTAGCGATAAGGTCGCCCATTGTTTTCTCATTGTGATTATTTCTTGTAATTATTTATATTCATAAAAAGTTTTATCTTCCTAATATTCTACAAATATTGCGACTAAATTGCGCCCACCAAGTACCCTCTTGTACAGGCATTCCGCCACCCGTATCCAATAGCGAGGACGGGACGCCTTAAACACTGTACCGCAATCCATAAAAAAAAAACAAAAAAATAGATAAGGAGTGAGTTGTCCTAGGTTTTGAAAGTCTAGATTTGCGTTGGCTTTTTACTAGTAAATAAACCTTGAATTTAAACGTTATCCTTTTATAAAAAAATAAAAAAAAAACAGCAATCTGTACATTTACTTCCATGGAAAAAAGGCCGAGCGAACTCCGAGAAGAACCAAGTAGGCCGCGACAAATTGAAATGGCACGCGTTGACAAATACCCTGGTCTGACGAGCACTGTCTCCGCATTCGGCCGGGTAATAATCGTTATCAGTGAATATGGCAAGGTTAGTTTTTGCGCTCGCCATCGTCACACATACTCCGCTCGGCCGCGAACCCGTTAACTCTTCGTACTACAATTATGCACGTGTCATTGATTTTGGATGTACAAGTGTATTATCGTGAACGGGCAAACAGAAAAGTTTTATGGGAAAAATTACTTTTTTTTATTCAACTTAGAATGGCAAACAAGCTGACGGCCCACCTGATGGATAGTGGTAACTCAGGAATAGCAACGCATGAGGGGTATCATGGGCGAACAGTATACTCTGTTATGTCCATGGTACTGCTCGTGTCTGTAGGCGACGGTTACCACTTTCCATCACGTGAGCCATCAGCTTATTTACTATTCTAAGTTCATTAGTTATAAATAAGAGAGAATCTAGCCTAGAACACTATATATGTGTAAGCATGATGCTTTTTGTTAATAATAAACGTAATATTATAAATCGGGGACACCATTAGGTGGCAAAAATATTTTCGAGGCCGCCCTAAATTTCCCTGGTTGAACGAACTTACGCGTCCGTGCGGCCATTCTGCATTGATTTATCACCATGATTTTGTATTATTAATATGATGCAATTAAAATTGTACTCGCGTAATTATTGGCCGTCAATTCTGAGTTTATCTCGTACGTTGGGGGTCTTATCTGAATCAATTTTGCAACTGAAAATTAAGCCTGAGAAACTGATCGATCGGAGACAAATTATCATCAACGCAAAGTGCAGTTAATGACGGTAGCCGAACAAAATCAAGAGAACTATATTACTGCAGTTCTTATTATAAATGTGAAAGTGAGTTTGTTTGTTTGTTACCAGCTTAACCAAACACAGTGGAATTTAGTATATTCGTCCTATATGGGATAGAGTAGAGTATGAGATAGAGCCATTTTTGAAGCTCTGTGGAGAGAGTAGGAAAGAAATTATGGCCCGGCTTGACTGGAGATGAAACCTGGGTTCACCACTATGAACCTGAGTTGAAGCAAGAGTTGATGCAGCGGCATAAAAAAGGTACAACTTCTCCGAAGAAGTTTAAAATGTCACAATCGGCCGGAAATATAATGGCGACTATCTTTTGGGATACTAAAGGTATTTTGTTGATCGATTATAAAGAGGGTGGTGTGACTATAACGGGACAGTACTACGCTTTTTTACTGGACAGATTGAAAGAAGCTATCAAGGAAAAAAAAATGCGTATAGAAACTGAGATATGGCAAAATGACAATTTTAAAAAGAAAGTCGTCATTAAAAAATATGTTATAAAATAAACAAAATTGTGTCATCTTCTCACACGTGATTTCTTTAAAAAATTCCATTAAATTTCTTTAAAAAAAAGACCCACGAGAGAATGTCTCACCTTTTTGATTTCAGTATTAAAATCGTCCCGATTCCAAATGTGTTCCTTTTTTATTGACTAAAGGAAGCGTCGCGCTGAGTGATATGCGACACATGACGGCCCAACAGGAACGTTACGGTGTAAATACGGCCCCGTGGGACATTGCAAAATGAACTCTAACAGGTGCACTGCAAGGTCGATAGTGCGCCCGCCGTTGCACCGTGGCTGTAATCTCTGTGAACTCCTAAAATAATATTTCAGTTCGAACCACTCTAGACGTTGCGTAACTGCTGTTATAATTAAAGTTAGGATGACGTTTAAAGGCAAAGATAAAAAAATGTGATGCTGTGAAAAATTTGACGGATTTTAAACGTTTGTTTTGGTTGTAAAATTTCATTCAAACGGTCACAGCCAAAGTATAAAACTGACATAAAATGGGAAGGATATTTCTCAATTTCACAAGTTCTCAATTCACTTGTATTTTATAATATTTATTTTATTATAATATATTTATAATATTAATTAAAGCATAATTATAACTAAATTGGAGCAACTTCTAAACTCTATGTTTGAGTCACCATTTTAACTGTAATCTTGGCGAGTTTACACTGCACTCACTTTATTTTCAAACGCTTTCATGTCTAATGCTGAATACGTGGAACTTCTTAGAAAATACCCGTAAGTCGTCGAAACTGTGTGATTATCCATCCTAATAATCGAGGTATTAAATATTTATATGCATGTATACAGTATTAGCTTTACCTGCGACTTTGTTCGCGTAACCTGGTTTTGGTTTAACAAAAATTCTGGCTTAATGACTGGAATAAATAATAGTCTATGGCCTTCTCTATTTAAAAAAAATACGTGTACGACAAATTTTGAGTTTTTAACATACTATGCAATAATAAATAAAGAATATTTACACACACAAGAACCGACAATCAATGGGGAAGAAAGGTTCTTGAGTGGCGACCGCGTACGGGCAAACGCAGTGTAGGACGACCCCCCCCCACTAGATGGAGTGACGACCTGAAATGCATTGAGGTGGCTCAGGACCGTTCTTTATGGCAGTCTATGGGGGAGGCTTATGTCCAGCAGTGGACGGATAATGGCTGAAATGATGATAAAGATTTACACATTTAAGATATTACAATAGAATATATAGAATATTTTAGAACAGAAAAGCTGATTTCACACGATCTTTAGTTTTGTGTTATAGTTCTTGATAAATATTTACAATATTTGTGCAAACTACTTACTAAGTAATTTACAAAAACATCTTAAAATTTTTATAAATATCAATATAAGATTTTGCTTAAAAAAAAAGGATTTCCATCCGGATAGAATTAATACTGGAGTAAACTCTACTTTATCGATATACAGAGAAATTATTTAAGTAAATAAAAATAAAAATAAAATACAAATAACCGAATCGTGAACCCGTTCCATTTTCAAATACATTACAAACGATATAAAACATAACATTACACTTTAATATGTTACACTCGAAAATGTAATGTAATCCTTTAAATGTAATGTTACACCCTAAAATGTGATGTAAATGTATTGTAACATAAGCAGAAATTGGGTTACAAACAAAAAAACGATACTGAATACTCCGTGTTGGTATAAATGTTCCATTAATTTTCAAATCATTAGAAAAACTGTTGGCCCGATATAGCGCGGCGCCATCCACGCACTGATCTGTCGATCTCGAGACGGTGCGTACGTGCTGCGATTATTTTAAACTAGTCCCCCGACTCCGGATTCACTTGTAACATTGCAAGAAACAAGGAAAACGCATCGAAAAACTGCCAGTCAAGAGAGTTATTTGGATGCAATCGAATTTTTTTAATGGGTGATAATAGTATGGTAAACTCGCCTGCGTTATCAGTATACGCTGGCGAGACACCAGGGAGGGATGATAGGTGATGATGAAGGCAGGTCAGTTTGCCTATCGTGATGAATTTCACTAGAACTAACCACGATGGTTTCCAGGGGGAACAGCGTGGAGGTCGACCTGATAGGGTGTATTGCTAGCAATGGATCAGACCCCATTACGAACAATCCCTTTCCCCCCACGCAATCGAATTATAATCATATCATGTATATATATATATATATATATATATATATATATATATATATATATATATATATATATATATATATATATATATATATATATATATATATATATATATGTATATATATTAATATTTATTTACATTATTACATGTATTACATCTCCATATTTAGAAATAATACGATCTTCATCATGCCTCCAATCAAACTGTTTATAATTACTCCTCTCCATCCAAAGGTTGCCTGGAAGAGATCGCTCTTAGCGATAAGGTCGCTCATTGTTTTCTCATTGTAATTATTTCTTGTAATTGTTTATATTTATAATAGGTATACTATTGTAATCTTTTGGAGGAAACAATAAAGAGTATCTATCTATCTATTTAGCCCATTCTATATTGGGTTATTATATTAGGTGCGATTAGTACAAAATTGTAGGGGTTAAAAAGGATAGTTTACTGGAATCATAACAAAACAACTGATTTTATAAATCTAGCCAATGAAATTGCTGTTAGGTTTGGCTGGGTACAAAATGAACCATATTAAGGTCATTTACAGAGGAATAACATCTGAGTCCTCAGGAATGGCAACGCATGGGGGGTATCATGGGCGAAACAGTATACTCTGTTATGCCCATGGTACTGCTCATGTCTATAGGCGACGGTTACCACCTTCCATTAGGTGAGCCGTCAGCTTGTTTGCCATTCTAAGCTGTATAAAAAAAATTTGACGTCCTGATTTTCCCATGTTTTAGAGACATATCAGTGAAATTATTATACACGAAAACTCAATATCTCCATAATTCTTAAGAAATACCGACTCCTGTAAAAACAAAAGTTATATATGAAAAAAATAAACAGTAAAATTGATCCAGCATTTCGGAAATATCATGAATTCACGTGAACTTTACAATCTGGTTTTAAAGAGATTAAATATAAAATACAATGTAATATTACAACCAATATAGATAGCAATTAATCATTATACTATACGGTACACGATGACCGATGTCCTGAATCAAAGGGCAGTGGGTAATTGGCTTTATTAAAATATATTATAGTGCAAAGAGGCCGCCACTTTCTTCGTTACGTATAAGTCATTTTCACTCATTTGGTTGCGCCCTTCAATTAATTCTAAATGTCACACGAATTCAGGTTTCATTTTGTCAAGTGAAAGGCTGAAGCGGAATTGAGAGTTCAATGACCTAGGGTAAGATATATATATTTTTTTATTTTACATTTGTTAATAAGTAAGCTTGTATGTTTTCATTCTGTACAAATACGTATTAGACAATATAGAAAAGATTATCCATTTAAATAAACTTAATCTTAAAACGTAAATAATTAAGTTATTCTGACTGATTTTAATGTATCATGCCTTTTAAGATAAGAAAGAGCCAATTTTAGCAAATTCTTATATAATAAAAGTGTAGTTTGAAAACAAATCTCTTGAATATCTTATTTATATATATATATATATATATATATATATATATATATATATATATATATGTATTACATTTATCTCCTTTTTCGTTTAGAACTTTATCAATTCTAGTCCATAGATCATAACATATTTTTTTAGTAATATTATTAAAGATTGTGTCCCAAAAAAATCCGATTTCAAATGTGACATCGTCAACCATTTATTGTTATTTAAACACTGAACTATTGAGTCAAGTTTGGTAAAATGTATATGGAACCAATCTGTAAGTCACCTTTCAAATAAAAAAAAAATTCAAATCGGTTTAAAACTGACGAAATCATGAGGTAACAAATGTAATAAAAAAAAAATACAACCGAATTGAGAACTTCTTTTTTTTTTAAAGTCGATTGAAAATAGCATTTATTCCTTGGAATAATTTTAAAAAATACTGTTTGAATCACTTTAAAAAGTATAAATCTAAATTTATGGAACATGCACTAATGAATGTACTGTTACCACTATGCCTATTTTAATATCAGTTAATTTGATAATGCAGATAATAGATTTTAATCTATGTAAATGAGGACTTAGGACTTATAATACTATTTTATAAGTTTTTTTTTTACCACAAACATTTTATTTTAAGATAGAAATAGGGGATAGATGGGGGGTAAGATAAACAAAATAGAAATGTACAGGTATTACTTCGCTGTATTAAGAAGGTATTAAATGGAATTGGGCAAGTCATATAAGCCTCCTGATAAATGTACAAAGATCTTCACCCAGTAGATGTCTACTGATAGACAGCGTCGTCAACGTCAGTCCAGAAAGCGATGGCGTGATGGTATATGCATTCATGATGCATCAGGTGTACATACAAGCAAGCTGCTAACATAGAAGAAGTTTACGAAATGTATTTAACTGTATTCTTTTGCTTAGTATGTATGATTTGATCGACTTAGTTTCTTTTTTTTTACTGGTCTCTAACTGATTAATAAAAAAATTATTAAAAATTTGCAATGCAATTTTAGTTTTTTCATTGCTTTAAAAGTACAATATTACAAAACTAATATTATGAACTAAGTTTTTAATTGCCAATGATTTTTTTTTGTTTTAAAACTTACACTTTGTAATATTTACATAACTTAAATCGAAGATATGAATCTCGCTAATCGTTTATAACTTGTATGACGCCGATTTGCCCTCGACATTTGCGGTTGGTTAAATTTACCGAAACCGCCTGAAGCGCGGTCAACTGTTGCGCAATGATCGCAAGTTATCATTAGCAATCATTAAATTCACGACAGTAAAATAGAGTGGGATACTTTTCTGGTTATTTTCAGAATGGAATAGAAAACAACTTTATATAATTAAAAATAAAATTTAAATGAAATTAAATTAATTTATATTTTCTCTTTTATTTTTAGCATATTTAGCAAATAATCTTATAACAAAATATAACAGTAAATAATCTTTTAATTTTTTTATATAAACACAGTATAGATAAATAAAATCATAAAATTCATAAATTAATATTAACATAGACACATATATAAATATAACTTAATATATATAAACATAGAATAACTATTATACATATAAGTAACTCAATTGCCAATTGTATTGTAAAATATTTTTGTTTGAGATTTAAAGGCGTGTCTATTTAGACAACTAACTACATGAGTTGCCTATGTAAATGGTCACCTCTTCCTTAATTTAACGCTCGAGGGATAGGCAGCGCCGTCTCTCTTAAAATATCACCATAAATTAAACGGTATATCACTTCCAAATGTAATCTATTATAAAGAACAGTTTTGTTCCTTATGACAGTCTATGGGGGAGGCCTATGTCCAACAGTGGACAAATAAGGGCTAATATAAACTATATACTAACTATTTACTATTATATTAAACACATACATACATAACGTAAAAAAGGTAAGTACATTTTACATTGACTGCTTGTAGCAAAATAAAAATAAAAAAAAAAGATTGTCGATCTTTTTTAGTAACCGTCGCATCCCTAAAGAACGCAACAATGTCGCTACGTCCCATATACCGTTGTACATACGTCTATACATACAAGCTTATGTGATCACATTTTGAGGTCTTATTACGCACTTGCGGGTGGTCACTAATGTGCAAGCGATTCCGCTGTCAACCTACCGCCGTCGATCTCGTTCAGGACAACCTGTATACGCAGTTAGTACGAGATTAATTCGTTCGCATAAACGAGGCGCCGGATTGATACGAGCCTCGAACGTTCTTATTTAGGAAAAATTGTTTTAACAAGTCGACTTTCCAAAAATAGCAATTGTAATTGCTATTTTCATTTATGATCAAATTAATATTTTATTATTAGTTTTAATTTTCTTTTTTTTTTGTAACAAATAAAGTGTATCGATTAACGCGAGATGTTTTAAAGAAATCGTATCTGTGGTAGTAGATTTTGCTTCGCAAAGAAAAATAACGGATTTGTGTACTTATAAAATATATAGAACTAGCGGTTCGGTACGTGCTATAAAGTAAAATATAAAAAAAAAATTAACATCAATTTCATTTATTCAAACAAAAAAAAAAACTGTCACCACTGAAAAAATTTCAATTTGACACAAAAATCCCCATTATCGAAACGATCCGCCATTTATTGAATTCATTTGTTACAAAAAATGTGATAAATGAAGAACCGCTCGAGCGATTTTGTGCAAACTTCACATAAACCAACTAAATAGTCCGAACAAAGCCTAAACATTTGGTTTGGATAGGTGAGCGCGTTCTTGAGTTATAAAATTACAACGAAAAGTGGCATTAATTTTTATATATATAAAAATTATACATACATATTATATATAGGTATAAGAAGCATTAATTGCGAGTAAATATATCCTGTTTACAATGATCGATGAACGAACATAGATTTATATCTATAAGCCTATAAGCAGTCTTAAGGCAAAACCTAGTCGCTAGATCTAGAAATTTAATTATTATAATGGACTTGAACAGTAATCCCATCACCGCGAAGCATCAGTGACGGATGATGTGTGAGGATGAAGCAGGTTAGTTGGCCCATTGTGATGAATTCACAATGGGCCAACAGAAATTACACTTCATTCAATTCTCAATTCACGGGAATTCACCATGATGAATTCCAGAGGGAACCGCGTGGTGGTCGACCTGAAAGAGCATATTGCTTACAATGACATTGCTAATCCCCATTACTTATAAATCCTTCTCCCTCCGGGATCTAATTAAGACAGATAGACTTAAATTTTCTATTTAAGTCTATTGGATTTAAGTAGAAAATAAAATTTAAAAATCTAAGGGAGAGGAGGAGTTGTACAAAAGTCATTTGCTTGGGCACCTCTGTCCCCTTCTCGTTTGTACTGTGAAGCAGTTGTGTTTGCTTGGCTGTGTTTCGGTTTGAAGGGTAAAATATGGCGGTAAATTTACGGAGTCCTCAAGAATGGCAACGCATGGGGAGTATCATGGGTTGAACATTATACTCTGTTATGTGCATGGTACTTCTCATGTGTATAGGCGACGGTTACCACTTTCCATCAGGTGGGCCGTCAGCTTGCATGCTAAGTTGCATAAAAAAATCTAAAAAAAAAACAATTATCCGCAAGATCAACGACCTTATTAGGTCACAGTCAAGTCTTAAATATAAACACGTTATATTTATATATAGGTTAAAATTTATTATTAATTTACATATCCAATTGTTATTTTATCTCCCAAGGTGATAATGATATAATCGATTCGAAACATGTCGAAACGTGTACACTCATGCGCAACCTAGTTCCTATACATGGTGATTTAAAATGAGCTGCTGTCAATATAAAAGATTATTTAGAAATTATTATGCGATTTTATAATATAACCGAATTGTTTGGATTAAAAAAATAATAATGAAATTTGTACACGTTTACAAGTGGAATCGAAAAGCTTTAAGAGATTATTTTTATCTTCCATTTTGGACGGCATGCGATTCAATTCTGCTTAAGAATGTGTTATGACATTAGCAGAAATAATTGTTTTCATATCTTGTCAAAATCAAATAATAAAATATTTTTAATTGGCTTAAAAAAGGAGAAAGTTTTTTTTTTATGCATTTGTTTATTGTATTCTTTATGTTATTTTGAATTCGTAAATTGTCCAATAATTTATTAAGTACTTTTTTGTCGAAGATGGCTGCCATATCATAAATGTTCCTAAAAGCAATCTTTTCAAGATATTAATGTAAAAGTTGCTGTAAATATATTATATTATGTAGAATAGTCTATTTTTCTTGTTTTAAAAAGATGTTTTTTTATTAATTCTGAACAACGACACTAAAAATTATTTGCGCGGTTCATTTTTAAACACCCTCTAGTTACAGGTAGTCAGAATCATTGATGATCTTTAACTCGCGCCTTTTCCTGTTAATCATTGTTGATTAAACTAAATACGTGTATTTAGTTATAATAACCCAGATATTTTGTTTATTTAGCTTCTATATGTTATTCAATAAGCGGCGAGCGTGTATGAAAAGATTAATGTATGTGGAGGAAGCGAAAGAGTTTTTTTTGAATCGAAGCATTTAGCGTTCCATTGTTTCTGCCTAACCTAATGGGAGACAGGCGTGACAGATATGTATGTATGTATGTTTTTTAATATTTATAGTAGATATTATTAGTACTTATATCCATGATTTCGTTGACAGTAGAAGGAAGTTCAGCTCTGAATTTAGCTTAATAGATTTGGCAAAATAAAAACAGTCCTGGAAAAACTAGTCAATTTAAAGAAATAAAAAAACTTAGAATAGCAAATAAATTGACGGCCTACATGATGGAAAGTGGTAACTGTCAATTTATTTATTCGCTACAATACTACATTATGTTGAATATTTTTTATAGACATGAATAGTATCATGGACATAACAGAGTATACTGTGTCGCCCATGATAAACTTTATGCGTTGGTGCCGTTGCTGAGGACTAAGACATATTATGCGTCTGTACCCTTTAATTTATTTGCCATATGCTACCTTTCAAACCGAAACACAGCCATGTAAACAACTACTCTAGAATGGGACAGAGGTACCTAAGATAGCGACCTTTGTACAGTTTTTCATGAATTCATCATGATGGGCTAACTGGCCTGTTTTCGTTCTCACCTATCACTCTTCACTGGTGCTCCGCCAGCGTATCCCGTTAGCGCAGGCGGGGTTACCATACCATTTTCACCCATCCAAAAAAAAAAAAATAGATGGAATCAAACAGATGTCGAATGAGACGTTAAATGTTCGCCAAGCAACCGGCGAACATTACGCAGCAGACGAGTCGACGTCTAATTCGAAATCGCCGAAATAGCTAGACGACTTTATGTGACAGATGAAAATTCCATACATTTAATATATCGGGCGGGTACGAGACGCGCTCGTTGAAAAAAAAAAAAAACTATTATTTATAAATGTCTGCATGCAAAAAATTGACACTGCAGTCTAGTGTTTTGGTGACTGAAATAGTTTCAGCGGTCACGGGGTTTATTTTATTTTTGAAACTATCCATTGTAGAAATTTTATCTTTTTAACCGAATTTAAGAAGGAAGTTTTTTTTTATACAACTTAGAATGGCAAACAAGCTGACAGCCCACCTGATGTAAAGTGGTAACCGTCGCATATAGACATGAGCAGTACCATTAACATAACAGAGTATACTGTTTCGCCCATGATTCCCCCCATACGTTACCATTCCTGAGGACTCAGGTGTTATTCCTCTGTACCCAGTAAATTCACGCAAGGTAGATTAATTGTAACATTAATTGAATAATATTACCCTAATTACAATTAATTACAAATCAGCATGTGAGGGAGACTTTGTACAAAAGTCGATTGCTTGAGTACCTCTGTCTTATTCGTGTTTCTACCGTGAAGCAGTTGTGTTTGCATGGCTGTGTTTCGGTTTGAAATGTGGGATATGGCTTGAATTTATATATATATATACAAAATTGTTGAACTACTTGCGATTCACAGTTACAAAGAAACGAGACGGATTGATAATCTTTTCTTTTCTAGTGTCACTTAAAAATAAAATACGTTCTCTCTGTTAGCCTTACCATTCTACAACGCACCGAGTATAGCAGACGTGATCATCAATGATGCGTTTAGGATCATGTCACCGACCATTGATCACAATGGCGGTGGTACGGCCTTGTAATTAACGCACAGATCCGCGTCCACCCAGCGTCGGGCCGGTCTGTTTATTTATTATAGTGGTACATCTGTTAAAACTGTACACATCATCGATACGTCTTCACAAAACTATATAAAACGTAATAATTTTGACGTATATAACAATGATTAGTCAATTGTTGATGTCATTATTTATAGTAAAACAAATGAGATCTAAATACATGATGGTTTTTTTTAATAGGTAATAATGTTTTTTTTTTATACAACTTAGAATGGCAAACAAGCTGACGGCCCACCTGATGGAAAGTGGTAACCGTCGCCTATAGACATGAGCACTACCATGGACATAACAGAGTATACCGTTTCGCCCATGATACCCCACATGCGTTACCATTCCTGAGGACTCAGGTGTTATTCCTCTGTACCCAGTAAATTCACGCCATATCCCACCCTTCAAACCGAAACACAGCCATGCAAACACAACTGCTTTACGGTTGAAACACGAATGGGACAGAGGTACCCAAGCAATCGACTTTTGTACAAAGTCTCCCTAATTCCGCCTGCGCTGTCGGTATACACTGGCGGGGCACCAGTGATAGATGACTGATGAGGATGAAAGCAGGTCAGTTAGCCCATCGTGACGAATTCAACAATAAACCAATCAAGATGGTTTCCAGGGGAACCGCGAGGAGGTCGACCTGATAGAGTTTATTGCTAGCAATGGGATTGGTAATCCCCATTGCTAACCCCCAGTACATGACGGTATGGTATGATGTGTGTACTGTGATAATTTTAAGAGTTTGATTGAACGTAACGTAGAAAAATATAAATTGCATGATATTTACATATTTTTTATTTTTATTTTTGAAATTTGTAGAAATTAACAGAATAATGTTAAATCAAATAATTTATTAGATTTAATCACACTTTAGTTGAATTTCATTTCTGATTATGTTATAATAGAAAACATGAAGAAGTACACGTTATGTTTGTGATCTTTTTTAGTTTAGTCAAAAGAATGAGAAGAGGTAGAGTTTTACTATTAAAATGACATATTGGAGTCACTTGTTATGCACTTTCCTAAAGCTTTATGCTTTCGCAATGTCAATTTGCTTTTTACACAATTTTAACTAAATATATCTTTTGGAAAATCTAAAGTAGTTAAAAAAATGGCTAATTCGTAGTCGATTTTCTTAGAAAACAATACGTTTCGAACGCTTACCTTTTGTGTACGAACGAAACTGGGTCGCCACTTGTGATAATTTTTCCTACTTTAGGACTGCTTTAGCATTAATAACTCGATATGTAATGTATAAGCAATACTTGCAGAACCAAGATTGAGAGTAGAATCAATGAACAAGATCAATCCTTGAACTAGACGAATCTAACTCACAATTTGACCCCGCTATGCCCGTTTACCAGCTGCTTTTTTACGCATCCTTTGAACACTTTTAATTTAAATTTTCAACTTGATGAATTGTTATTTGCTCTATCTAGCAACGCTTACGTGAATTTACATTTGTGCAGAAACATCACAGGAATAGACTTTAGAACGTAAATACATTATCGAATTTAGATGCGTTGTGTCTACACGCATATTTTCAGCGATCTATGTATTTTAGGATTACATATTTTACTATTATTTATATAGTTGATTGATAGATATATCTCACTAGTATCCTCGGATAGATAATAATTTAAATATATTAGCGGTACTGGCAGTTTTTTTTATACATCTGTTACTTTGTAGTTTTAATATACGAGTATAAACGTTGTTGAAGTTTCTTATTCTACCGAATGGTGATACAGTAATTCTTTATTATTCTCTAAGTTTTTATTTTGATTGTATTTTTTGTATGTAATTTTATTTCTTTGGAATGTTTATTTTATTCATTTACAGCTTCAATTATTATTTCTGCAATTCAAAGTAAATTTACCTGGTCTAATCGCAGCATACTGTACTATCTAGTTCAGTAATGTTATTTTTTTTTTATACAACTTAGAATGACAAACAAGCTGACGGCCCACCTGATGTAAAGTGGTAACCGTCGCCTATAGACATGAGCAGTAGCATGGACATAACAGAGTATACTGTTTCGCCCATGTTACCCCCCATGCGTTGCCATTCCTGAGGACTCAGGTGTTATTCCTCTGTACCCAGTAAATTCACGCCATATCCCACCCTTCAAACCGAAACACAGCCATGCAAACACAGCTGCTTCACGGTTGAAACACGAATGGGACAGAGGTACCCAAGCAATCGACTTTTGTACAAAGTCTCCCTCTGGTACTACTGCCTACTCCCTCTGGTATTTACTACAATTATCGTTCTTTCGTTAAAAATATAATTATCGTTAATCTTGGCTTCAAAAGCTGTCTGTAATTTTGATGATACTATTCAAGATTATTTGAGAATACAGACGTTATGGGATGTATGTATTATTTATCTCTAATAAGCCGGCAATTTCGCAATCATTTAAACAATAGTACTATTGTTTTCCTTTAATATCTATTATATTGCATACAAGGCTGTTGCCAAATCGTTAGATAGAATCTTTTCTTTTTCGAGATGCGCTTGCTGTATTTATCATGGTGAATCATATTTAATTTATCATTCTATCTTAACAACGCTGATCATAAAATTTATAATACTAACGTATGTTAATATTTTAATAGGACAGTAAATTCATCAGAGCGGAGCAAGAATAATGGAGAATTGCCAGGGCGTAACGACAGTGCTTAGACTGCTATTAAAAAAAATTAAAAGATCACTTTACTACTGATAAATATTACTTAGTATACGCAAGCGTGGACTTTATATTCAGAGAATATATTTATATAGTTGAGGAAATTATTTGAGAAGGCATTCTATTCTTTAATTAATAGTATATAGAAATTGAACAATACAATAATATATTAAGTAAATACAAGTGGGAATCATTTAGATCGGTCACGTGTTATTGAAACTATTCAAATAGCAACAGACATATAATGTTTTTAACTATTCGATTTGATATGGGCATTGCGACCAACTTCTTTTTTTTCTATTATCTTGGATTAGTTTTAGAAAAATATTAACATTTTCAATTGATAATAGTCGAAATATAGAACCGAGATGTTTTTAAAAAAATATCAAAATTTGTTTAGGCTACAATGTTGTCATAAATTATTGAATAAAAAAAATATAAATGCAAATGAATTATAAATAAAAGACATGTAGAAGTAAAATAACTTTTCTAAAGACAATAATCAAGCAAGATTGGAGAAAAAATCGGACAGGTGAATAGGAAAATTTGTATGTACCATACATCAAAATCAATGAGATAGATTTACAATCTAATAATGAAATCTAAAAGAACATTAACAAAGGAAAAAACGACGGATGATATCCAGAAAGATAAACATTTTGCTAACAACGCGTGCAGTGTAAACAAAAAATCTCGAGCCACCAAGCGCCACATTTTCGAACACTAGTAGCTAGTTACTTTCAAATGAATCGTGCAATAAATATTCAAGTTTAGTATATATATCCAAGAATGACCTTTTAATTGGTAATCCCATAAGTTTTGAACATCATTTGGGGCAAGAAGATGGATTTAAAAAATTCGAAAATGATAATAAGGTAATTATCAAATATCGAGTAAAGAGTTAAAAACTTTACTCGATATTTGATAATTATTATTATAATTATTTAAAAAAAAAAATACATCCAAGTGTTAAGCAGAGAGTGTTATCATTATCTGTTTTAAAAGGTATGCAACTGTAACAGAAATTTTTCAATATCGGTGATTTGGTTTTGATGTATTTGTTTCTTGAGATGGTCCCCTAGGGATGTTAGTAAAATTTCTCTTTTAGGCTGTTTATCGCGGAATATAGTTTAGTGAGTGTTGATCTGTGGTGTGCCAGCTCGCCACGGCTTCAATGGTGGTGACGTCATGACACGCTCCAGTTCTGACTTGTCGCAGCCCGTCTGTCAAATGTAGCGTTACGATCTCTTACGTGAACTGTCATCTACTGTTTCATTGTTTTTTGGCACTTGCCTGCTTATATCCGGTGTTTCATTCTGATAGATGTTTCCAATGTCTTGGAAATCTATATTGTTATTCTTAATTATGAGTTTTAATTTACTTTCTACATGAGTATGTAATTTAAAATTCTCAATAGTCAAAGACGCATTAAGGGTTTGACTACTTTTAAATGAAAGTATGGTTTAAAATAAAATATTGAGTTCTGGAAATGCTTTCATAATTTAAAGCTTATTACTTTAAATTTAGCTTAATTTTTAAAGCTAAGGATTCATGATTAAAAAGAAATCGAAGAGATAAAACATCATCTACATTATCGTATCTTATACTTATCTCATTGAAAAATTGTATTTCAAAATAATTTAAGCACATGATTAATTAATTAGAGCTTTCCGTAATTCAAACGTCGGTCGGGTTGAAGACTTAATAAAACTTATATTACGGTTTCCTCTCCTGCCTCACCATTTACGAAGGGTGCATAAATGAGGTCCGCATTAATAGCTACAGTGTGTAGTGTTTTGTTGCTTGCCACGTTAGACTCGACCACTATTCACTATGAACCTAAAATGGACTCATAATGGCCACTTGTTTTATCCATGCACCTGCTATTACCACATATTTGTTACCAGCAACTTTAATTGGTATCTTAAAATCTATTTGCGGGTATTCTGCAGTTGCAGTCTATGTGGAGTCGTTGGATGTTACCATAATTTAAAGTCTACCATAAAAATAGACACGGGTTTATGTCTTAACATTTAGCATGCACCAGTTCCAACCACATGGAAATTGACATTTGAGATTGTGTCTATAAGTATATAGATTTGTTTTGGATATGAATCTTTATTTTCAATGTAATTATCGAATAGTAAAATGTACCTCAATGGTGTTCCCGAAATGGTATCGACGCCCGCTGTCCAAGTTCCATGTGGTCGTGTGGTCGGTGCACACGCGCAGCGCAACGACCGTACTAACACGCTTATCACTAGACACTCACTGTAATCAGGCTTGTAGACCGCATTGATCCTCCTTAGCAACTTTCCAGTCCTCTGTAGCGGCGGTCCCAATGCGACGGCCGCGTGATCTCGCCTTTCCGCGAACACGATATAGTTACGTCGGATTATCAACGGCACTTCGAAACGTCCTGAACACTCGTGCGGGTCCTGTGGCGGCAGCTTGAGGCTGAAGACGGTGCCGTCCTGTGGCCAGTTCCCCTGGGGGTGGAGGACGCGCTTGACTTTGACGGTGGCGCTGTCTTTGCCGAGGGACTGGACGCGTGCCTCGAAGGCTGCAGGGGCCTGGTACGCTCGCCAGGCGACGTCCGAGCGCTCGCAGTAGAAGCGGCGGGGCGCAGCTGCAGCGCAAGCGGCGAGGCACAACAGGGCCCAGCAAAACGCCGCGCGCCCGCACGTCTTCATCGCGCCATCGCCGCAGCGTTTCGTATCCGCTCTGCTTACAAACGCGTTGTTACCCCGTCGGCGGCCGGCGCGCGACTGCCGTGGCCCCTACTTACTGAATCATTCGCTCCGCCCACACCGAAATAGTCTCGATACTCTGTAGAGCACGCGTCTCTGATTTATCTCGTCCGATGATTAATTTGCGCTTGTTACATGTAATTAGTTTGATTAGCACCTGATTAAGGGTGTATTGGATATTTTTAATATATGTGTTTTTTTTATCTTGTTTGCTTTAGATTCCTTATAATATAATAACAATTGATTTATTAAATTAATTGAAGATATATGTAGATTTTCTTGAGATCGGAGTTGTGATAATATATTTAGATGATTGGAGGACGGTGAATAATGTTTGTTTATATAGCGAGTAGTGGAGATTGTAACGAAATATTTTATCTAACGTGTTTCATATTGTAGCGCCGTCTACGGGGTCTGTAGCGCGTAGGCTCGTAGCTTTGACCTCTGTCGTAGACGCGCGACTACAAACTTTCACACAAAGTTTGCAAAGTATTCCTTATTTAATTTTTATTTGCGGTATTTATATAAGTTGTAAGGTCTCGTCGATTTTACTTTTTATTATGTGATTATTGTAGTTGTTAAGAGTAGTTTCGCTTGCGTGTAAGTCCTTATCTCCCATTCCTATGGGAATTTCGGAAAATTTATTCTTACTAAATAATTAATATCTATAATATCATATATAATAATTTGTATAATAAACAAGAGTTAATTCCAGTGATTGAGACAGTGTTTTGATAGATGAGAAAGATAGAGTGAACTTTTTTATATATTTGCGATAACTTATTACAGTTCGGTTGAAAATTCAATTAATACAATTAAAACCATACGCACAACGGCCCAAAAGAGACACTAAGCGCGGAAAATAGAGTCCAATTTACATTACAACTATTTAACAATACCATTAAATATTCAAGCGAAGCAACTTCTAAAAAGAGATATTTCTGAATTAGTCTGTAAATGTTTTTTTTTTTGCTAATGTTACTACAGTTCTGAACAGACTTTAATGGTTAGTTTTTTAATCAACAGAGTTTAATAACTTGATGATTAATACCTGCTGCTGATTTTCACCACCGTACAACCCGCCACAAACTAAAGTTTCATCCCAATCATCTGGACGAGTGGCGGTCTTCCACGGTGCGTTTTTCCAGGCACTTTCTTCCATGCACAACCATTCTTTGGAATCAACTTCCAGCAGCAGTATTTCCGAACCGATACGACAACATAACCTTCAAGAAAAGAGTATATTTCTTTTTAAAAGGCCGGCAGCACACCTGCAATGCCGCTGGTGTTGTGGGTGATCATGGGCGGCGGTAGTCACTTACCATCAGGTGAGCCGCATGCTCGTTTGCCCCCTGTGTTGTAAAAAAAAATATTTTGACGATTAATTTTGCGATTTTTCTCTGCCAAGGAAACAAATGATTATTGCCAAGCAAAATCTAATTTATATATTCGTTAAAAAATATTTAATTTAATCTAATTTATTTATTCAATTCTTTAGTGCACTAGAAACAAATATATACAATGACAATTGAATAATACATAAATACAGATTGAAATATATACATAAAGGTACAAAAGGCGGTCTTATCTAAATTATTATTAGGAAAATAAGTTATTATCTCACTAGTCTTTTAAAAATGTAACTACCGACTAAAGCGTCTTTCAAAAAAAGCGTTCACGCTCACTTTTTATCTTTATCCGAGCAGTAAGTGCTTTATATTATTCTTAATTTCGTGTATAATATAGTATACAACTTGGTATATCATATATGTGTAAGTATATTTGTTATTCATATATATTTATTCGTTTATATATGTAATTTTAGTACGTATGTATATCAATAATTACTAGTACCGCATTCGAGTATTCTGACACTTCCCTTTGGTTGACTGGGAGAGAATGCTTTTAGCATTAAGTCCGCCGTGTACACATATTTATACTAATGAATAAATAAATAAATAACTTTAATGTTTTAACTGTCGCCTCCCACGACACCCGGTGAGTCAAAGCCGAAAGGTCCCACATTAGATTCCCAATTCCCGGTCATAATCCGATCAGCAACGCACGTGCGTACCTCAAAGGTAAGCCCACAATGAAGGTGGTTCCGGTGTGCGCCCTTTGGGGAAAAAAATGACCATTCATACATAGTGAATGACGGCACTACCTGGGCCGTTTACAATTTTGTTTATCCCTTTTTTTTGGCGGATGTGAAGACAAATTGGTCACCGTTATGTCTTCGGACTGTGAGAAATGTTTGTGGCGTTTTCGGTGTTTTGTGGCGAGCTTAAAATGTTTATTTGCAACTTAACTTTTTTATTATTTTTCATAATTTTTTTTTTGGTTACACATAGATTTGCATAGGCTCTATTATTAGCAAAATACACTGTCATTTACATTTAGTTCTCCCTGGTTAATTCTTGATGATTTCATTACGACATTAACGAAATAACCTGCTTTTATGCTGACCTATCTTTCCTTATTGCCAGCGTGTATTAATACCGCAGACAAGATTATAATTTCTTATTATTTTAAAAAAAAAAACATTGAAATACCTACATACATTCTAAAAATATTACCCTCATTTCTTTCAACAGTCGGATAAGATAATTTTACAATTCAACAATAAGATTTCTTACGAAGATTGCATATTATAGAAACAACATCCATAGGCCTCCTAAAATTTAAAGAAAATGTATGTTTTGAGTCTAAACATATCTGCATCTATTTCTGCTACGTTGAAACGGGCGTGTTGGATATTAGGTTGATGAAAAAATTAAACAGATGGAAGAATGCAGATCTAGACTAGAAAAAGCTAAATGTCTAATAGAGGAGAGAGTTACTTTGTCGTTTGCTTGGGTACCTCTGTCCCATAAGTATTTCTGTTATAAAGCAGTAGTATTTGCATGGCTGTGTTTCGGTTTGATGGGTGAAATACAGCAAAAAAATTACAGAGTACAGGGGCATAACACCATAATCCTCAGGAATGGCAACACATGAGGGTTATTATTATTTCTTGTAATCGTTTGTGTTTATAATAATTTTACTATTGTAATCTTTGGGAAGAAACAATATAGAGTATCTATCTATATATTATGGGTGACACAGTATATTCTGTTATGTCCATGGTACTGTTCTTGTCTATAGCCGATGGTTACTACATTCCATCAGGTGGGCCGATAGATTATTTACCATTTTAAGTTGCATAAAAAATGGATGAGGATCTGATGTACTACTAAATTAATTAAGTATGAAATAAAATTGAAATGTAAAAAGATATTATTAAAATATTATGTAAGTAGCCTATAGGTCTAACATAGCACCCAGGGGTATTCACTAATACCTCGTCAGCATATATCGACCGATGGTTATTTTAGTCTTCTATTGTTCCAAGGAATTGTTTAGTTTGATAACTATTATTGCTGATTTCACCATTGTACAACTTGACATCTGACACGAAGTAAAATTCCATCCCAACGATCTGGATGAGCGGCGGTCTTCCACTGTGCGTATTTTAATGCACTTTCTTTTACACACAACCACGTTTTGGAATGATCTTTCAGCTGCAGTAGTTTCGAATCGAAACGACATCGTAAACGTTAAAAAAAGATCATTTTCCTTTTTAAAAGGCTGGCAGCACAATGCAATTCCACCAGTGTCGCGGATACTATTGGTTAACGGTAGTCACCATCAGGCGTGCCTTATGATCGTTAGCTCCCTGTGCTGTGAAAAAATAGGTATCTGTTGAGTCATCGTTATGCTGTCCCTGGTAACACATTAAAAATATATTTTAATATGGACTTATATATCATACTAGCTGTATTTCACAGCTTCGTATGCGTGAATTACATACATAAAGTATTCTATATGCTAAACTAGGATATAACCTACACGTGTACTAAATTTTATTCAAGTCCATTTAGTAGTTTTTGCATTAAAGAATAACATTCATTCATCAAGCTTTCACATTTATTATAATATTGGGCTGTATAGTTATAATAGTTTAAGACGTGTCTCGACAATTTTTGACGCAAGAAACAATACAGTTATAAATATTTATACGTACTATTGTCACGAGTATGACAATTTTTATCAATAAAAGCATGACCAAGTGAAGGTGTCTTTTGTTTGAGAACACGTGGTCACAATTAGTGGACTGTGGGAAAGTTTTTTTTGGCGATTTTCGAATAATTTGCGTCTCTACCTGGTGTACTATTTTATTTTACGAAACCTTTTGTTTGATACATGAATGGAATATACTATGAATGTAAGACCTATTCGTTGCAGTAGTTGGTTCGTAGTTTAAAAGTGTATTATTGGGTAAATATGTACTTGAATGAATGAATTTTCTAATTGTCATTATATATTTTTATGGTTTTGGTGCAATAAAGTGTTAAATAAATAAATGTATTTTTAGAAATAAACTTTTTTTTTTGTAGATTTTACAGTATTACACGAGTATATTATTTATTGTCTGTCTTGCCATCGTATGGGGAATTTTACCAGAGGGAGACTTTGTACAAAAAGCGTTTGCTTGGTCCTCTGTCCAATTAGTGTTTCTATCATGAGGCAGTTTACATGGCTGTTTCAGTTTGAATTAAATTAATTAATAATTTAATTCAAACTGGATGGATGAGTTAGATTACCAGTGTTTCTTGGCTCCTTAAATTATATACATAGACCTAATTGTCAAATGGAATGATTCATTTTTTTTATCAGTGTTCTATATAGTTACGTATAAAATGTATCTTGATGTAAAAAATATATATAGAAGTTATAAAGGAATCACTTCTCACTATTCACGCAGAATTGTATGAAAAAGTTGACCCGTTTTAGTTTTCTTAAAACATTTCTATGGCAACACTCTATCTATATACCAAATGTAAGGTTAGCTTATACTTATTAGTAAGCAATAACAGTAGGTAATATTATTCTACCTAAGCTATATCGCATGGAAGGGTCATAAAACTCTATATAAAATCACATAATATGCCAAAATAAATATTTGTATAGTGAACTGCGTTATGTTGTCGAAATTATACAACTGGTTAATTTAACTGTGATGACGTTACGAACCTATAACGGTTATTATATCTAATATAACTGTATTAGATACTATTGTAATGTGTAGTTTGGATATGTGTATAATCCGTATCGAGTAACTATGGAAACAACAGAAATACTCCTCAGGTTGACCACTAGATGGAGTTGTTATTATAGTACTCGTATATTGCTTGTACAGTACTTTTCTCAAACAATGCGCGGAAATCAAAAACACAATTTTACTTTTTAAGTTCAATGACGAATAACGAACAATAATAATTTATCAAGCGCCATAATGTTCCTTTGATTTTTTTTTTTCAATAAACAGCTTTCTATTTGCAAGCCAGTTCGAAATTTAAATAAAACCTTGTATTAGTTACCTCCTCGGTAGCCATGTTTCGATGTAAAAAGTCATTCCATTTTTGAATTACAGGACAGATATGAGTTTACATAGTAATTTATCTGGCCGCAAAATACGACAGATATGGATTTTCATACAACTTTTGCCGGCCGCTGCCCGCATGTATCTGACCAGTACGGCAATTTTGATTTATCTCGAAGAAGATTGTCAAAATAATGCTCACATTTCCAAGCATGTTTGAGAAAAAGTAATAAATAAAAAATCTCATGTGGCAATCTCAGTTCAATGGTGTATTTAGGTATTTATTGAAACCTAAATTAAAGCGTACGTACGTATATTCGTGGATGTGAACAAGGCTTTATTCAGTATGTTATTGTTGATTGTTACTAATGATGAAAATGCGTCAGTAGTCAGTAATATGTTTACTTACATATGGTCGCGTAAATATAATTAATAATGTAACATACACATATATTTGGATTTAAATAAATTTATGATCAGCTGCATACATATTACATACAGCAGTGTTTTGTCTGCCAATGTTTGGTACTGAATTTAGCTTCTTATTTTTAATATAAATTTTATTTTAATATAAATGTCCCATCACTATATGGCCGTCTTTTCACATAAGAGATGAACTTCAAAGTCTGCAATTATTAGGGTTAGAGGGGGACGGGGACGGGGGGGGATTGTAGTCTATTTCACATCATTGTATTGCTAAACATAGGCCTCCCGCTTAGAGTAATGTGCTAGTATACTACTAACTACAGTTGCCAACCCGTCTGCCAAGCGTAGCAACTCTAGGTAAAACTCCCTTAAACTTATGGGGAAAGCTTATGTTCAGCAGTGGACAGTTAACGGCTGAGAATAATGTGATTGAAATGGCATTTTAAAATCGAAGAATGGGCAGCAACGTTCCTTTTAAAACATCACCAAAATCTAGCTGCGGTTGCTAACCTGCCTGCCAAGCGTGACAACTATTGGCAAACCCCTTCTTATGTGCGAGGCCTATGTTTACCAGTGGACACTGTACGACCATAAATAGATTTACCAGAGGAAAACTTTGTGCAAAAGTCGTTTGTTTGGATACCTCTGTCCCATTCGTGTTTTTACCGTGAAACAGTTGTGTTTGCATGGCTGTGTTTCGGTTTGAAGGGTGGGATATGGCGTGAATTTACAGGGTACAGAGGAATAACACCTGTGTCCTCAGGAATGGCAACGCATGGGGGTATCATGGGCGAAACAGTATAGTCTGTTATGTCCATGATACTGCTCATGTCTATAGGCGACGGTTACCACTTTCCATCAGGTGGGCCGTCAGTTTTTTTTTTTTTTTTTTTTTACAGCACAGGGGGCAAACGAGCATGCGGCTCACCTGATGGTAAGTGACTACCGCCGCCCATGGTCACCCACAAACACCTAAAGTGGAAGAAAGTGCCTTGAAAAACGCACGGTGGAGGACCGCCACTCGTCCAGATGGTTGGGATGAAATTTTAGCTTGTTTGCCATTCTAAGTTGCATAAAAAAATAGTTTTGTATAAATTCTGTCTGTAGTAAATTATTTATGATTAATTTACAAATTCACTGTTGAAATATTTCTTTGAAAAACGCAAATGAATTCAATTTTACTTTTTATAAATTAGGTACGATTCACACAACGTCAAGGGCATCATAGATGGAAGTCAAAGGACCCGTCAAGGAGAAATAAACTGTGTTTGAGGCAACACCTACATCTCGGCCAAAAGCATCCAGTCGGTAGGTCGCGTTTGGTTTATTTCGCTCGCGCCTGCTAGTAAATATAACTCTAACGTTACCGGAATCGAATGTAGTACCATTGGAATGAAGTCTATCGTTACTCGAATACAAATACATTCGAGTTACAATCGACTTCATTCCAATGGAAATGAATAGTTAAATAAGATTGTAGAGAAAGAAAATACATGATTTCAATGTTGAAATTACGAATCCAAGAAAGACAAGGTGTCCTAGTACCTACTGATACCGGTCACATATAAAAACTGCTATGACATTTGTAATTCGTCTAGATTTGCAGATGGAATACGTATTTTATCTGAAAATTTACACAACTTCATAATTGTGAGAATTATATAGAATATTAGTATATTATAATTTTCTAATCATTTTTTTAAGCGTCTTACGAAAGAAGACTTCCTAATTCGTCTGGATTTTATTTTGCAATTATTTTAACAGTTCTAAATTGATTTTTACAATATTTTTTTGTAATTGATAAGATTTCTTCTCTGATTGATCCATTGTAATGTTGTGACGTGTTGAAGTTGACATATTTTTTTACAACATATATTGTTCGAAAGTAAAATCTATATATTTTATAGGTGCGATCAAAATTAAAATCCCACCTTCCCATCAAAGTGAAAGCCTATGTTCGGTAGTGGACAGTTAACCCTTTGAGTGCCGACGAGCGCCATCGCGTTCGCGCGCATTGCAACTAAAAGTGCCACGAGCGACATAGCGCTCGTGAAATCAGTCGCTGTTTAGCTTGCTGTAAAAAAATATTAAAAATTGATATTTTTTGGAGAAGATACAGTTTTTTTAGAGACAAGGGCAAATGACATCAATACGACAAAGATTTTTTTGGCATTTTTAAGTAGATATTAGTAAAAATCAATGGCACTAAAAGGGTTAATTAAAGTGATATAGTCACGATATGGTTATACTTGTTAATATGTTATATTGAATTTATCAGGAGCGAGTTTCAATCGAGTGTCCATAGTTCGACCATTGCTCTGATGCGAGCACGTGTGATAGTGACGTATATTTTCCCTATTTGTTTTGTATCGCATTTTATATATTACGTACATATATCTTATCTAGTTTAGAAATTGCACTATCATTATTATGAATTATTACACAATAGCCAATAATAGTGATATGTACGTAATTCCTTACTAATATTATAAATGTGATAACGGATGATAGGATGATGATGATGATGATTGTAAATATGAAAGTGAGTTTATTTATTTATTTATTCTTTATGTGATCATTACAAAAAAATGTCTGATACAAAATGCGGACTTCACTATATAGTATAAAACAAAGTCGCTGTCGCTGTCTGTCCGTCCCTATGTATGTCCCTATCTTTAAAACTAAGCAACGGATTTTGAAGCGGTCTTTTTTAATAGATAGAGTGATTCAAGAGGAAGGTTTATATGTATAATACATGCATAATATAGTAGAGGAACAATGATAATTTTAGAGGTTTCAAATGTGATGTGATGTTAACCCGTGCGAAGCCGGGGCTGGTCGCTAGTAATACTATATAGCATTCTCTCCCGGTCAACCTTTGGCAAAACAAAAATGAATTATGCGGTGAAAGAAATTTGAAAATTGTCGCAAATAAATATTTACACGTACGTATCGACATACTTACAAATCACAACACATACAATGGAGAACTGCTGCACATTATGATTATATGGATCATACCAGAGAGAGACTGTACAAAAATCGATTGCTTGGGTACCTCTGTCCCATTCGTGTTGATTAATTAATTGATTAATTTTTGATTAATCAATGAATAAGTAAATAAATGAATGTATAAATAACCGAATGATTGGCTGAAATGATTGGAAAAAATATATAAAAAAAAACTAAAATGATAATTTCCCTTTTCGGTGTCGGTTAAAGATTGATTTTTTCTATCATTCAGCCAACTTGTCCCAGATTCTTCTGTTCTGAGAAAATTATGACTACAAACTATAGTTTTTGAACCTCAGATTGCTATTTCTTTCATTTAATTTAAACCATGAACTGTCCACTGTTGAACATAAGCCTTCCTCATAAGGAGAATTTAACCAGTAGTTGCCACGCTTGGCAGGCAGGTTGGCAACCGTAGTTAGGCTATTGCTAACAATATACCCAACTAGGTCGACCTGCTCGCGGTTCTCCCTGGAAACTGTCATGGTTAATTCCTGATGAATTCATCATGATGGGCTAATTGGCCTGTTTTCATTCTCATCGATCACCCTTCACTGGTGCTCCGCCAGCGTATCCCGTTAGCGCAGGCGGGGTTACCATACCATTTTCACGTATCAAAAAAAAAACCGTAGTTAGGCTTTTAGAGATATTTTAAGAGAGACGCTGCTACCTATTCCTTTATCATTAAGTTTTTTAGTCACCTCTTACGACACCCACAGGAAAGTAGCAGTTTAATATATTATACTAATATAATGACATACAAACTAAATTTAAAACGTTAATAGTAACGTAAGTCTTTGCAGAAATAACGAAGGGAATATTTTATCTTAGCAGCCCGTCCCGGCTTCGCACGGGTAGACATTTTTACATTTAAAAAAGTGGCCATTAAGGCTGCACACGCGACGGAAGCTTAAAAATGGAGTAACTTCTGCCGTTTTCCCAACACTTCCCTTCACCGCTCTGTTCCTATTGATCGTAGCGTGATGAAAAGTATACTATAACCTGCCCAGGAGTATGAAGAATAATTGTACCAAGTTTCGTTAAAATCCGTCGAGTAGTTTTTGTTTCTATAACGAACATACAGACAGACAAAAATTTTACTGATTGCATTTTTGGCATCAGTATCGATCACTTATCACCCCCTGATAGTTATTTTGGAAATATATTTCATGTACAGAATTGACCTCTCTACAGATTTATTATAAGTATAGATTGTACTTCTTGAGTAGATAGTATGCACTTAGGTACATGAGTATGATGTTTAAAAAGTAAAGACGTGTACACACTGGTCCGGTGTGCGGGCATCTGCGTGAAGTCGCGTGTCGCGTCAGCGGCCGACTTAATTAGAGCTCACGACAAAAATGAATGGAGACGCTTATATTTGTATATTTATTTCTTACATTGAGATGCTTGTGTGGTCTTTCCATTTGTTATATTCAAAACATAACAATGAGATTAATTTTGTTTCTTAATAAATAAAAAAAAAATAATTGTCATCATTTAAGAAATTAGTAGATTTGTAAGGAAATATAGAGTTAAGTATTTCAATTAAAGAAACTCTCGAATTTTATAGATCGAGTGGCTTCTTTAGTTCACATAGATTTATGTCTATTAAAACCATAATAACCAAGTATTCGGCAACGCATTCATCAAAACCGAATGAGGAGTTCAGGCGTTACGGTGAAACATATGTATATACAAACATACATGGATAACCCTCTCTTTTAACTTAAACGTAGTTGGGCAGAAATATTTTTACTAATATTATAAATATGAAAATTAATTTGCTTCTTATCTCTTAACACCTTAACCAATCACAATAAATTCTGATAATAAAGTGTTCTATATAAGATGAGGAAGGATTACTCTTTATCCCGATCGGCATACATATCTACATCATACAAATAAAGTCAAGTGTTAAATCTAGTAATATATAAATAAACGGGCGAGAGATGGCCAGCAGCGTCCCTCTTAAAACATCGTTTAAAGCCTAACAGCGGATGCCAACCCGTCTGCCAACCGTGGTAATTACTGCCAAAACTCCCCTTATAGGGAAGGCTTATGTCCAGCAGTGGACAATTAACGGCTGAAATAATATATATAAATAGGGGGGAAAGAGGTTATTAACAATGGAGTTTGACAGCCCCATTGCTAGCAATATGCCCTATTAGGTTGACCTCCACGTGGTTCCCCTTGGAAACCATCGTGAATTTCTCCTTTTCTTCTTCTTCTTTTTGAATTCATCATGATGGGCTAACTGGCTTGTTTTCATTCTCATCTATCCCTCTTCACTGGTGCTCCGCCAGCGTATCCCGTTAGCGCAGGCGGAGTTATTTTCATTACATTTTCACCCATCCAAAAAAAATAATATATATATATAAACAAACGCATTAAGAATATAATCGACTCCATACCTTTCTGTATTTACAAACGGTCCGCGCGCACCTGTATATTGACTGATGATGGGGCCAGACTGAATATGTAGTATAATACCTTACGACGTTATTTTCATAAATTCGGCGGGTGGCCAGCTACCGCCCCGGGGATATCGCGTGCGGTATGTGCCCACTGATAGATAGGCTCGTGATATATGGAAACTATAAGAGATAGACTATACAATTTATAAAAAATAGATTATAAAATAGTTTTTTTTTAATATATATACACAACAAACAAGTAAGTATAAGATTGTTGTATTACTTCGATGTTGATTATGGATGAGTTCGGATAAATTCAAACTAGTTAAGAATCTTTATTTTAAAGGAATGAAAATGGAATGCTAACCCCGTATGTGGTATTTTTTTTAATGGATGATAATGGAATGGTAACCCCACCCGCGCTATCGGTATACACCGGCGGGGCGCCAGTGAAGGATGATAGGTGAGGATGAAGTAGGTCAGTTAGCCCATCGTGACGAATTCAACAAGAATTGTTCACGATGGTTTCCAGGGGAAACCACGTGGAGGTTGACCTAATAGGGCATATTGCTAGCAATAGGGCTGTCAAACTCCATTGCTAACAATCCCTTTCCCCCCGTATGTGGTATTAGTATATGCTAGCACTAATGATTGATGGAGTCAGGTTAGTAGACCTATAATGAACTTAGTCACGAAGGTTTCTCGGGGTTTTCCAAATAGGTTTAGAACTGAAGGGGTTATAAGATGGCAGGCTTTAAAAATACAACCGAATTGAAAATAAATAGGTGTAAGAGTGGACAAGAGTAAGTTAAACAAAATTCGAATTAGAAGTTCCAGTCGCAGGATGTTAATGGATTCTTAGTACCATATTTATCGAATGGAAATAACTTCAAGCATCGCTTTCCGTACCGCAAATCTTTAACTAAAGGGAGGTCATGTGTGCTCCGGTGCGATTTTAATCGAGCATTTCGCCAATCGATTCCGATCGACATTGCAAAACTTTACACTGATTGCAAGTTTGCGATTCGATTTATGATAATGCGGGATTGTGATAAGCGAACGTGAGAGCATGTGAACTGTGTGAATAGCGCTTTCTAATTTTAGTAAAATGTCATCCGGAGGGAGACTTTGTACAAAAGTCGATTGCTTGGGTACCTCTGTCCCATTCGTGTTTCAACCGTGAAGCAGCTGTGTTTCGGTTTGAAGGGTGGGATTTGGCGTGAATTTACAGGGTACAGAGGAATAACACCTGAGTCCCCAAGAATGGCAACCCATTGGGGGTATCATGGGCGAAACAGTATACTCAGTTATGTCCACGGTACTGCTCATGTCTATAGGCGACGGTTACCACTTTCCATCAGGTGGACCGTCAGCTTGTTTGCCATTCTAAGCTGTATAAAAAAAGTAACGTTTTTAATTGATATTAAATTAAGTGTCGGTAATATCGGTACCTCACCGATATCTATATATTGCGTTTCTCTGGAAATTGATAATGGAAAATAAATCATTACCCAATTCAATATAATACATAGATGTCGGATTTGTATATTTAGTTCGATCAGGTTTTTAATTTCGATATTTTATATTGGACAATCAATATGTATTTGACGATGACGATGACATCAACTGTTAGCTGCCGGAGGGAAAGGGATTGTTAACAATAGAGTTTGACTGCCCCATTGCTAGCAGTATGCCCTATTAGGTCGATCTCCACGTAGTTCCCCCTGGAAACCATCGTGAACAATTCTTGTTGAATTCGTCACGATGGGCTAACTGTCCTGCTTCATCCTCACTTATCATGCTTCACTGGTGTCCCGCCGGTGTAGACCGATAGCGCGGGTGGGATTACCATTCCATTATCATCCATAAAAAAAAAAAAAAAAAACTATTAACTGCCCATTGCTGAACATAGGCCTCGCCCGTAAGGAAGGTTTTGCCAGTATAAGCCACGCTTGGCAGGCGGGTAGGCAACCGCTGTTAGGCTTTGGTGATGTTTTAAGATGAATGCTGTTTTGATATATTGTAGTGTAATCCCAGTTTAGAATATGCCATCCCTTCCTTTCTCATGGGATGTAAGAGGCGACTAAGAGAATTTATTGGTCAAAAGATGGGCAGCAATAGTTAGTCGTTGGTTATGTCATATCACCAAAGCCTAAATGCTGTTGCCATCCCGTCTGCTGTGGCAACTACTGACAAAACCCTACTTATGGGGGAGGCCTATGTTCAGCAGTGGACAGTTGATATGATGATAGAACATATCATGATGATGATGATGATACATATTAATATAAATAATTAATAAAATTTTTAGTATATTTTCTATTTCTTCTCAGGTCAAATAATAATATACTTTATTACTCAGACTACAATTTGGTCCATTTTGTTAGTAACAATTTTCTTACAAACTATGTTAGTAAAAAACAAAAGCAAATTAATTTAATAAAAGCAGTTCACTCAGATGTGAGCCAGCCGACTAGAACAGCATCTGAATGAAATGCACAATTATAAGCGAGTTATATTTCTCGCCTATTACTTTCAGAATGCTGTTGGTACTTGTCCTAACCCTGTGTAGCAACGATGAAGTTCTCTTTCTCCTTATAGCGTAGTAATCATCTACGCGAGATTGAGCAAACATGCTGGAGGCGCTACAAAAGCGAGGTATCCCCGACAGCACTCTACTCTAAAGGTCAAAATTTTTTTTATAAGTTTCCAATCCATCTAAATTCATTCTATGGTTTCACAATTTTGAATTAGATATAACAATTCTTTATGCAATCAATTTGATTTACCTTACCGTTGACCACATTTGGTGATTGTTGAAGCTTTGCTTTGTAGAGCAAATATTTACTTATTAATTTATTATATAATAAATAGGTACTCTTTATTGTTTCCCAAAAAAAAAAAAAAAATATAAAAATAGTAAACTTATAATAGATACAAACACTGTCGTCACCAGAGGGAGACTTTGTACAATAGTCGTTTGCTTAGGCACCTCTGTCCCATTCGTGTTTCTACCGTGAAGTAGTTGTGTTTGCATGGCTGTGTTTCGGTTTGAAGGGTGGAATACGGCAGTGAATTTACAGGGTACAGAGGATAACGACTGAGTCTTCAGGTATGGCATCGCATGGGAGGTATCATGGACGAAACAGTATACTCTGTTATGTCCACGGTACTGCTCATATCTATAGGCGACGGTTACCACGTTCCATCAGGTGGGCCGTCAGCTTGTTTGCCATTCTAAGTTGCGAAAAAAAAAAAACAATTACAAGAAATTATCACAGTATTACAATAATATTGTTTTTTAAAGCACCAATCAACAAATGTCTCTGACTATCTATTCAGGGATTATAGTCATAAGCATATTTATTTATTTTTTACATTCCATTGAACAGAATTTAGCTAAAAGATTAATTAAAATATTTGACGTTTTGTTATTTTTAACTTTACTTTTTAGTATAGTCATCGCCACCTAAGTTGATAAAAATAAAACTAAACCAACTAAACTTGACTAAATCCTTATTCAACATATTGTTGCTGATTTATTGGAATGCAACAAAGAAGTATTTTAATTAAGGACTCTTGTGCTTCTCTGAATTTTCGTTCACTTTAAGGCACGTTCCCACTTTGGCCGCTTTTAGGTATATTTTTAACAGATAAAAATAAAAAATAGATTAATTCACGGAATATTTTAATTTACTAAATTCATTACGTTATTATTTCAATAATAATAATTAAAACAAATTTTGGTTACATTTTTTTGTCCCACTGAGGTGGCAAACAAAAAATATGGCCCGCCTGATGGTAAGTGGTTACCGTAGCCTATGAACGCCTGCAATACCAGAGGAATTACGCGCGCGTTGCCGACCCTGAAGAAACCTCTTTACCTTCCTTTTAAAGAATCTCATGCTGTAGTCTCTTGGGAAAACCTCGGCAGGGAGCTCATTCCATAACCATTCCATAAAAAAACTATAAGATGGGGTTCTTCAAAAGGGGGGTCCTTTTGAAGAATCCCATCTTATAGTTTTTTTAGAAAAACTTCGACATATCGCTCATAGCATAACTTGAGCGTTCTTGGGAGAAAACAACTCTGAAAATTGCGTGTCTTTTAATTCTATTAGTTCAGTTTTACACTTACAGGTTGGTCTCATAGAAATTTTACCAAAATCGGTTCAGTGGTTTAGTTTATAAATATAGAAATGACTGGTTTTGCCACAACTGAAATCTGTCGTTTTTCTTGTGGAACAATTTTAATTGTTGCTTTCTTTAAAGTATATTAATTAATTAATTTAAACTTCAATGTAAAATTATATAAGTAAGTGTACATATGGCGGACTTAACACCTAATGGCGTTCTGTACCAGTCGACCATGAGGCAAGCAGAAAATTAAGTAGGCGGTGCATTTACTAATAAAATATGTATAAATATTGTTACTTCATATTACATGCATATATTCATAAATATACACACATATCAATCTTTAACTGTCCACTGCTGGACATAAGTATCCCCTTAGGGGGTTTTACCAGCAGTTGCCCCGCTTGACAGTCGAATTGGCAACCGCAGTTAGGCTTTGGGCTTTGGAGATGTTTTAAGAGGGATGCTGCTGCCCATCCCTCGGCCGCCCTTAGTCGGCTATTACGACACCCACGGGAAAGGAAGGAGTGGCCTATGCTGGGACCACACGATGATAGACAATGACGATGATGAATAAATCACGGGATTTGATCATTATAATACAGTCAATATAATACATCCTAAAAAGCCTGACTGCGGTTGCTAACCCGTCTGCTAAGCGTGGCAACTAATGGCAAACTCCCCTTAAATGGGGGAGGCCTACGCTCAGCAGTGGACAGATAACGGATAGATGATGATGATGATGATGAACGTAATATTTTAGTTCATCTACTACTCCATTATTAAAGAAAAAAAACCTCAAATAGGCACATTTTTTACTAAAATTGGATTTTTATTACTCTGTAATAACGCACGCGTCAAAGTTACATAATTTTGATACAAAAAAAAAAAAACAAAGTTCAAAGATTCGCTTTGAACTGGCATGGCATTGCGGGCGGTGTGCCCGCCGCCAGTGAACCGTGTCGGTCGCGATGCGTGGCGGCGCGGTCGCGACCTCGCCGCCACGCATCGCGACGCGCGCCCCCAGACGCACTAATTACTACGTCGACGATATCCACTGTGGAACGTGCTCATGCAGCGTGACGGGGATCTTGATGCCGCTGTGAAAGTAAGAATGACTGATTAAGTTTTCGAGCCTCGCGAACGCGACGCGAGTGTGGGGCCCTACGTTTATTTATTTATTTAACACTTTATTGTACTAAAAATACAAGGTTTTTTATTTTAGTGGATGATCATGAAATGGTAACCCCGTCTGCGCTGACGGTATACGCTGGCGGAGCACCAGTGATGGATGATAGGTGAGAATGAAAAGGCAGGTCAGTTAGCCCATCGTGATGGTTACATTTGGCATTCAGCACGATGGTTTCCAATGAGGGATTTCGGGGAAGTCGACCTGACAGGGTATATTGCTAGCAATGGGACTGGTAGTCCCCATTACTAACAATACCTTCCCCCCACAACAGCACAGGATTTGTTGAATATATTTACTCTATTCAACATATTATCTCTTAGCATATTAAAACTAAACCTCCGATAGAAAGGTGTTCAATACATGTTTGAACGTCTTACTACAAAAGCGAGTTCAACTGTAAACAAAAACAAACAAAAATTAACTCTTTCCTATTAAAAATAAAATGCATTTTAAAGTAATAAATTTTATTAAAGAGGTTAGGTATCATCATATCAGTGTTTAAATGTCCACTGCTTTTGTAAATTTACTTATAATGTAGGTATTGGCCGTCTGGTCCCGGCATAGAATAAGCCATCCCTTTTTTTCCCGTGGATGTCGTAAAAGCCGATTAAGGGAGGGTGAGAGATGGACAGCAGCGTCCCTCTTAAAACATCTCTCAAGTCAAAATGCGGTTGCCAATCCGGCTGCCAAGCATGGCAACTACTGGCAACACTTCCCTTATGGGGTAGGCTTATATTCAGCAGTGGACTTATAATGGGTCTTGAATCATACCAGAGGGAGACTTTGTACAAAAGTCGATTGCTTGGACACCTCTATCCTATTCGTGTTTCTACCGTGAAGCAGTTGTGTTTGCATGGCTGTGTTTCGGTTTGAAGGGTGGGATATGGCGTGAATTTACTGGGTACAGAGGAGTAACACCTGAGTCCTCAGTAATGGCAACGCATGGAGGGTATTATGGGCGAAACAGTATACTCTGTTATGTCCATGCTACTGCTCATGTCTATAGGCGACGGTTACCACTTTCCATCAGGTGGGCTGTCAGTTTGTTTGCCATTCTAAATTGTATAAAAAAAAATATACCAAGGAGATTTTGTACTAAAACAAAAACGTTGGTATCAGTTGCAGCATAACTAACTATTTTTATTTCAAAACAAACTGTTGAATTGATATTATTAAAATTTCTTTTAAACCAATCTGAAGGTAAATAAATCCTTTCAGATAAAAACCAGAATTTTCCAAATCGCTTTATAAGTGATGAAGTTCTGAGGTGACAAACGTCAAGGAAGTACTTGTACAATCGAACTGAGAACAGCAGGAGTATTTCCGAACCGATACGACATCATAACCTTCAAGAAAAGAGCATATTCTTTTTTAAAAGGCCGGCAGCACACCTGCAATGCCGTAGGTGTTTTGAGTGATCATGGGCGGCGGTAGTCACTTACAAGGTGAGCCACATGCTCGTTTGCCCCCTGTGTTGTAAAAAACATGCTTTTTAATCGACTTCAAAAAGAAGCGTTCCATTTTTAAATAATTCTAATCAATTAACTAGTAATATCTCTCTCTCTCTCTCTCTTCAGTCGTACACTCTTAACAGAGTGGTAGTTTTTATGATGATAGTGGATCGTCTATGAGGCCCTCCTTCGCGATTGAGGTCCTCGCAATGCGTCTCCATCTACTTCTGCTCAGCAGAGGGAGAGTATTCCATAATAGACTGCTGTGTGGCTGTTTTGATGACGGCAGTTCATCGCGTTGGTGATCTACCCCAAAAAGGTTTGCCTTGTACCAGTAATATGAACTTCTGCAAAATAACATCTAGTTTAATAAAATATTTAGTATTTAACTACAATTTCCTAGTGAAAGTAACATCCCTACACACAGCTCCGTATCTTGGTTGCGATCTTCCCTCGCGGCAGATCGCCGACCGTGGCATCCCTGCATGCAATTGCAGCTTATTGTTGCAATCATGTCGGACGTTATATGTCTATATTATTAAACGTTAACTTTACATTATTTTATAACGATTTTATTTATGCTATTTATATATTTCAGAAACACATTACCACCGTGTGGTCTCGGCATACAGTTGACCACTCCTTCTTTTCCCATTGGTCCCGCCTGCCAAGCGTGGCAACTACTGGTAAACCAACTAAGAGGCAGGATTCTCTTCGGCAGTGGACAGTTGAAGGCTGTTATGATGATAATGATGAGCAAAATGCTTTGAAAATGTTTAGACTTCTGAAAATGAATATTGAGGCTTAATAAAAAGAAACAAAACTTTTTGTGGTCTTGTCATATCTAATTTTTTTGCGGTTTACAAAATATCTCTCAAATTGGAATAATAGTTTAGAAAAAATGAGATAAATATCTTGTTGAACACGCAGTTACGTTAATGTTATAATCGAACAACCTCTACAATGTAAATAACATTGTGGAAGTTGATTTTTTCTCACATGATAAGAGTAAATTATACGCCGTAAAAATGTCCTTGACCCGGCACACCGTGGACCATGGGGTTAGAGCACTTTTTGTCTGCCAATCGCCAGACACTAATTTCCGGCGTGCCTACATTGTACACCTGCCCAGAGCTGGATGTTTCGGATCAATTCATGTAATTGGTGTATTGTATGACAAAAAACATGGTAGTTCTTTGCTGTAATACTAGATATTTTTTTAATAGATAAATATGGGATGGGGATACGCAGGCTTACTACGTTTACTGTTTGAGCAGGTGGGACACCAATGAGAGATTTCGGTGAGGATAGAGTCAGATCAGTTGGTTCATTGCAAGAAATTCACCAAAAATCAGACATAAAGTTTGAAAATGATATTCTCCAAGAGATACTGCAAGGAGATTGATCTGATTTTTATGCATACATTTTTGGCAATGAGTCCTTTAATTCCTGACACAATCACAATGTTCTTTGTAATAATCTTCTGTGCTTTATGTACGTGTCTTCAGATCAAGTCGTTGAAGAGTAGATAAAAAGGAGAGAGTGCCAATCCTTTTAATCTATGGGAGGGGAAAGGGTTGTTAGTTAATTAAAGGATTGTTAAAGGGTTTAAAAGTCCCATTGCTAGCAATATACCCTATCAGGTTGACTTTCTCACGGTTCCCTCTGGAAACCATCGTGTTCAATTCTTAGCGATTCACCCAGCCCATCACGATGGGCTAACTGCCTTCCACTTCATTCTCACCCATAATTCCTCACTGGTTTAATAGCCGCCAGCGTATATCATTAGCGCAGGCGGGGTTACCATTCCCTTTATCTACTATTAAAAAAAAAAACCTTTTATTCTTACAATCTTCCTCAGAAACAGTAAAGGATAGCAAAAAATCAGAATTAGTGAATATATTGCGCAAAAATAAAGCGAATTGGGAATTATTTGGTGATCTCTTCGAAAGATATATGGAATAGCACATTTTCTATGTTTCTAGAAATTGTCGTGTGAGTATTTACGAGGGCGGGTGATGGCGTCTCGTCGCTTAGCAACCGCTCGGCGCCACGGAGGCTGTTATGTCGTCAAGTACCGGTTTCATGGCCTATTTGTGGGTACTGATCGCCTGAAGTTGTAAATTGATAGTTAATTTATTTTAGTATGAATTTCAGTTATGTTTTCCTATTTTGTTTAATAACTTTATCTAATGATATTTATATTGTCGTGTTTTATGTAACAATCATCACATCAGCCTTTAACTGTCCACTGCTGAGCATAAATCTCCCTTTTGGAGGGTTGTACCAGTATTTGCCACGCTTGGCAGGTAGATTGACAATCGCAGTTTTTAGAGATGTTTTAAGAGGCACAATGCAGCCCATCGTTCGCCCTTCCTTAGTTACCTCTCACGACACCCACGGGAAAGGAAGAGGTGGCTTATTCTATGCCGGGATAACGTGGCCACATTATGTTACAATAGTATACAATGATTGGTGTTTTTGTACAGTTGGGAATGACAAACCAACTTATGGTTAACTTGATGCAAAGTGCAAACCCCTTTAATATTTTAGAATACACTGTGACGCACATGGTACCTCTAATTGGTTGACATTCTTGATGCCTCTGTGCTCTGTAATTTGACTATCATACCTTTGAATTGCTACGCAAAGACACCTGACTAACAGCAGAAACAAGAGTGAGACAGATTCTATTATAGACGATTTCATATGAAATCATCGACAAGTAAAATGTAATTTTTAGACATCTAAATCCTGCCCATCTTAAGATTGATTTTTAAATTGATCTGCTCCAGAATAGAACTTGGATCTTCATATATTTTATTTTATTATATATTACACAGTGGGCAAACGATCATGCAGCTCACCTGATGGTAAGTGCCTAGCGTTGTTCCTGTACACCCACAATATCGATGGAAGCAGAGGAACAGGTGTACTGTCGGCGTTTTGAAAAGGAATGTGCTCTTTTTCTTGGAGGTTAGGATACTGTTTGGAAATACTGCTGCTGTGAGTTGATTTTAAAGCATGATTACTTAATAGTTTCATGTACAGACAGTATTGCCAAATTGAGAAATTTTTCGCAATTTTAGGGTATAATTTTACTGTTAGGGAAACTTTGGAGAAATAAAATGTTGTCTGGAAGAGATTGCTTAGCAATAAGACCGCCTTTTGTACTACACTATACTTATTGAAAATTGTTCAACAAATCCTGTTATGTTGGTGCAATAAAATGTTAAATAAATAAAAAATAAATAAATAAAATTCTTAGAGACATTTTTTGGAAATTTTAAGTAACAGTTTTAGTATTGGTAAAGTCTGTAAAGGTATACAATAAACTAAAATTCGATAATGAAGATACGGAAAGGGGGAAAACAGAAATAGAAGGAATGACTCTTTTGGTACAAGGCAAAACACGGTGAAGAACGATACAAGATGCGATTGGAGTATAAGTTCCAGAAATCGTATCGATTTGGAAAAAAAAGTATTTAAAATTTGGATGAAAATCAAAATTGGCATCGGGCAACACTGTGTGCAGTATGGCGCCTGCGCTACACAGGCCATCAAATGAGAACGAACATTAATCAAGTCAGTAGTATCTAAATATATTAAAAGTGTTTAAAATTGCACGGTAAATACCTAGTGAGATTGCCCGGTACCGAAAAGTAAACTTGTCTGAACAATTTATTTGGTTCAAAATCATGAGAGTTTACTTTAATTTTTTTTTGTCCGTAACTTTTTCGGAAACCTTTTTTTATATACAACTTAGAATGGCAAACAAGCTGACGGCCCACCTGATGGAAAGTGGTAACCGTCACCTATAGACATGAGCAGTACCATATATATGTCAGAGTATACTGTTTCGCCCATGATACCCCCCATGCGTTGCCATTCCTGAGGACTCAGGTGTTATTCCTCTGTACCCTGTAAATTCACTGCCATATCGCACTCTTCAAACCGAAACACAGCCATGCAAACACAACTACTTCACGGTTGAAACACAAATGGGACAAAGGCACCCAAGCAAACGACTTTTGTACAAAGTCTCCTTTTGGTGAATTAGTTTAACTGGTTTTTCAATTGAATTTATAAGACATAATTTTTAATTATGTAAAGCTTAAAAAGAATGTATATAGATTGGTCCCATAGAAATTTTATCAAAATTGGCTTAGTAATTTAGTTTTTAGATCAAAATAACTGGTTTTGTCACAATTGAAGTAGTTTTTTTGTGGAATACAATATTGTGTTAGTGGAGAACCAGTGGGGGATGGTAGGTTGAAGATGAGGATGAAGTTAGATCATCTGGCCGAATTTATTAAAAATCTAAGATAGTTTCCAGGGTCGATAGCGAGGAGGTCATTGCGGCAGGATATATTGCTAAAAAGGGGGACTAAACTCCTTTAGAGAATTTCTTACCATCCCTTCCCTCTTACCAAGATGTCCTTAAGAGGCGATTGAAGAAACAAAGTGAAGGAGAAGAAATTTTCAAATATTTCTTTATACTGAGACACCAGGTAAGTGGCAGTAGTAGATTAGAAGACTCCTGTTATCGAGAGACTCCCATTGTCCAACAGTGGGATGTTATTGGACGATTAACCACAATCATATATTTCATCGTTTGCACATAGTTCATTTCCCACAAGATTCGTTTCATTATAAACGAATGTGATCGTAAAATTCTCGAATTGGTCAAAATTTGAAATGACCAGTTGTCCCCCGCACCCCGTGTCCCGCGTCCCGCGTCCCGAGCCCCGCGTCCCGACCACCCAACGCTATTGTCCAGTGTCATTCGACCACGCTATTTGTATGTGTGTGCGTACGCGAATTGGGACTTATCGAGTCGCGTTCGCTATTGACAACGGCAAGAAGCGAAGGGAATTTATTTGTCAATTCTGTTTAATGTATAATTGTGAAAGTTTGTAAAGGTATTTAGATGCTCGTTACTGAATCACGCTTAAACGGTTGAATAATTTTAAATAAATTTTGGGACATAGATACTGGGTCAATACTGAGCAGATACTTTTTATGCTAAAATGTACATGTGAGTAACTGAGAGTTACAACCTTTAATACAAAAAAAAAAAAGAAAACGAGATTTGTAATAATATATCTATCAGTCTAGTCAATATATTTTAATAAATATATGATATGGCGTGAATTTACTGGGTACAGAGGTATAACACCTGAGTCGTCAGGAATGACAACGCATGGGGGGTATCATGGGCGAAACAGTATATTCTGTTATGTCCATGGTACTGCTCATGTCTATGGGCGACGGTTACCACTTTCCATCAGGTAGGCCGTCAGCTTGTTTGCCATTCTAAGTTGTATAAAAAATTGTTTTAGTGCAATAAAGAATATATATATATATATATATATATATATATATATATATATATATATATAAAATAAAATAAGCACAAAATAGTTACAATACTTACTAATATTATAAATGTGAAAGTTAGTTTGCCTTAGTATAACGCCTTAATGGCTTAATCACTATGAAATTTGGTACGCATTTACTACATAGAAACAAGAATAAGGATATAGGTTACTTTTTATACCGGTCAACGAACATATTCCGTTGATACGAACGAAGTCGCGGGTAAAAGCTACTATTAAATAAGTTATAGCATATCTCGAAGAAACGACAACTGATGGGGAAGAAAAGTTCTCTTTATAGGCGACCCCGTACGGGCAAACGCAGTGTAGGACGACGCCTCCACTACATGGAGTGACGACCTGAAATGCATTGCAGGGAGTCAGTGAACGCAAGTAGCTCAGGACCATTCCTTATAGCAGTCAATGCGGGAAGCTTATGTCCAGCAATGGACGAATAATGGCTGAAATAATGTTGACGATGATTAAATAAACTATAACAGCAGGTCTTTTTTATGTAAACAGATTGAATGTAAGAAGTTAAGTAGGTCTTATGATTTATTAACTATATTAAACTACAAACATAAATAATGAATAAATGATTAAAAAATAATATCGTTCCCCTCAAAGAATGATACAATTACATAAAAATACGTATACAATTTTTTTTTTTATTAAATTTATTATTATCACGATTCTAATTATCTTCGCTGTGAGGAAATGTGAGTCCAGTTATTTCAATTATGCACATGTATATTTAAACAAACAATTTGCACGACAGCTCCGCAATTTCGTATTGAAATCACTACATTCATATGTGCATGGAAACCGTACGGAGTTATGTTTATCACAAACAGACAATTTTCATGCTGTTACTGTTGTCACGTACGTTACCGTGATATATATCACAATTATTTACTAATTTTATTGGTATCGCTATAGAGCTGTCGATACGAGACGAACGGCGCTGTTGGTCCCCGTCGGCCGTGGGAACCCGCAGATTCCGCGAGATTAATCCATCGGTCGCTTCTTCTCACTTTGCATGGTTTATTTAGGTGTAGCGACGTATTTTTAACCGACTTCGAAAAACGATGTTCTTCATTCAATTCTAATTAATAAAACACACAGTCTTTTATTTTCGCTAATTTTAAATGGTTTTAATTATTGTAATTTATTATGGTTAGCTGTCTCGAGATTTTGTCGTACAAATTAATATATAAAAAAACAAATATATACATATACATATAACTAAATTATTAAAAATAATTATTGTCTTTAAATATTATTGCTTAATTTATAAAAATCATAAAAGTGTGTTAAGATTATAATCTTTCTAACTTAGACTCATCATTATTATAATATTACATTATAATTTATTTCAGTTGAGGTCTTAAATAAAAAAAAAAAATAACGACTTCAAAACCCACTAATAAGTAACATCGTAGTAAAGCCGGGAAAATTACAAGATCTTACAAAATACTTGATTTAAAGCAAAGAATTAAAATTTAAATGAAATAAGTTTTCATCCCCGATATGAAAATAAGGGATGAAAAAAAAAATGTTTGCTGTATAAATATAACTTCTTAATCAAATCATTGTTACCGCATAATAAATTTATAACTCGATAATTAATACCAAGTTTAGCTCAAATTAAATTTAATTGCTCAGCATAAGTCTACACGAGTGATATGAAGTCATCACCATCACCTTAGTATCATAGTGCTATTTACGTAAAGGTCGTGACATAATTATCTTATTAATAAACCAAATACGTACAAAGGCTGTGACAATAAAATGCGTGATTGCCAGCTTTTAAAACCGTTCACACACATACCACGAACTAAAACAATCGCCACTCGGTCCCATAATCCTTCATTCGGTCACATCGCTATTTAAAGTCGGCCCTTACACCGTAGAAGCGAATATTGCATTCTCAACATTCCATAATATAATGGGACAAGTTACAAGAGGAGGCGATTTAAACAATAAGCTTATTAAATATCTTGAAATTAGTTCCTAGATCACTACTAGATTAGGACCAACCAAACTAAACAAAGTACAAGAACCTCTATAAGGGTGGGATACGGCGTGAATTTACTGGGTACAGAGGTATAACACTTGAGTCGTCAGGAATGACAACGCATAGGGGTTTTATGGGCGAAACAGTATACTCTGTTATGTCCATGGTACTGCTCATGTTTATAGGCGACGGTTACCACTTTCCGTCAGATGGGCCGTCATCTTGTTTACCATTCTTAGAATGGTATTGTATATATATTGTATAAAATAAATAATAAATATATCCTACATTATCATAGTAGGTCAAGTTGCACCTTGTCCGGTACCTATTATAAGGATTAAGTTTTTTCTACATTTGATAAACTTCAGTATTCATATTCTAAATCAAATACCAACATTTTATTTTTATTATATAGTTTGGTATTCCATTATTTCTGCCTATCCTAATAGTAGATAGAGGTAGCAACGACATCCCACGACGATCAAGAACCTCATGGGATTTCAAAAAAGAAGCTTTCATAAATTATCCGCTTCTGCATTGGACCAAGCTACAAAACGACCGATGTGAGAATTTGCATCGAATGGTCTTGGGACGCGCCGACGCAGCCTCTAGTGGGACAAAGTTTGTATATCTCGTATTTGTTATTGCGTCTTTTATTTATATACGTATATGGCAATTTTGGTTGTTGGAAAAAAAATAATACATTATATTATTAAAGCAAATTTAGGTTAGGATTCTTATACAGAAATGTTGTTTATTTAGAGATGTTTTAAGGATTAATGTCTTCCATAACTCAGGGGTATATTGCTTTGAGAATAGAGACCCTGGTTTCAATTCTTAGTGGGATTAACCCTTCTTTGCATAATGGTAGAAATTTCCATCATAACATTAAATGCCTAAAAATATATATAAATGACCAAGTTTACTTTCAGTTGATCGTGTCTGGATACCTTTTTAATGTCCATTGTAGGAAAAAAAAACATAGCTCTCAAATTTAATTTTTTAACCATTTTTCCTTTAATTTTGAACATGAATTATATCACATTAATTTATTTCACCTATAAAAAAAAAATCATGCAAAGAAGGGTCAAAACTCGTCTGGTTTGTATACTAGACATCTTAATTTGAATTAGAATTAGACCATAGCATCGAACTTATTTATTTATTACTCTTTATAATATTACCTTCTTTTGTTTATACTAAATAAATACAGTTTATGCACTGTATGCAAATTTTCTTGAAGTTTGTTTCAACATTAAAGATGGGAATGGCTAAGAAAGCACTGTCACAATTATGAAATTACTAAAGAAATAATAAACATATACATACATACACAAAGTTATAAAATAAATTGTACACATAATAATAATTTATATATATATATATATATATATATATATATATATATATATATATATACATATATATAAGGTGTATGCTGGCGTGGATATCACTGAAGAATGATAGATAAGGAAGACAGCAGGTACGTTAGCCCATCCTAATGGATTCTCCAAGAATTAAAGACAAAGGTTTCTAGGTGAAATCATCGTAGATTCTTGGAGAAATCCATTCTACCCGAGGAACAATTAGTCACATTAGAAAAGCCCACCCCCCATCTTGTATAGCTTAGTAATATCCTAGAGTGAACATATTCTATATAGTAATACAAAATATATAGGGGAAAAGGCCTGTTAGTAATGACGTCTAACAGCCCTATTGATGGCAAATATCCATTTATTTATTTATTTATTCATTAGTACATATATGTGTACATGGCGAATGCTTTTAGCATTCTCTCCCAGTGAACCATAGGGAAGTGTCAGAATACTTGAATGCGGTACTACTAATTATTGATATACATGCTTGCTAAAATTACACATATAAACGAATAAATATATGTAAATAACAAATATACTTACACATATATAAAATATACTAAAATATAAAGTACTTACTACGTACCCATCAGGTCGATTTCCAGTCAGTTCTGAAAACCGTCATGGTTAAATCATGTGGAAATCTTTATGATGGTCTAATTAACCTGCTTTCATCCTCACCTATCATCTTTCACCGGTGCTTTGCTAGCTTACACCGATAGCGCATACGGGGTTAACATTCCATTCTCACCAATTAAAAAGTAAATACATAATATAAATCTGACAGTGTAATAGATCTTTCCTCGAATTATCATCCAAATAGATACATTCAAATTTTATTCACACAAATTTCTCATCTCAACCAAACGTGTCTATGAAATGTTTATGCGGATTATGAACAAAATTGTGTATTGGAGTATTTGGAATCGAGTTTTGTGTGAGAATGTTTTGTGAACGCAAAAAGGACACGTCTGGACGCGGCGGTGTCTTTCAATGTGTTTTTTTTTTAGACATTTTGTGATTTGTCGGTAGTCACGAATTTACTGTAGCACAATGCGGGTATGTCCGGCGAAAGTGTAGGGGTGTCAATGTTCTATTTGTAATAAGCATAAATAAATATTGTAGGGTCTTGATTTTTATATATATATATATATATATATATATATATATATATATATATATATATATATATATATATATATATATATATATATATATATATATATATATATAACTAGGCATTGGTAATGTATGTATAAGTATAATAAATATAATCGTATTGTTTATATACTATATTCTAATATTTAGATTTATATTTGATTAGAAGAAACAGATTCTGTTGGTGTAGGAAACTGCCTAGAGTTTACAGTTACCCCGTATTTTTTTTATGGGTGAAAATGGAATGGTAACCCCGCCTGCGCTATCGGTATACATTGGCGGGGCACCAGTGAAGGGTGATAGATAAGAATGAAAACAGGCCAGTTAGCCCATCATGATGAATTCATCAGGAATTAACCATGATAGTTTCCAGGGGGAACCGCGAGGAGGTCGACCTGGTTGGGTATATTGCTAGCAATGGGATTCTCAGTCTCCATTACTAACAAATCCTTTTCCCCCTTCTTTTGTGGAGCAAAATGTTTATACTAGACGTAGGTAAAGCCATGCGTCACAACTAATATTTTAATATCATAAAATTATACCATATGCCGAGCACAGTTGGTATAAAACAGAATTATAATATATCCTTGAATTAACCGATTATTATTATAATGAAATAATTAAATATAAACACTATGCCACAGTGATTGGAATAACGAGCTGCTGTTTCGTAAATAATCATAATAATTGTGTCGTATTGTCAGTCTGTCGATTACGTCTCGATATTGGCTTGAATGTGTCAATTGCTTTTGAATGGTGACATGAAAATTGTCTAAATCGAATGCACCTTATTTATTGCTTAGTTAGTTTGGTGGATGAAAATGGTATGGTAACCCCGCCTGTGCTAGCGGGATACGCAGGCCAAGCACCAGTGAAGGGTGATAGATGAGAATGAAAACAGGCCAGTTAGCCCATCATGATGAATTCATCAGGAATTAGCCATGATAGTTTCCAGGGGAACCGCGAGGAGGTCGACCTAGTTGGGTATATTGCTAGCAATGAGGCTATCAAACTCCATTGCCAACAATCCCTTTCCCCCGCTTACTAGTAGTTACTTGCGTACCAGTGGGTAAAATTTTCAAAAATAATCTACATATATACATACATATTTGTCACGCCTGTCTCCCATTAGGGTAGGCAGAAACAACGGAACGCCAAATGCTTCGATTCAAACAAACCTCTTTCGCTTCTTCCACATTCATCAATCTTTTCATACACGCTCGCCGGTTACGGGAACTTTCAATTTGGCCCTTCTTCAGCACGTCGCCTATTTGGTCAACATACGTCCGTCTAGGGCGGCCCCTACCGACATCTAAATAAAAATAATAATCTAAACATAATCTATTATCTATGTTATTGATGAATTTTTGAAATCGCCTCAGATTTTTGAGTTTATTCGATATTAAACATGTAATAAAAATCGGTAAAAAAACTTTTAAGTTAAACGGTTTTATTTTATGTGCACTGAAAACTACAAAATAAATAAATAGTTACTCACCTATCAACCTACGTAGGTGATCTCGGTCATTAATGTCTCTGATGGTAGTGGTTGTCATAACATGAACCATGTCAGCGGCCGAAAGGCAGTTCATGAGAGAACACTAACACCAGGGTTTGCTTGGTAGGTAAACTAAGCAGCCCGCACTATAACAAGTAGGTATTTTGACCTTCTAGTTCAGAAATATTTTAGTACTAGGCAGAATAGCTTTTAGGCATATTAGACTAAAATAAAAACGTGGGGCCCATTAACTATTTCTGTATTACTTTCTACTATACTAAGTGTGGATTGCATCGACTTATTATAATCATCATCATCATCATCCTAGCGGTTTATCCCGGTCGCATCCGAAACCTCATAGCTCCGGAGTCCAGGGTCCGCTGAATCGACTTACTATAATCGTAACTGGAGGTTTTGACCATCAATAACCAGCCGTTACGGCTTCATCAGCGAACGCCGAGCTCATGATCTACCAAAGTATAAGATATGCTCTGCTATAGGTATGATTTCAGAGGGGCCCCACGTTTTTATTTTAGTCTAATATGCCTAAAAGCTATTCTGCCTAGTACTAAAATATTTCTGAACTAGAAGGTCAAAATACCTACTTGTTATAGTGCGGGCTGCTTAGTTTACCTACCAAGCAAACCCTGGTGTTAGTGTTCTCTCATGAACTGCCTTTCGGCCGCTGACATGGTTCATGTTATGACAACCACTACCATCAGAGACATTAATGACCGAGATCACCTACGTAGGTTGATAGGTGAGTAACTATTTATTTATTTTGTAGTTTTCAGTGCACATAAAATAAAACCGTTTAACTTAAAAGTTTTTTTACCGATTTTTATTTTCTTGTTTTTAGTATTTAGTGAAATTGTTTACCGAATATTCCTCATTTTATTTAATTCATTCAGTGCATCATTATTACATGGTTTCTTACCTGATAATTTAGTACAATCTAATTCCTCAATACATAGCCCTTCCAGAGACTTGACTCGACTTAGAGCCACGTATGCTTGTCCTTCCTCAAACCATTTTGAGCCCAAATATACTAGATATATAGACGGTGAATGCTCATGACAAAACTAAGGGCAACATCCTTTTTTCAGCCGTACCATAATTGAATTTTGCTGGAAACTGTATGGCTTTAGGGTAAATAACGTGCATGCCGTCTGTACCAAAGTCAATTAAAACTGATGATATATCTGTTTCGTACATTTGGGTTCGACGGAACTGAGGCCAAAAAGGTGTCTGAGTGTCAAGTGTCTGAGAGTCTAGTGTCTGAGTGTCTTGTATCCGAGTGTCCAGTGTCTGAGTGTCTAGTGTCTAGTGTTTAGTATCTGAGTGTCGAGTGTCTAGTGTCTAGTGTCTAGTGTCTGAGTGTCTGAGTGTCTGAGTGTCTAGTGTCGAGTGTCTGAGTGTCGATTGTCTAGTGTATGAGTGTCTGAGTGTCGAGTGTCGAGTGTCGAGTGTCGAGTGTCGAGTGTCGAGTGTCGAGTGTCAAGTGTCGAGTGTCGAGTGTCGAGTATCGAGTATCGAGTGTCTAGCGTCAGAGTGTCTAGTGTCTGGGTGTCTGAGTGTCAAGTGTCTGAGAGTCTAGTGTCTGAGTGTCTTGTATCCGAGGGTCTAGTGTCTGAGTGTCTAGTGTCTGGGTGTCTGAGTGTCTAGTGTCTAAGTGTCGAGTGTCGAGTGTCGAGTGTCGAGTGTCGAGTGTCGAGTGTCGAGTGTCAAGTGTCTGAGTGTCTAGTGTCTGGGTGTCTGAGTGTCAAGTGTCTGAGAGTCTAGTGTCTGAGTGTCTTATATCCGAGTGTCGGAGTGTCTAGTGTCTAGTGTTTAGTATTTGAGTGTCGAGTGTCGAGTGTCTAGTGTCTGAGTGTCTAGTGTCTGAGTGTCGAGTGTCTGAGTGTCTAGTGTCTAGTGTTTAGTGTCTGATTGTCGAGTGTCGAGTGTCGGGTGTCGAGTGTCGAGTGTCGAGTGTCGAGTGTCGAGTGACGTCGAGTGTCGAGTGTCTGAGTGTCTAGTGTCTGGTGTTTAGTGTCTGAGTGTCGAGTGTCGAGTCTCAGAGTGTCTAGTGTCTGAGTGTCAAGTGTCTGAGAGTCTAGTGTCTGAATGTCTTATATCCGAGTGTCGAGTGTCGAGTGTCGAGTGTCGAGTGTCGAGTGTCGAGTGTCGAGTGTCGGGTGTCGAGTGTCGAGTGTCTAGTGTTTTAGTGTCTAATGTCCGAGTGTCTAGTGTCTGAGTGTCTTGTATCCGAGTGTCTAGTGTCTGTGTGTCTAGGGTCTGAGTGTCTGAGTGTCTAGTGTCTGAGGGTCTAGCGTCTGAGTGTCTAGTGTCTGAGTGTCTTATATCCGAGTGTCGGAGTGTCTAGTGTCTAGTGTTTACTATTTGAGTGTCGAGTGTCGAGTGTCTAGTGTCGAGTGTCTAGTGTCTGAGTGTCGAGTGTCTGAGTGTCGAGTGTCTGAGTGTCTAGTGTCTAGTGTTTAGTGTCTGAGTGTCGAGTGTCAAGTGTCGAGTATCAGGTGTCGAGTGTCGAGTGTCGAGGGTCGAGTGACGTCGAGTGTCGAGTGTCTGAGTGTCTAGTGTCGAGTGTCTGAGTGTCGATTGTCTAGTGTATGAGTGTCTGAGTGTCGAGTGTCGAGTGTCGAGTGTCGAGTGTCGAGTGTCGAGTGTCGAGTGTCAAGTGTCGAGTGTCGAGTGTCGAGTATCGAGTATCGAGTGTCTAGCGTCAGAGTGTCTAGTGTCTGGGTGTCTGAGTGTCAAGTGTCTGAGAGTCTAGTGTCTGAGTGTCTTGTATCCGAGGGTCTAGTGTCTGAGTGTCTAGTGTCTGGGTGTCTGAGTGTCTAGTGTCTAAGTGTCGAGTGTCGAGTGTCGAGTGTCGAGTGTCGAGTGTCGAGTGTCGAGTGTCGAGTGTCAAGTGTCTGAGTGTCTAGTGTCTGGGTGTCTGAGTGTCAAGTGTCTGAGAGTCTAGTGTCTGAGTGTCTTATATCCGAGTGTCGGAGTGTCTAGTGTCTAGTGTTTAGTATTTGAGTGTCGAGTGTCGAGTGTCTAGTGTCTGAGTGTCTAGTGTCTGAGTGTCGAGTGTCTGAGTGTCTAGTGTCTAGTGTTTAGTGTCTGATTGTCGAGTGTCGAGTGTCGGGTGTCGAGTGTCGAGTGTCGAGTGTCGAGTGTCGAGTGACGTCGAGTGTCGAGTGTCTGAGTGTCTAGTGTCTGGTGTTTAGTGTCTGAGTGTCGAGTGTCGAGTCTCAGAGTGTCTAGTGTCTGAGTGTCAAGTGTCTGAGAGTCTAGTGTCTGAATGTCTTATATCCGAGTGTCGAGTGTCGAGTGTCGAGTGTCGAGTGTCGAGTGTCGAGTGTCGAGTGTCGGGTGTCGAGTGTCGAGTGTCTAGTGTTTTAGTGTCTAATGTCCGAGTGTCTAGTGTCTGAGTGTCTTGTATCCGAGTGTCTAGTGTCTGTGTGTCTAGGGTCTGAGTGTCTGAGTGTCTAGTGTCTGAGGGTCTAGCGTCTGAGTGTCTAGTGTCTGAGTGTCTTATATCCGAGTGTCGGAGTGTCTAGTGTCTAGTGTTTACTATTTGAGTGTCGAGTGTCGAGTGTCTAGTGTCGAGTGTCTAGTGTCTGAGTGTCGAGTGTCTGAGTGTCGAGTGTCTGAGTGTCTAGTGTCTAGTGTTTAGTGTCTGAGTGTCGAGTGTCAAGTGTCGAGTATCAGGTGTCGAGTGTCGAGTGTCGAGGGTCGAGTGACGTCGAGTGTCGAGTGTCTGAGTGTCTAGTGTCTGGTGTTTAGTGTCTAAGTGTCGAGTGTCGAGTGTCTAGTGTCTGAGTGTCTAACATCTGGGTGTCTGAGTGTCAAGTGTCTGAGAGTCTAGTGTCTGAGTGTCTTGTATCCGAGTGTCCAGTGTCTGAGTGTCTAGTGTCTGGATGTCTGAGTGTCTAGTGTCTAGTGTTTAGTATCTGAGTGTCGAGTGTCGAGTGTCGAGTGTCTAGTGTCTGAGTGTCGAGTGTCTTAGTGTCTAGTGTCTAGTGTTTAGTGTCTGAGTGTCTAGTGTCGAGTGTCGAGTGTCTAGTGACGAGTGTCTAGTGTCTAGTGTCTGAGTGTCGAGTGTCTGAGTGTCTTGTGTCTGGTGTTTAGTGTCTGAGTGTCTTGTGTCTGGTGTTTAGTGTCTGAGTGTCGAGTGTCGAGTGTCGAGTGTCGAGTGTCGAGTGTCGAGTGTCGAGTGTCGAGTGTCGAGTGTCTAGTGTCTAGTGTCTGAGTGTCTAGTGTCCGAGTGTCTAGTGTCTGAGTGTCTTGTATCCGAGTGTCTAGTGTCTGTGTGTCTAGGGTCTGAGTGTCTGAGTGTCTAGTGTCTGAGGGTCTAGCGTCTGAGTGTCTAGTGTCCGAGTGTCTAGTGTCTGGGTGTCTCAGTGTAGTCCTATTATTTGATACCCATATTGTGGTGGTTGTGGAAAAATATGTACCTAGTCCGCCATATTGGAACGGCGTCCATCTTGAATTTTAAATTTTGACATAATCATCGTGTTTTATTAGTGTAGCCCTTTCATTTGATACCCATATTGCGGGGGTTAAGGAAAAATATGTAATCCGCCATTTTGTATCGGCGGCCATCTTAGATTTATAATGTTATTGATTTTATTATATTGTATTGTCATCTAAATTAAATGTGTGTACCAAATTTCAGATCAATCTGACAACGGGAAGGTGCTTAAATTCCGATTTCTAATTTTGACCCAAATAAATAAATACCGTACAGGTCGAGCTAAATAAAACCGTTTAAAAATACAAATCTTTCCTTTTTATAATATTAGTATACACTTTTTTATATTACTATGGTGGCAAAAAAAAGGTTCTTGAGTGGCGACCCCGTACGGGCAAACTCAGTGTAGGACGACCCCCCACTAGATGGAGTGACGACCTCAAATGCATTGCAGGGAGTCAGTGGATGCAGGTGGCTCAGGACCGTTCTTTACGGCAGTCTATGGGGGAAGCCTATGTTGAGCAGTGGACGGATAATGGCTGAAATGATGATGGTGTTGATGGTGGCAAACAAGCATACGGCCCGTCTGATGGTGAATGGAGTTACCGTAGCCTATGGTGCCTGTAACACCGGGGATGTCACGCGCTCGTCGCCGACCCTAAAGAAACCTTAACACGCTCTTTTTGAACGACCCCATGTTGTAGTCTCTAGGGAAAACCTCGGCAGGAAGATCATTCTTCAACCTGAGTGTTCGCGGAAGGAAGCTCCTTCAAACCGCACTGTGCGTGACCATTCTGCTTCTAAGGTATGAAGATGGATTGCCTGCCGGTGGCGAGCGGCACGATAGTGAAAGGTTGATTCCTGATGAATTCATCATGATGGCTTAACTGGCCTGTTTTCATTCTCATCTATCACCCTTCACTGGTGCTCCGCCAGCGTATCCCGTTAGCACAGGCGGATTTACCATACCATTTTCACCCATCAAAAAAAACTGTCCACTGCTGGGGGAAAGGGATTGTTAGTAATGGCGACTTATGGCCCCATTGCTAGCAATATACCCAACCAGGTCGACCTCCACGTGTTCTCCCCTGGAAACCGTCGTGCTGAATTCCGAGTGTATTCATTACAATGGGCTAACTGACCAGTCCTTTCATCCTCACCTATCATCCCTCACTGGTGCCCCGCCAGCGTATACCGATAGTGCAGGCGGGGCAACTATTCCATCATCACCCATTAAAAAAAAACTGACCTGTCTCTTCATTATCACCTATCATCCCTCACTGGTGCTTCGCCAGCGTATACCATTAGCGCAGGCGGGTTACCTTTTCATTATTGTCCATTAAAAAAAAAACGGTCCACTTCTAAACATAGATCTCCTCCATAACGGGAGTTTGGCCAGTGGTTGTCACGCTTGGCAGGCGGGATGGCAACTGCAGTTAGGCTTTTGGTGATGTTTTGAGAGGGACGCTGCTGCGCGTCCTTCGACCATTTTTTTTATACCACTGAGGTGGCAAACAGGCATACGGCCTACCTGATGGTAAGTGGTTATCGTAGCCTATGAACGCCTGCAATACCAGAGGTATTACGCGCGCGTTGCCGACCCTGAAGAAACCTCTTTACCCCCCCTTTGAAGAACCCCATGCTGTAGTCTCTTGGGAAAACCTCGGCAGGGAGCTCATTTCACAACCATTTAGTTCCCTTAGTCTCCTCTTATGACACCCACGGGAAAAGAAAATGTATTTTATTCCCATGAAGCCCACCATGAAACCCATTCAATGCCAGGATAACATGGCAAACATAGTAAATTTATAAAATTCCCATTATCTACAATAATATTATAAAGAGGAAAGATTTGTATTTTTGTATGTTTGTAATAAATAAACTCAAAAATTACTTTGCCGATTGCAAAAGTTCTTTTACCATTAGAAAGCTACATTCACCCTGAGTAACAAGGGCTATATTTATTGCTAGAAAAGATTAGGGATCCTTACTAAAAGTTTAGTAACATAACTCAAGGTGTACAACAATGCTATAAAATATCTTTAGTAGCGTGCGCTGCGGAAACTATTGGTGACAGATGAAAAGTATGTTCTACAATATTGAAGAAAATATCAATAACTACAAAAAATACTACGATACTATATGTCCAACTATTATGGTTATGTCACAATGACCATTTATTTTAAATGTTGTAAAAATGTCCACCAGTGCCAAACCGGGACGGGCCGCTAGTTTATATCATATATTATATATATATATATATATATATATATATATATATATATATATATATATATATATACATAATTCCTCGCATTGCTAACTACAGAGCATGCCCTTAAACAGTGCAGAAAGAGCTGGTCCCGCAAATTAATCGGGCTCCCCATAATCCGGGCTCGTTAGGTGCGAGGGGAGGGGCGCGCGCGGGGCGTGCGGACCACCGGTGCGCCCGCGCCGTTCTGTAATCCGAGTGCGCGCGCACCGCGCCAAAGGAGCACTTTGTTACTGTACTGCAGGGAATTGGCAATTTGGCTTGTTATTTATTTTATTTTTATATTTTTATAAATGTTACAGCTACTACAAGAACCTTTCTACCCTACACTTACACCAAGAACCCTTCTTGACACGTTAATTAGTCGATAACTATGATAATTATAAGGAGAAATAGCCCGAAGGATAAGCAAGCTGTAGTGGCAATGGGCCGGTCACATAGCCCGAAGAACCGACAACCGATGGGGAAGAAAGGTTCTTGAGTAGCGACCGCGTACGGTACAGTGTAGGACAACCCTACACTAGATGGAGTGACGATCTGAAATGCATTGCAGGGAGTCAGTAGATGCAGGTGGATCAGTTCTTTATGGCGGTCTATGGGAGAGGCTTATGTCCAGCAGTGGACGGATGATGGCTTAAATGATGATGATGAAATGTTACAGCATAGATGTAGTTCTGTAAAATATATGTTTATTTTTTTTTACAACACAGGGGGCAAGCGAGCATGCGGCTCACCTCATGGTAAGTGACTACCGCCGCCCATGGTCACCCACAACACCTACGGCATTGCCGGCCTTTTAACCGGCAGCACACCGCACCTTTTAACCTTGGGACAGAGGTGCCCAAGAGGTAAACATTGTAAAAAGGGACATATGAATAAAGATATAACTGGAACAAACACTTATTCTAATGACTCGTAAAAAGAAACAATGTGATGCTTCATCGTGAGAAACTCCATGAAGCACTGTTCTCTGCAATAATGTAATTAAATATACAAAAATATTTACATACCAGTATATACGTATGTTGTATTTGTATAGTTTGCATGACTACTATAGAAATTAATTAATTTTACCAGAGGGAGACTTTGTACAAAAGTCGATTGCTTGGGTACCTCTGTCCCATTCGTGTTTCTACCGTGAAGCAGCTGTGTTTGCATGGCTGTGTTTCGGTTTGAAGGGTGGGATATGGCGTGAATTTACTGGCTACAGAGGAATAACACCTGAGTCTTCAGGAATAGCAACGCATGGGGGGGTATCATGGGCGAAACAGTATACTCTGTTCCGTTCATTTATTGCACTAAAATCATAAAAATATAAATGGCAATTAGAAAATTCAAGTGAAATATAATAGCATTAACTACAGATAATAGTAATTGCTTAATCATACATACATACAATCTGTCACGCCTGTCTCCCATTAGCGTGGGCAGAAACAATGGCACGCCAAATGCTTCGATTCAAACAAACCTCTTTAGCTTCTTCCACATTCATTAATCTTTTCATACACGCTCGCCGATTACGGGTACTTTTAATTGGGCCCTTCTTCAGCACGTCGCCTATTTGGTCAACATATGTCCGTCTAGGGCGGCCCCTACCGACATTTCCATTTATTCTTGCTCGATAAATCTCTTTCGTAATTCTTCTTTCATCTATCCTCTCCAAATGACCAAACCAACGTAACATTCCTTTTTCGATTTTTGTCACTACATCGTCTTTCAGTCCACACTTCTCTCTAATCACACCGTTTCTTACTCTATCTTTTAATTTAATACCACACATACTTAAATTGCTTAATCAATTAATATATAGATAATATTAAATATTAGAAAAAAAAAAGAACTTAAAAAGCGCTGCTCACACTAATAAAGGCCCGGCGATGGCGATTTTTTTCCACTTTATTTCTACCGCGCTGCGCCACCAAAATTGAGTTGTACGGCTTTCGCGTTGTTTTTTTCCCTTTTCGCCGCTCCCCGGCGGTCGCCGGTAATCACTTGTATGTTTATTTATTTATTAACCGATTTCAAAGACGCGAGGTGCACTTTCCGGCGTCTTAATAATCGGTGTTTATAATTAAAGCGCTTAATCTTCTATATAATATGGGAGTTTTAAACGTAAAAGATAATTCCGTTCGATTGGCGCTGTTCGTATGAATGCTAATGGATTTATTTTTATTGCAATACTAGTTGCTTTCTCTGGTTTCGTTCACGTGAATAATGTTGATATTATAATTTTTTTTTGTTTGATGAGTGAAAATGATATGGTAACACCGCCTGCGCTAACGGGATACGCCGGCGGAGCACCAGTGAAGGGTGATAGATGAGAATGAAAACAGGCCAGTTAGCCCATCATGATGACTTCATCAGGAATTAACCATGATAGTTTCCAGGGGAACCGCGAGGAGGTCGACCTGGTTGGGTATATTGCTAGCAATGGGATTCTCAGTTTCCATGATATTATAATATTATAAAGTCTTTTATTAATGTTATACAAGATTACCCACTGACGATTTTCAGGTACACGTTAAAACTGTAGTTAAATTTTTTTTTTTATATGCAATGTAGAATGGCAAACAAGCTGACGGCCCACCTGATGGAAAGTGATAACTGTTGCCTATAAACATGAGCAGTACCATGGACATAATAGAATATACTCTTTAGCCAATGATACCCCCATGCGTTGCCTTTTCTGAGGAACAAGGTGTTACGTCTCTGTACCCTATAAATTCACTAATCAATATGTTGTAACTATGTTATGTATAAGCATTTTTTTTATATTACAACGTTGGTAAACATGCATACGGTCCGTCTGGTCGTAAAAGAGGTTACCGTTGTCTATGGACGTAATTTTTTTTAATGGATGATAATGGAATGGTAGCCCCGCCTGCGCTAACGGTATACACTGGCGGGGCACCAGTGAGGGATGATGATGATGAAAAGGCAGGTCAGTTAGCCCATCGTGATGAATACACCTGGAACGATGGTTTCCAGGTGTATTCATCACGATGGATACAGCACGATGGTTTCCAGGGGGGACCACGTGGAGGTCGACCTGACAAAGCATATTGCTAGCAATGGGACTGGTAGTCCGCATTACTAACAATTCCTTCCCCCCCGTCTAGGGACGCTTGTAACAGCAAGGATGCTAGTTTCTGTCTTCAATCGTTCATATAAACGTAAGCACTAAAACATCTCTTAGCGTTTAGTTTTTGGACGGCATAGGCTTTGAAAAGCTGCCTTTTTTAACTTAGAATAACAGAAATATGGACCTCGTGGATTGCCAAGGTTCGTGCTGAAAATCAGCGCTGTAGTGTCCCTGACACTCTAGCATAATGCTGAGCACGGACCTCATTTTGCAGGTATTGCGACGCACGCACACACACTCATTTTTGATGAAACTGTTATAATACGAATTGTTTTTTATTTGATTTTATATTATTTATTTATATATATACAAATATTTTGTGTGTAGTTTCGTTATTATAATTCTTAATAATTTTTTCTTTGACCCCTGTCGTATATTTCAGTAAAGTTTCTTTCTTTCTTTCAAAAACGCCTCTATTTTTAAGTCCGTTGAAAATGCTGCATAAACCACTTTCCATCAGGTGGGCCGTCAGCTTGTTTGCCATTCTAAGTTGTATATAAAAAAAAAATTAATTGTGCGATTTGGCGTGCCCATATAACGGATAGGTTTTTTTTTTCTCAATGGATGATAATGGAATGGTAACCCCACTCGCGCTATCGGTATACACCGGCGGGGCACCAGTGTAGGATGATAGGTGAGGATGAAGCAGGTCAATTGGTCCATCGTGACGAATTCAACAAGAATTGTTCACGATGATTTCCAGGTGACCACGTGGAGATCGACCTAATAGGGCATATTGTTAGCACTGGGGCTGTCAAACTCCGTTGCTAACAATCCCTTTCCCCCCTAACGGGGAGGTTAGCACTACAAGCACCGGTTTTTTTTTTAATAAATGACAATGTAATGGCCATCCCGCCTGCGTTAACGGTATACGCTGGCGGAGCACCAGTGAGGGATGATAGGTGAGGATGAGAAGACAGGTCAGTTAGTCGACCGCGATGAATACACCTGGTTTTCAGTACAATGGTCTTCATGGGGACCACGTGGAGGTCAAGCTGACAGGGTGCATCGCAAGCAATGGGATTGGTAGTTCGTATTACTGACAATCCTCCCCTCCCCCCCCCCCCTACAAGCACCGGTTGTATAATTCCGCGAAAGATAAAGACTGACACGTTATCGGCACATATCACATCGTCGCCGGTGGCGGTGGGCTTTTTCCCGCGAACGCCCCCCCCCCCTCCCTCGCCATGCCGATCGAAGGCAATAAATCATTTGAGTGGTTAATTATTTCCATTAAAAGAGAGCTCTGGTGAAATTGGTACTGCAGTTGATTTCTGGGCCAAATTTTTGTATTTAAATAATTTAAGGGTAAGTTTAAATGATGTTTTTTTTTTATTTTTTTTTTTACTTATAATTAATAGCATTGTATTTAGTATTTTATTTTTAAATATTTATATTGATTTTTTATATACAATATTATAGTCTATTTGTACAGTCTATTTTTACATAGTGGTCGAGAGAGATGGGAAGCAGCGTCTCTCTTTAAATATCACCAAAAGCCTAACTGCAGTTGCCAACCCGCCTAACAAACGTGGCAATAACTGGCAAAGCCCCTCCCCCCCGCCCTCCCTCCATAGGGGAGACCTATGTTCAGCAGTGGACATTTAACGACGAATATAATAATAGTCTATTTCAAGACAACTTATTAAAGCTAACAAACAAACCATAAGATCGTATGGTATGGTATCAAATGGTAACCCTGCCTGCGTACATCGACAGCACAGGCGGGGCACCAATGAGAGGTAAGAAATGAGGATGGAAGCAGATCAGTGATGAATTCAATTAGTTTAACCGTGATTGTTTCCAGGGGGAACCACGAGGAGGTCGATCTGGCTGGTTATTATTGCTAGCAATGGGGCCGTTATTCCGCATTACTAACAATCTCTTCTCTAAGACACTATGCTTAAGATCTATAGTACAAATAAAAAACATATTAATTTTTATATATTTTTTTATATCACAAAGGTGGCAAGCTAGCATACCAACATATATTCATATATATCATACATATACTTATTTTTTATGGGTGAAAATAGGTTACCACCACGCTTATTCACCAGAGGGAGACTTTGTACAAAAGTCGTTTGCTTTGGGTTGCCTCTGTGTTTGCATGGCTGCGTTTCGGTTTGAAGGGTGGGGTATGGCGTGAATTTACTGGGTACAGAGGAATAACACCCGAGTCCTCAGGAATGGCAACGCATGGGGGGGTATCATGGGCGAAACAGTATACTCTGTTATGTCCATGGTACTGCTCATGTCTACAGGCGACGGTTACCACTTTCCATCAGGTGGACCGTCAGCTTGTTTGCCATTCTAAGTTGTATAAAAAAAAGGTCTAAACAATTTTTCACATTTAAAAAGTTGTAAGATTTCATAGTTGTTTTTTTTTTATCTATTGTTTTGTATGGTACAATTTCTAGGGATATTTTTAGAATAGATGTGGCAACACTATCCTGTAAGAGACTGTATTAACTTGTAACAGGCGCCTAATATAGTGAATGTGCTACTCTATAACACACTAAAGTGGGTAGGTAGGGGACTACAGGTGTTCCTCCTCGGTGGTGTCTATTTTGGTGCGTGTTGTTACCGCGGGGAGATTTGGGTCAACCGGACTACTCTAGCGTTAGTCGATACGGACTATTTTCGGGAGCATTTTTCATTTTTATGTTTCCTCGTTTGATTTTAGTCTATGATAGTTTTTATTCATTTCTTTTTAAAGTTCCGCGTTGATAAAACGGTAGCAGGTTCGTGTGTCTACTGTATGTTTGTCTATCACAAATGTTTTTGATAGTTAAGTGAGTAGATAGAGTCTTTTTTTTTTTAATGGGTGATAATCGAATGGTAACCCCACCCGCGCTATCGGTATACACCGGCCGGGCACCAGTGAAGGATGATAGGTGAGGATGAAGCAGGTCAGTTAGCCCATCGTGACGAATTCAGTAAGAATTGTTCGCGATGGTTTCCAGGGGGAACCACGTGGAGGTCGACCGAATAGGGCATATTGCTAACAATGGGGCTGTCAAACTCCATTGCTAACGATCCCTTTCCTCCCAAATAGATTCCTTACTATAAACAACAATAATAATAATAAATGAGGAAAAGAGAAAATATCTCGACCTGGCTCACGAGGTGACCGAAATGTGGGGGGTGACGTCCACCGAAATCATTTCAATCGTTTTGTCGGTGAACGGTCTTATCCCAACCAGACGGCTCACTCCCAGGGAAGATGCAGGAAGCGGTGCTCTTAGATTTTGCCCGCATTGTACGCCGGTTTCTTTCCCTGGGGCCCTGAACTCCGGCCGACTGTGCTTGTGCCGAGGGTTAGTTTGCCATCTCCTCTCCTTGAGAGGGGAGATGTGAATTTTCTAGAAATAAAAATATAATAATAATTACAGTTAATATAAACAACAATAAAAAGAGAGAAAAAAATAGCAGGTACATTAGTTTTCTTAGACATTATATTTATTCATTAGTACATATATGTGTACATGGCGGACTCAATGCTAAAAGCATTCTCTCCCAGTCAACCATAGGGAAGTGTCAGAATACTCGATCGAATGCGGTACTACTAATTATTGATATACATACATACTAAAATTACATATTACATACATTTACATAAACGAATAAATATATATAAATAACAAATATACTCACACATATATGATATATACTATATTATACACGAAATTAAGAATAATATAAAGTACTTATTGCTCGGATAAAGTAAAAAAGTGAGCGTGAACGTTTTTTTTGAAAGACGGTTTAGTCGGTAGTTTCTTAATGGTATCTGGAAACGCGTTCGAGAGTCGTGAAGAATGTAGGGGAAATTGTAGTTTTTTATTTAAATACATCAGGGAAAAATCGGTTAGCCAATACATAATATCGATATGGCGAAACGAATCGAAGTTAATATAGATATCCGACCGGTATGTGCGGAAATGGGTGATAACTTTTTTTTAACTTTTCAATTATTTTGAATTTGGAACACGTTTATTATTTTAAAAACTTCTTTCGATTTCGCGCCATTTCACATAATTTTTCGTGTTCGAAATACGACATGTTAGGTACTACTTGTTTATCTCCAGGATATTAAATAAGGCAATTATGGTTATAATCATACAATAATGTGACGAAAGAAAAAATATCCGCCCACAATTGACGGAGAAATCTATGGACATACATAAAAAAAGTATAGTAGTGGACCATAGAAGTTCCTCATTTTATAAAGTCGGTCAAAAAATTCAAAGAATGTTAATAACATCGTCATCGTTTGGGGGGGAGTTATGCATAGTTTTAGAACGTTAATGTATGTAAAATTATAGTGATTTTTAAAGCTGATCATTTAAAAATTTGGTAATACCTACTTGCTTTTAGAAACTTCAAAGTAAATCGTAAAAACTTATAAATATACAAATAATTATTATTTGCGACATCTATTATTTAATACCTGTATTATAATTTCGTATCACATCAGCATGGATTAAAGTACTTACAATAATTTATCCTAGATGGCGCTATTTGTATGTTTCTTTTTAAGCTTTTTGACTCAGCTTTATAAAGATTTTAGTAAGTACCGATAGATGGCTGTAGTTTACTTAAAAACGAATGAATGTGAAAGTTTTGTATTAAAATATTTATTTCAAATAATAATTATTTTATGTTATTGAAGTTCTTTTACGGCTTCATAATTGTTTACGATGAGGGCCTATTCAGAACAATTTAGACCTTGGACCCGTAATTATATGAAATAATTTTATTTATAAGCTTATTTAAGTTGTCAGGCTGACAGTAAAAACTTTTCGATTTATCCTCCGGTGATGGTAAATACCATTAACAAACTAAATACTATGTATAATTATATGTATTAATGAATATATGTATAATGTATGTATGTAGGTGTTAATACTAATGCTATACAGTATTAAGTCCGCCTTTTGTACCAGACATTTTTTTTTTGTAATTTGGTTAATAAAGAATGATTAAATTAACAAAAAATACTATATTGATATGAAGGTATGTTTATATAAATGTATATATTATTTCATTATGCTTGTATGTATGTAATTTACTATATTAAATTAAAACCATCAAGTACTTTTGTACATCCTAAAGGTTGACCGTAGAAAATGCCTATAGAATTAAAACCACCTTTTATTAAAATTTACTTTATTTATTATTTCTATAATTGATGCAATAAAAGTGTAAAATAATAACATCTAAATAATTTTTAAATAAATATATGGAAGATCGATTTATATGTGTCCGTTCACATCGACTGGATTGGAGAGGAGAGCAAATTTTGATTGTGTTTGAAACAGTTTTAATATCATTGAAATAAAGTATATTTTTACAAATCTCACTTCTTTTGTTAAGCTAAGCTAAGTTGTTGTCTAAGCTCGAGAGCCGACAAAATCAGGTTTGTATGAACGGACATTAAAAATGCTCGGCGCAATTTGTAATTTTCGCTTTGAACAGCATATTTCGTGGGCGTCACAGCATATACTGTGTCAATTATGGTATGTTTTTACTTCATAGATAACGGTTACTTTTTTCAGCCGACTTCAAAAGGAAAGAGATTCTCGATGCGGTTGATTTTTTTTAATATTCGTTACTCGTGAAAAATTATTTTTTTTAACAAAAACAATAGGTATATTTACATATTATTCCTATAGAAATTTTTATCAAAATCTGTTTAAAAATTGCGGTTTAGTATTGAAAATAAAATAACTAGTAGTGAATTTACTGGGTACAGAGGAATAACACCAGAGTCCTCAGCAATGACAACGCACGTGGTGTATCATGGGCAAAACAGTATACTCTGTTATGTCCATGGTACTGCTCATGTCTATAGGCGACGGTTACCACTTTCCATCAGGTGGGCCGTCAGCTTGCTTGCCATTCTAAGTTGCATAAAAAACTAGTCATGCCACAATTGACGTCGGTTTTTTGTGCAACACAATTTCTATTTATCTGTCTATCTATCTAATTGTCTATAAAGTAGAGTGTTATTATCCTTTCTAAACTAAACTGTGTAAAAAATATTCAAGATTTGCCCAATTTGATATATTGTATAAAACAACAACTAAACAAACGCTGCAAATAATAAACGCAAACTGTTATACGCCAATAAGTTGGCAAACAAAACACATAGGTTTATGAGAGAGTGTTCACAGTTTGAGAAGCATTGTATTGTCAATGATACTTTTATACTATACGATAACGTGACGACAACGATAAATCTTTTTTATGCAACTTAGAATGGCAAACAAGCTGACGGCCCACCTGATGGAAAGTGGTAACCGTCGCCTTTAGACATGAGCAGTACTATGAACATAACAGAGTGTACTGTTTCGCCCATGATACCCCCCATGTGTTGCCATTCCTGAGGACTCAGGTGTTATTCCTCTGTACCCTGTAAATTCATTGCCATATCCTACCCTTTAAACCGAAACACAGTCATGCAAACACAACTGCTTCATGGTAGAAACACGAATAGGACAGAGCTGCCCAAGCAAACGACTTTTGTACAAAATTTAACTTGTTAGTTTAATATGTTCATAGTACTATTTATATCTATAGGCGACGGTTACCACTTTACCAGCTTAGTGGTAAAAAATATGCGCTAAGTACCTTTTTCTATCTTAATGTCCTCTTTGCTTAGTGTTAAGGCCGCCTTTTTTGTCACTTCCCATTAATATTTACTGTATTAATTCATTTATAAATGGTGCAATAAATTGTAAAATAAATAAATAAGTAATTGGTAAGGCTGATCGTGATGTCTAAAATTAAAATTATAAACCTTAACTGGAGAGAACGTTTAAGTTTAAAAACTAAAATTAGTGATGTGCATGAAGTGAATGCATTCTACAATTTTATCGATAAAAACCATTCCATAATATATATATATATATATATATATATATATATATATATATATATATATATATATATATATATATATATATATATATATATATATATATATATATATATATATATATATATATATATATATATATATATATATATATATATATATATATATATATATATATATATATATATATATATATATATATATATATATATATATATATATATATATATATATATATATATATATATATATATATATATATATATATATATATATATATATATATATATATATATATATATATATATATATATATATATATATATATATATATATATATATATATATATATATATATATATATATATATATATATATATATATATATATATATATATATATATATATATATATATTATATATATATATATATATATATATATATATATATATATATATATATATATATATATATATATATATATATATATATATATATATATATATATATATATATATATATATATATATATATATATATATATATATATATATATATATATATATATATATATATATATATATATATATATATATATATATATATATATATATATATATATATATATATATAAGAGATGGCTGTTTTTTGCGTTATTATTTTAGTTAGTATTATAGTTATTATTTAATACAAAAACTCTTTGGAATTGTCATCAATTTTCATGATTCTACGGTAGTTTCAAAAAGTCATCTGTTGAAAATAAATTACAAGAAATTCAACGGTTATTTATCTTTTCACTTTTCTGTTAATATTACAAGTTTAATGTACAAATTTAATGTAATATGCCTAAAATACTAGTAATTGTCGCTCGGCATATATTGGGCCTTCCATTCCTATGGGTGTCGTAAGAGGAGACTAACGGAATTCAATGGTCGAGAGATGAGCAGCAGCGTCTCTCTTAAACCATCACCTAAGCCTAACTTCAGTTGTCAACTCGCCTACCAAGCATGGAAAGTACTGAGAAAACTACCTTTATGGGGAAGACCTATTTTCAGCAATGGACAGTTAATGGCTAATATAATAAAATTTATGTTTAAACTAAAGAGTATATTACTTTTTAAAAGTTCTGCAATTCCTCCGGTGTTACAGGTACTTTATGCGGCGATAGTCACTTAATTTCAGGTGAGCCGCATACTCGTTTGCTCCTTACGTTATAAAAAAAATTACATTTACCTTTACGTCATATAGAACACTAGCAGCTCGTCCCGGCTTCGCACGGGTGGACATTTTTACTTTTTCAAAAGTGGTTATATATATAAATAGTTAAATAAATAAATAGTAAAATAAATAGTTGGACATATAATATCGGGAAGTGTTTTGTAGTTATTGATATATTCTTCAAGATTTTAAAACATACTTTTGTTCTATCACCAATAGTTTCCGCAGCTCACGCGACGAAAGATAATTTATAACATTTTTTTACACCTTGAGTTACGTTACTAAAGTTTTAGTAAGGATCCCTAATCTTTTCTAGAAATAAATATAGCCTATGTTACTCAGGGTGAATGTAGCTTTTAAATGGTAAAAGAATTTTTGAAATCGTCAAAGTAGTTTTTGAGCTTATTCATTACAAACATACACACAAAAATACGAATATTTCCTCTTTATAATATTGATGTGAAGTTTGTAATATTGTGTGTAGAAGTGTAGATGTCGATAAAATTTTGTCTCAGAATATTCTTTCAAAAATAAAAGTAATGAAATAGGAATTTATCGATATGAATATCTCAACCCTATTGCGGGTGTAGTCTGAGTGTAGATTGGTTTACGACTATCCCAATCAAGAGGCGACGCCGCGGCTAACTGCCGCTCCCAGGGGAAACCTAACGGCCGTGTGCACAAACTGTTGACTATAGTTGAACAGTGGATTAACAAATAACATTAACTCTAGTTAATAGTATAGTAATGATGCAATACTTTTATTTAAACATCATTTTAAAGAAGAGTTGAGAAAAATACAAAATATTTAGTTACAAATACAGTAAGACAGTAAAACAATTATTCTTATAATTTCGCTCTTACGGTACTTTTAGCACTAGTGTAAAATAAATTTGATTTATATATGTGAATATTCACTGTTATGTTATTAGATTTTTATTATTATTTTTATGGTGGTATACCAATCTTTTGCCGACTAATTTATTATAATTATGTAACTGTTTGTTTGGTGATCAGGTATTTAATATTTCTCACTTGGCCACATAGATATCATCATCATCATCGTGTCAGCTTTTACTGCCAACTGCTGAACATATGCCTTAGGGGAATTTACCAGTAGTTGCTACGCTTGGCAGACAGATTGGCGACCGCTATTAGGCTTTAGAGATGTTTTAAGATAACATAGATGTAATGAACGATGGCTTTCCCTATATGGATTAATTTTAATGGATTGACTCTTTGCGTTATAATTAATCGTCTAGTCGCTTCATCTAGTGAAGACTGTAGGATTTTGGCTCAGGTTGTTAAGAAGACTCGATGCGGTTTGTGGAGGTGGTAAATAACGAGAATAATTCTAGATATAAAATGTAAACTTGTATATTGAATAGACTGCCTAGCACAGAGGTTGTATCGCGAGTGAGTATAAGACAAAACATTCAAGTTACGTTGATTAATTTAGGTCACTTACAAATTAGGGAACGGTGCAAAGTTCGCTTTGAAATTATGAATAATCATTGTGCAATATTACATGTAGGCACAGGATAATACAAGATACCCTCTCAAGAACCCTTCTTCTTCATCAGTTGTCGATTTTTCTTAACTTCAACTGATAGATTCTTTACGCTGTGTTGATCAATTAAATTTTGTTACAGACATCCCGATTTTCGATTGCATAATAGAGTAAAACTATACGGTTTTTCCAAACATACATACATAAATATCTGTCATGCTGATTTATTCATATAATTTATATAATATTGTTTTTTTTTAAGTTATTTAAATTCTTTAAATTTAAAACTTGTGATCGGAGATTAAGCTAACTTAAAACGTTGTTGGTGCGATTCGCCCCCTAAAATTCGCGCCACTATATTCTACCACTCAATATTGGTTAATAAAGCAATAATCATCAAAACTTGGCGTCGACAGTGCCATAATGTCGACCGTTCTTCCTTGGCACATGGCACGCACCCAGAAACACGGTGTCCGTGGATCTTTTGCAGTAACATCACTGTGCTTGTAGTTGGAAAACATTGAAAGTGTAAAGCGAGAAACAATATAAAAAAATAAAGACAAATAACTCTAATCTTGTTTTGCGGTTGAGTTAATTTCGCGTGCGTTTATTGTGTCGACTTATTGTGTCGTTTCATTAATGGCGTTTGTTTATGGTGAGTTGTGAGGGTTGAATATTGTTTATTTTTCCTGGAGGGATTGTTTTAAGGAAATTTGAAAGTATATTTTAAATTAGTTCTATATAGAATAGTCCAAAGAATTCATCACAGAATATATTATGTCGCAAATGCGTTATATTTTTTAAAAGCTAAGATTGTACGCTGAACGGTAAACACTGGACATCGAGCAGTGATCTATTAATGTGGCTGAAGATGCCTCGTTTAGAGGTGAAACACGTGTCGCAAAACATGCGTGGACAAAATGGCTGTTGGAGATTGGTGGCTAATATAGAGAATTGAGTCGTCGCGTAGGTCCGGTTTAGAAAAGGTCACTCTTTCCTTTCCCGTAGGAATCGTAGGAGGCTACTAAGAGGTGAAGGAATGATCCCTCTTAAAATATCACCAAAAGCCAAATTGGTTGCCAACCGGTTTACCAAGCGTGGTAACTACTGGCAGAAGATTGGTCCCGTTGAAATATTATTAAAATTGGTTTTGTAGTTTAATTAAACCAAAATGATAGATAGATAGATACACTTCATTGTTCCCTCCAAAATATTACAACAGTAAACTTATTATAAATATAAACAATTACTGTAAATTATTATACAATTATTATAAAAAAAAATATTGATTTTGTCACAAGTGACAATTTACCAGAGGGAGACTTTGTACAAAAGTCGATTGCTTGGGTACCTCTGTTCCATTCGTGTTTCAACCGTGAAGCAGCTGTGTTTGCATGGCTCTGTTTCGGTTTGAAGGGTGGGATATGGCGTGAATTTACTGGGTACAGAGGAATAACACCTGAGTCCTCAGGAATGGCAACGCATGGGGGGTATCATGGGCGAAACAGTATACTCTGTTATGTCCATGGTACTGCTCATGTCTGTAGGCGACGGTTACCACTTTCCATCAGGTGGGCCGTCAGCTTGTTTGCCATTCTAAGTTGTATAAAAAAAAGAAGTCGGTTTTTTTTTTGTGGAACTACTAGCAAACGAAGTCACGATTAGTAATTAGTAAAAATATAATTACTACAAAAAATCTTTTTGTTCGTACAAGAATAATTTCATGGCGACACTGTATGGCGAGTTATGGATATGATATAAAGCCTATTTGTCGGTGGTGGACATAATTCATAGATTGTTTTCGTCGCATATCCAATAAGGCGGAACGTAAGCTTTGTTGGCAGAATGCTTTCTGCCCAATGTAATGTATTGGGACTCTCAAAATATATATTAAAGACATTTTATTCTATAAATGATGATCATTCTCCTTCTGACGACCTTCATGGTGGAGGGGGGGGGGGAGGGTAAGGAATTTTTAGTAACGGGGATTTTTTATTTATTTTTTTATTGGATGAAAATGGAGTGGTAACCCCGCCTGCGCTAATGGGATACGCTGGCGGGGCACCAGTGAAGGGTGATCGATGAGAATGAAAACAGGCCAGGCCATCATGATGAATTCATCAGGAATTAATCATGATAGTTTCCAGGAGGAACCGCGAGGAGGTCGAGTTGGTTGGATATATTACTAGCAATGGGATTCTTAGTCTCCATTACTAACAATCCCTTTTCCCCCCAGTGACGGGGATTAGTAGTTAGTAATCTCACCATACCATACTACATAACACCATAATAGAGTTCTATTACTAGCAATATAGAGTATATTCGTATATCAGGTGTACCTCCTCGTGGTTCCCCCTGGAAACTAAAGTGATTGATTTATTAATGAATTTGTCAGGATAAGTTACCTAACTTGCTTCACCTTTACTTATTATCACTCACTAGTGCTCCGGCCGTTTAAAGACCGTCATGGTGCGGTGGATTGTGGAATAATGGATTGTTAGTAATGGGATCTAAAAATCCCATTGTTAGCAATGTACTCTAGCAGATGGACCTTTACACGGTTCATCCTGAAGGCCACCTAGATTAACTCTTGTGGAACTCGCCATGATAGGTTAACTTACCTGCATTCATGCTCACTTACATCCTCATCCCTTACTGGTGCCCCGCCAGCGTATATCAATAGTTCAGGCAGGATTACCATACCTTTATCACCCATAAAAAAGGTCTACGTATTCAATAGTGAGCACGTTGTTTTACGTAAATGAGGTCCCAGGTTCGATTCTCGGTTGGGCCAATTTACGGAATTTACATTTCTTAGTTGGCTCTGTTCTGGGTGTTTTGGGTTGTGCCCACACATGTACTTTACCTAGTACCTCATAACACAGGATACCATAATTTGAGGATCAGGTAATTATTATTGTATGTTTCTTATTATTATTATTCTCCCATTGTTAATTTTCTTTCATGGAATCAAACTGACTGTCCACCTGATGGACAAAAGTACCATCACCATATATATATAATATTATATATAATATATTATATTAACTATATACAGTCCTGGCATAGAATGAGCCACCCCTCCCTTTCCCGTAGGTGTCGTAAGAGGCGACTAAGAGAGCTTAATAGTCGAGGGATAGACAGCAGCGTCCCTCTTAAAACGTCACCAAATCCTATCTTTGTTTGCTAATCCGCTTGCCTAGCATGGAAACTACTAGCAAACCCCTTCATTATGTAAGAGGTCTATGCCCAGCAGTGGACAGTTAGCGGCTGTATTAATATCAGTTTCTTTGTATTGATGACAATTTCACAAGTTGAAGAGGCATTATTACCAAAGTGTGAACAACGTGCGTATAAACATTTTGAAGTCCGGCAATGCACAGCTAACTCCACTCGTGTTGCAGGTATTCATGGGGGCGGTAGCAGCTTCCCATCAGCTGGACTGTCAGCTCGTTTGCCTCCCTAACAATAAAAAACCAGTACAATAAGCAACAATAAAAAAAGTACCAGAGAGAGACTTTGTACAAAAGTCAATTGCTTGGGTATCACTGTCCAATTCGTGTTTCTACCGTGAAGCAGTTGTGTTTGCATGGATGTGTTTCAGTTTGAAGGGTGGGATATGGCGTGAATTTACAGGGTACAGAGAAATAACATCTGAGTCCTCAGGAATGGCAACGCATGGGGGGTATCATGGACGAAACAGTATACTCTGTTACGTCCATGGTACTGTTCATGTCTATAGGCGACGGTTACCACTTTCCATCAGGTGGGCCGTCAGCTTGTTTGCCATTCTAAGTTGTATAAAAAAAAAAATTACGCACGCGTTGCCGACCCTGAAGAAACCTCTATCCCTTTTTTGAAGAACTCCAAGCTGTAGTCTATTTTCTTTCTTTTTAAAAAGACCAGCAGCATACCTGTGTTTTCTCCGTTGTTGCGAGTGTCTATGAGCAGCTGTACAGTAGTCACTTGCCATCAGGTGAGCCGCATGCTCGTTTGCTCATAATGTTATAAAAAAAAGTATTTTTTTTTATTTTGGCAAAGATAATCAATAGTGATAATCAATCTCACCATAACATCATCAATCACACAGTATCAAACTAACATTATCTCCCCATTCGTGTAAAACTGTGACTCCATAGATTTTATCCGTCAATAGAAAAAACACTGTATCTACTGATTGACCAAATAAAAAACGATGATTTATCATTTTTATTGCGAGAAAAACATGTTTATGAGCACCTTAAGATTGGGCCTGGGGTGGCCGGGGGTAATTCTCGATTATGCGGAAAACTACTAAAAACTAACGCTTGGTAGAATTTTTTCTTACATAGTTTGATGAATTTTGTAGTTTAGCGGTTAAACAAATTAATACCAGAGGGAGACTTTGTACCAAAGTCGATTGTCGCATTCGTGTTTCTACCGTGAAGCAGTTGTGTTTGCATGGCTGTGTTTCGGTTTGAAGGGTGGGATATGGCGTGAATTTACTGGGTACAGAGTAATAACACCTGAGTCCTCAGGAATGGCAACGCATGGGGGATATCATGGGTGTAACAGTATACTCTGTTATGTCCATGGCACTGCTCATGTCTTTAGGCGACGGTTACCACTTTCCATTAGGTCCGTCAGCTTGTTTGCCATTTAAAGTTGTATAAAAAAAATACATTTTTAAATAAATAAAAACATGAATTTTTGCTCTTTATTGTTGCCTTTTTAAAGAATGATACATATATGATGATGATACATACATGTACATACCTGTTTTAGTTGCTGACATTTGTTACTAATTACCTATAATTATATTAAGTACCAATAGAGAATTTAAAATATGAGTAAACAATAGGAAAGTTTAAAATTGTCTAAGTTCAAATGTCATATCGAAGTGACTCGCAACTGTGGCACCCTCCAGAATAGACCCTCTTCATATAACACAAAATAATCATTGGCCACTCATAACGTCCTCGGGGGATTGTTTCCTAACTGCAAACGAGATATTGCCTTTACTACCCTAAAATTGAAGGAACTTTGCCAGTTTTTTTTTGGCTGTAATATTTATTGCAAGTTTTTGACAATATTTTATTTAAGAAATCAAAATCATTTATTCATATGGTAAACTTTTTTTGTATCTCATTTATGCACGCTAATATTTTTTAAACCTACCATCTAGTTCAGCAAGCATCTTCAACCGGAAACTGCCAAGAAAGCTGTATTAATGTTAATTAATTTTATTTCGAAATAATTCTATTAGTTCTTTTATGTTTAACATACATTTTTAAATACATTACATCTTTAACATATTATAAACAAATTGAAATCTTTGACTTTGGATATGAGAATTATCTAAGATAAAAATGACCTACGTGCTAATTTGGACTTGTTCCGTCTACCAAAATTAACTCAAATAATTTTAGTCATTTATGTGGATTCAGTTTTATAATCCTTGAGAGAGATCTATTAATGATATCCTTTATATTATCAACTAGAATAGACGACCCGGCTTTGTACAAATAAATTGAATTTACGAAAATAGTATAAAGCCTGTATAAGTTGATGAGAATGTAGCTTTCTATAGGTAAAAGAATTTCCAAAGTCGGTTGAGTAGTTTTTGAGTTTATTCATCACATAAGCAAGTAATCAAATATTTTCTCTTTACGGTATTAATATAGATCAATATTGTTTGAAATTACTTATTTGGGAATGGCGATGTTTGATCCCATAGAATATATTACATACACAAATTTGTTCTTGGTACTACGCACTATCCAGTGTGGTCATGGATAAGGGACGTAAAAGATAATGTCACCAAAGTCTAAATAAATGACAAGAGTAAAAAATAAATAAAGATGTAACCTTTATTTTTTATCCTTTCATTAAATATGACTGAAAACATTCTTATCTAATTTCATTTTTATCTCATAGTTAAGGAATTTATGAGAAAGGACATCAATTATCGGTACAAAAACTACTGACACGGGCAAACAAAAAAGACTGATTCGCAAAGCTGACACCACCTCCCGTAATAGTGTGAATTCAACTTCGAATTCTGAACTATTAAATAATAGGCCAACATGAAAAGGCCGTATATAATTCTTAATACGTTCATATTTCAACCCGCTTCAATTAGCATCGCGAGATACTCGTCTCAACACAACAACATCCGAATCTCTGTTCCGCGCAATTAATTTATTTAAAATGATAAGCTTGAAATGCGAGGAATATGCAAGGCGCGAGCTCGATTCGCTTTACGTGATCTAGATAAGCGGAGTGAGCGCTTCTAGGCTAGGGCTTTCAGTAGTAGAATCCTCTGTTATAAATATACTTTTTTTTATGCAAGTTGGGTTGGACAACATGATACGCTTGCTTGTTTCTTCTGGACAAGCGTGTTTCATCTTGGGTCTTGCAAATATTTTCCATTAGGTACAATTGTTAAACGTAAAATCCACATTTAATAGCTGATGGTTTTGATGATTTAAAGTAGTAATTCGTCACATACAGACATATTATTTTCCATCAAGTAAGGTAAGACTAAGCGTAAAATCCACGCCCTCCAAATAGCTGATGGTTTAGCTGATAAAACGTAGTACTCCTCATGTTGCCATTCATTAACAGTCATCTGTAATTTTGCTATCATATTTTATTTGAATTACATCTATAAAAACTCAGTTCCTTAGTGGCAAAACATCATAAAAATATGAGACCAAGACATTTAAATAGATGGTTTCAGCACAAATTCCCCTTAAAGTCAATACCAGATTCGAGAAGATGTTCACATAAATGCACATGTATTGTCTCTCTCAATATCTCTAATATCTCTGAGTCTCTTTTTCTTAAAATAGTAATACCCAATAGGCAACAAGTATTCTATTTTCTGGGTTGAACTGATCTTCCGCCGCTCAAAATTCTGAGCGGATCTGAACAGATCTAGTTCTAATGATAATCCTTTTCTGCTTTTTGTTTTTACTCATTACTAGGATTACTTGGTTTCTATGACTTTGCTTCACTGACAATACATAATATACACATATAATGAAATATGCAATCTGGCAATACAAGAATCAGTATTATTATCATCATTATTAAATTTCAAGCATTTATTGTCTTTTACTGTACATGGTCTATCATTTTTTGTTTATTACTAGGACTAGTTGTTCTCTATGGTTTTTCTTCTCTGATAATACATAGTGAAATGCACAATATGATATTACAAGGATCAGTATCATCACCATCATTATTCCAACCATTGATTATCCACTGGTCAACATAGATCTCTCCTGTGGACTGCCATAAGTAACTATCCTGAGATACCTATCGTACAACCCGCCATAAACTAAAATTTCATCCCAACCATCTGGACGAGTGGTGGTCCTCCACCGTGCGTTTTTCAAGGCATTTTCTCCCACGCACAACCACTTTTTGGAATCAACTTCCAGCAGCAGTATTTCCGAACCGATACGACAACATAACCTTCAAGAAAAGAGCATATTCCTTTTTAAAAGGCCGGCAGCACACCTGCAACGCCGTAGGTGTTGTGGGTGACCATGGGCGGCGGTAGTCACTTACCATCAGGTGAGCCGCATGCTCGTTTGCCCCCTGTATTGTAAAAAAAAAAAACCTGCATCCATTAACTTTCTGCAATGTACGAGTATTTGAGATTGTAGCTCCATTTAATTGAATAAAATCTACAATGCAAGCAAAGTAAAATTTCACAGCCCTAGTTCACGTCGTGTTCGCCGCGAATCTTGCTCTAATAAAATATTAAATGCTCACTTAAACATCTATATTGTCGCGAGTAATGACTGAGAACACCTTCTGAATACAAGAGTAGAGATACTGAACGCGAAGAATGTAAAATAACTCATTGTGGCAGATAAGAGCACGAGTTTTGTTTCGATATGCCAGAAATGTGAGAGATGGCAGCGTCACGCTGTGCAGAAGGGTATCTTGTTATAGATAGAATATGCTTTATCTGTGTTTGTAAATATATGATATTTATACTTATTGGAATGACAAACACTGACACTGAGGTTTTTGTATAAAGGAGGACCACTATTGGGTTTTCATTGCCGTGTAGTCCCGACGTAGAATGAGCCAGCTCTTCCTTTTTCGTGGGTGTAGTAAGAGGCGACTAAGGGAACTTAATGGTCGAGAAATAAGCAGCAGCGTAAAGCATCTCGTAGGGGGAAAGGGATTGTTAGTAATGGAGACTGAAAACCCCATTGCTAGCAATATAGCCAACCAGGTCGACCTCCTCGCGTTTCCCCCTGGAAACTATCATGGTTAATTCCTGATGAATTCATCATGATGGGCTAACTGGCCTGTTTTTATTCTCATCTATCACCCTTCATTGGTGCTCCGCCAGCGTATCCCGTTAGCGCAGGCGGGGTTACCATATCATTTTCACCCATAAAAAAAAGCATCTCGTAAACCAAACTGCGATTGCCAATCCGCTTGCCAAGCGTGCCAATACTAGCAAAATCTCCGCAATGGTAAACTGTTATAAGGAATGCTACTGATTCTTATTTATGAAGGAAGCCTATGTTTAGCAATGGATAGATGTCGGCTGAAATGATTGATAGCAATACAACCTATCTGGTTGACTATTAGACGATGCTCCGTAGAAATTGCCGTGGTTACATTTTGGTAAATTCGTCATGATTAAGCAACTGACGTTATTTCATTGTCACCTATCATCTTCGAACTGGTACCACGTCTATACATGAATAACTCATAGAAATAGCGCGTTATAGTAGATACCTATCAAGTATTACGACACACCCTCAACGGCGATCGGATCGGACCACCTAGCATGACGCAAGAATGTGCGCTACCGAGAAAGACACCTGCGTCGAGTCAGCATTTCAATTCCCACAGCAAAAATACCCATTTCCTTTATGTTTGATTTGATATAACTTCACTTACGGATCACACATCGATCTGAAGACACTTATTATTGTAATAATTAATTTTAGAATTAAATTTAGTTATATTTATAAAATTGGTTTTTTTTGGGTCTTCCGCCAGTGACTTCAATAACTAGCGTATGCGAGGAGAAACAATAATAAATACTTACGTAAGAGTAGCATGCCAAGTGACGGGTAGGATAAAATCTTTCTTGGCTCTCTGAAAAACAGAAAAGAAGTTACGGAGGACCTCGTACATGATGAAGAGACTTCGACCAGTTCTACAAAGACTGACACTGCGTAGCCAGCGATCTAGCAAGATGGAAGCAATCGGGGGAGGTTTTTACCCAGCAGTAGAACATTATAGGCTATGATTGATTGATTGTTTCGTTAACAAAGTGAGTTTTTTGTCTCTCTATCTCTCTTCTCTTGGTTTTTTATGGCTCAAATAACCATTATAATACCCATCATGTGGGGGGAAAGGGATCATTAGTAATGGAAGTCTAAAAGCCTTATTGCTAGCAATATACCCAAATCAGGTCGAACTCCACATGATTCCTCCTGGAAACTATTATAATTATTTCATGCTAAATTCATGACGATGGGTCAACTGACCTGTTTTCATCCTCACCTATCATCCTTCACTGGTGCCTCATCAGAGTACATTAATAGCATAGGCGGGGTCTTCATACCATTTTCATCCAAAAAAAGAAATACTGGCATAGCCAGTAAATCCGTTAATCTATTATTTAAGCATATACAAAATCACATATTGTAATATCAAACACTCATAGTTTGCTTGTACATAAAACTAGTACCTACATACCTACTCGGAACTCTTGGAATACACTCGAGTCGGGACAATTTATATAGTCAATAAATCGGTACGATATCGCAAACGGAATCAGATTCGCGGTGTCGCCTCCTATCTGCTAAAGTTTGTCGATAAATACGAGAAAATCAGCATAACTCGGTAACAGCAACGAATGGGGATACCTAACGCGGAGCCGCCTACAATGTAGAATACATCATTTCATTGGATATGACATAAAAAATATTATTCCGTTTTTTTAACGGATGATAATGGAATGGTAACCCTGCCTGCGCTAACGGTAATGCTAACGGGGCACCAGTGAGGGATGGTAGGTAAAATGAAAAGGCAGGTAACTTAGCCCATCGTGATGAATACACCTGGAATTCAGCACGATGGTTTCCAGACCACGTAAGGGGTATGGGACCACGTAAAGGTCAACCTGACAGGGTATATTGCTAGCAATGGAATTGATAGTTCCCGTAACAATACCTTCCCTCTGATATTAGTCTGTAGAAATAAAAATCTATAGTACTTTATAAATATAGCTTTTTATAACTTAGAATGACAAACTGACGGCTCAAGGCCATCTGGGGGTCTAACATGAAATGAAACTCCGAATTTTCGGGCACAATTTCGTATTTTTGTTCATACCAAAATCGACCCTATAAATGTAGCCCAACATTTCATTTGTCATAAATCCTACCATAAAAGTAAAAATGGACGATATTTTAGCATTTTTAATATTTTTAAACCTATCAAGTAATTTTAACATCAAATTTTTGTTTCGTTCTGATCCCAAATTTCGAAAAACATTTCATGGTAGGCCCTCTGATAGTAAATGGCACTCGTCTTTTTCAGACAAAAATACCACTTTACACTTCAAAGAATAAATGAATTATACTGTGATGTCCTTAATAGCTGTCATGTTTTACCATTCCTATAGTATTCCTGACTTCTTCTTTGAGAAATCTTAGTGGGTGTTAAGATTTTTGGAGGTATATCATCTTAGTCTTAAGTACAGATAGGCATTAGTAGAAGATAGAGAATAGGACAAATAAGGGAAGCATATTCGCCGTGTGAGAATGTGCTTCCCTTATTTGATGTGTGTAAGAAGCGACTTAGGGAACTAAATTGTCGAGGGAGCGTCTCTCTTAAAACATTATCAAAGCCTAACTGCGATTGCCAATCCGTTTGTCAAGCATTGCAATTACTGGCAAAACCCTTCTTATGGGGGGGGGGGTATTCTATGTTTAGGAGTAGACAGTTAACGACTTATATGATGACATGATGAAGGGAAACATAACATAAACATTTCTTTTTTGTGTCAAGATAAAAAGAAATTAGTTTTAAGTGGTTACTTAGTTACTTCTAAGTTATTAAATAAAGTCCTACTTATTTATTTATTTATTTAACTCTTTATTGCACCATAAATAAAAATATACAATGACAAGTGAATAATTCAAGTAAAATACAGTAACATAAATACTTAGTTACTTTTAGTTGTCTAAGCTAGTATTAACTAATTGCTTAATAACTTAAGCTCAGTCCTTTTAGTTTGTTTTAGCCATCTAGGCTATGGTATCGAGTTCTTTATCGTTTTCCCGTAAGGAACTTAGTGGAGAGTTAAATATTTCTATGTGCATACTCGTGTTGCCGTATCCATTATAATTTTCATAGATCGCAGTGAATCCGCTCCGTTGAACATAAGAGTGTACGTACCCCCTTCCTGCGTTACTCTCGCCAGAACAACTGTTTGTTTGTCTGTGCGAGGAAGCTCATGTACGGAATATTGTTATGCATATTTGTGAGAGATACTGACTTGTACGACTCAGTCTTATGTTCACAAATGTGTATGTACCGAACTATGTGTTAGTGAAGCAGCGAGTTTATATTCATCCCGTGATTTATATGTGTAAGTTTATGACAAATGTATGAGTTTTCAAAAGTTCTTGTGAATGTACAAGGAACATGGAATACAACATATATATATTATAATATAGTACCTACTAAAATTTTTGAACCTAAGGCTCGCCGACGCTGGTCTTCCTTAGGAGCCTATACAGAGAGTTCAGTGCGCAAGAATAAAATTAAATAACAAACAACAATAAGACAAATTTTAATGTTAGGTTAGTATATATATATATATATATATATATATATATATATATATATATATAAAACGTATATAAGACATATATAATATATAGATAAATACATAATAAGTGATACAGTGAAAAGAAAATATAAATTTGTATTTTGTCGGTGAACACTTTTACCAGAAGGAGACTATACAAAATTCGTTGGTTACTTTTCACTGTTCATATTTATAGGCGACGGTTACCATCTTTTATCAGATGGGCGGTCAGCTTGTTTGTCATTAAAAATCTGTTTTTTACGCAACTGGGCCTGGCAAATAATTTGACGTCCCACCTGATGGAAAGTGGTAATTATCGCCTCTAAATATGAACATTACCATTACCATTACCGAATACACTGTGACGCCCGTTGTAATCCTCATGTATTGCCATTCCTAAGGAACTATAGTATTATGTCTCTATATCTTATAATTTGACTGCCATATTCCATCCTAACGTGTAGATCCCCCATAGAATGAGCCACCCATTCCTTTCCCGCGGGTGTCGTAAGAGGCTACTGAGGGAAAGTTCCCTCAGTAGCCTCCACCATAAGTATGGTGGAAGAATAGGTAGCCGCGTCTCTCTTAAAACATCACCAAAAGCCAAACTAATGTAACCAACCAGTCTGCCAAACGTGGCAACTACTGGCAAACCCTTAAGAGGGAAGCTATGTTAAGCAATGGAGAGTAAGAGCTAATACAACCACAACATTCCCATCCCTTCACCATAAGCGCCTTTAGTCGCCTCTCACGATGCCTATAGGAAAGGAAAGGCTGGCTTATTCTATACCGGGACTTACACCCTATTATATACTATTAATTAAAGGGGATAAAATGTAACTTATAGTAAATATAAAATCATAGAGCACTCAAATATAGAGTATATTTATTTAAATTTCAATGCACAGTGATTGGTGTTCTCTACCAGTCAACCATATTCTTTTATCCAATTTAGAATGGCAAACAAGTTGACGGCCCACCTGATGAAAAGTGGTAACCGTCGCCTATAGACATGAGCAGTGCCATGGACATAACAGAGTACACTGTTTCATCCATGATCTCCTCCATGCGTTGCCATTCCTAAGGACTCAGGTGTTATTCCTCTGTACCCTGTGAATTCACTGCCATATATGGATTATGCCTTCAAACCGAAACATATACACATATAATATATAGTTTTTCTAGTCTAATATTTACTTTTAAATCAACAACTGCCTATAAAGAAATCCTATCAGTAAAGTGCCAAATGATAATATATTTCACAAGATAAAATCTGGACGAGAAAACTTCATAAAATAGTGGGTATATTACAGTGTATTTGGGGTAAAAACTCAATATTCTAAAGAGGGTAAGATTGTGGAGAAATTGGATTCACGGCCGTTGCAAATGGACGGCAAACCCCAGTGGGTATAGACACGTTTTACATTCACTTCAAAAATATTATTAAATATATAATAATAGTAAAAATAAATATTTGAAAAGATATTTATTTATTTATTTAACTCTTTATTGTACCCAAAACAAACAATATACATTGGTTATTAAAAAAATTAATGTGAAATCAGTAACATTAATTACAATAATTTTAAATATTTTTTTTTTATTTCATAAGTTTATTTATTTTTAAACTCATTTAAATATTTTTTTTTTCTATTGATAATGTTTATTTATTGTCTGCGTACAAAAAAAAAATACATTTATTTTAAAAAAATCTTCAATTTATTAATGTACAGAATTTTTTAAAATGCATATAAAGTTAGAATTTATGAAAATGGTAGTAGTTGACAATTCATGATTTTTTGTATAAACAATCAATGTATAAACAAATTTTGTATAAAAATAAAATTGGTAACTTTTAGATACTTGATAACATTTATTTATATTCATTTTTGTCAAGGAATCTCTCGGCTGCTTTTTGGTCACAATAGAATATCAGTGTTTTGCTCTATTGAGGGCAAAGCAATAAACTAAGTTGTGGTCATTTTTTGTACGCACAAAATTAAAAAATATATTACTTTTTTTATGCATTTTCCTTTTTTTGCGTATGTATTTATATCTTGTGTGCTGGAAGTAATGCATATATGTAAATTAATAAATTAAATTATGTAATATATATATATATATATATATATATATATATATATATATATATATATATATATATATATATATATATATATATATATATATATATATATCTAAGCATTTAAAAACAGTATTTTCATCGTGCCTCCGATCAAACTGTATACTTTATAATTTACTCCTCTCTATCCAAAGGTTGCCTGAAAGAGATCGCCATTAGCGATAAGGTCGCCCATTGTTTTCTCATTGTGATCATTACTTGTAATTGTTTGTATCTATATTAAGTTTGCTATTGTAATCTTTTGGAGGAAACAATAAAAGTTTTTTAAAACATACAGGGGAATTAGAAATGTCGGGTTAATGGTGGAAAATGTATTTGCTTCTATATTATAAATACATACTTTCAATATATATGTAAACATTTGTAAAATATATTATTATTGCATATAAATTGGCACAGCCCTCAATATGCGCGTCCGATATCCAGTGGCCAATATGGATATTTCATATTTTATCCGGGACCTTTCATATTTTTTATCCCTCCGTACCTATAGTTACAAAGATTTAGCACTAACACAGGAATGGTTCAATATAATATTTTTTTTATTCTACTGAGTTGGCAAACAAGCATACGGCCCACCTGACGGTAAGCGGTTACCGTAGCCTATGAACACCTGCAATACCAGAGTTATTACGCGTGCGTTGCCGACCCTGAAGAAAACTCTTTACCCCCCTTTTGAAGAACCCCATGCTGTAGTCTCTTGGGAAAACCTCGGCAGGGAGCTCATTCCACAACCTGAGTGTTCATATATTTTATTAATATAATATATATAGTACCAGAAAGAGACCTTGTATAAAAGTCGATTGCTTGGGTACCTCTGTCCCATTCATGTTTCAACTGTGAAGCTGTTGTGTTTGCATGGCTGTGTTTCGGTTTGAAGGGTGGGATATGGCGTGAATTTACTGGGTACAGAGAAATAACACCTGACTCCTCAGGAATGGCAATGCATGGGGGGTATCATGGGCGAAACAGTATACTCTGTTTTGTCCATGGTACTGCTCATGTCTATAGGCGACGGTTACCACTTTCCATCAGGTGGGCCGTCAGCTTGTTTGCCATTCTAAGTTGCATAAAAAAAAAATTAAAAGATGAATAAGGAATAAATAATAATATTAAAAAAATCCCATCTGCGCTATCAGGATTATTGCGGGGCACCAGTGAGTGGTGATAGGATAAAGCAGGTCAGTTGATCAATCAATTATTGTAGAATCAATTCTACTATAAATCTCTTGCAACTAGGAGGAACCACTTGGAGGTCGATCTGATACGCTTCTCCCTTTACATATTCGACATATATAGGAAAATAGGAATAAATCTAGGTGTGGCAGGGATAACGAAAGGATATAAGGACTCACCGTCTTGTCGTGGGCTATTATATGATGTCCAGTGCGGGCGCCTTGATTCCTTCCGTCACTTTATCACCAATGTACACACAAAATATTATCTAAAAACACAGCACTTCAAATTATGAAAGCGGTAATCACATTAACAGCACAATAATGTTATTAATATTTTTTATACGTACAACACTTGACCTCAACTAGGCATTGATGGACTCACGTATGTGTGCCTCGGCTACGCTTCGCCCCACATTTGCACGTTCGTCCATCAATGCCTCAGTTGCTGGCCACTGCAGTAATGTACTATTAAAAATATATAAAATTAAGGGAACGCGCAAATAATACATATATACGAATTCATCACTCAAATTTTTTTTTACGCAACTACAAATAGAGAGAGGTTTTTAATTCGTCTGTTTTTCGACCGACTTCAAAAAAGGCAGGTTCTCTTTTCGGTTGTATTTTTGTCATGTCTGATACCTAATAACTCTATTAGTTTGAAACCGACTCGGAAAATTCTTTTATTTTAAGTACGTTTCAAAAATATAATCTAACCTCTTTATTTCTCTCTTTATTATATTAAACTGTTTTGTCTTTTTCTTTCGTGCGAAATTTTCAATTTGAAGGAAAGTGACAAAATAGTGTAATAATTAAAACAGAATTGTAGAAGATTTTAGTTTTATGAATAAGGGGATTAGATTGCTGTCTAGTCACATCCTGCACTTTTATTTCATTGTACAATTTCGATATTTCCACGTAGCCCGCAGCGGCGAGGTAATAAGTAGGCGGGGTCGGGGCGTAAAGCTATACTACAGACATCTCATTTGTTGCGCCTTCAATATTATAATAGCATATTTCACGTTCTGACTGATGCTTCATATATATTTGGTAGAACTTTATCAAATCTTGGCATACAAGTAATATCTATTATATACCTACACGTGGCTTATTTATTCCCAGCTTTAGTTACAGATGTTCTTACGAGAGATCTTAGATTATATAGATAGAGTATCGAGCCTCAAAAATGAGTCAACTCTTTGTCAACCAATTGTCAAATTAGCTAACTCATTTTTTTTGTGTTCTATATACTTACACATAAAATGTATTTTGACGTATTATTTAATAAAGAAAATGAGTGTTTGCGAAAAAAATTGTAAGACAAAATAAATATGGAAGTTATAAAGGAATCACTCATAACTACTCGTATTTATCACGCAAAATTGTATGATTTTTTTTTATACAACTTAGCATGGCAAACAAGCTGACGGCCCACCTGATGGAAAGTAGTAACCGTCGCCTATAGACATGAGCAGTACCATGGACATAACAGAGTATACTGTTTCGCCCATGATACCCCCATGCGTTGCCATTCCTGAGGACTCAGGTGTTATTCCTCTGTACCCTGTAAATTCACTACCATATTTTTTTTTTGTGAAATTACAAATTTAAGGTTTTCGAATTTTTATCCTTTACTTATGCTACATGACGATTTACTTCTTTGTCAAACACGATTATAAGTCAACGGGAAGTACCCTATAGGTTTTTATATCCTTTGCGAATGTCAAAATATGCGATATAAATGGAACATAAACGGCCGTATCTTTTGATTGCGTCGATTTAGAAACTTGATGTTTTCACTGCTTTAAGATATCGCAGACCTGAGTATATGATATTAATTTCAACTTAATACCTTTACGCGTTCCTAAGAAAAAGAATCTTGACACACGGACAGACAATTAAGTGATCTTATTGTTTATAAAATATGCTGGTTCTTGTTGTATATATTTATTATTTATTAATTATATTTAATTGTATGTAAAAATTCCGTCTGTTGATTTATCTTGTTTTTCGCATATGGGGTCAGCTAAGACGATGCACGTCGACCCATACGGATCTTTTGTGCTTCCCCCTGCCTTATACCATCACTTCATAGATCCTATGTGTTACCCTAACGATATCCCGCGGTTTAAGATATCTGTAGTCCCCTGGTTCTGGATAAGCCGTTCCCAGTAGACTCATACGCATACTTGCCAACGAATCGCAGTTGCACATCAAGTGTTCCATGGATTCCGATTTCTCCCCGCACAGTCTGCACAGTGTGTCCGAAGATAGACCCATCTTGAATCATCGTCTGTTGACTTGATGTAATATATATTTTGTTCTAAATTAATTTGTTTATCAACTTTCTTTTTTATAAAAAAAAAAAAAAACTACAATTGTCAGTGTTACATACATTATACATACATACATACATTATACAAAAGGTTCATTTTGAATAAGTATTCAAATGGTACCCTTATAAGTATAAGGATTCCATTTTTTCCATTAGAGGTACGGTACCCTAAAAATGCAACAGAAGCTCCTTCTTTTTGAAGTTGAAAAGAGAGAAATTAAGAACAATCAGAAGAATAATATTGACGGAACGTTTACCTTATTTCTCGTACGTCTTATTCAATATTTAATAAACAATCCCCTTCAATTACTTCGCAGGGCACTTAAATTATGTTTCAGTTCGCAGTGGCATTTTTATGCGCATATCTTGGAACATACGGGAGGCTTTCACGTCGGATTGGTTACGCATATTGTCGCCAACTTGACACGAATCTCAGAAGAAATTGTATTATTTAGTTTTTTTCGTAACAATGTGTTTTATAAGTTCTATTTGATTTACCATGTGGTCCCGGCATAGAATGGGTTACCCCTTCCTTTACAGTGGGTGTCGTAAGTGGTGATTAAGTGGTCTTAATGGACAAGGGATAGGCAGCAGCGTCCTTAAAACATCACCAAAAACTAAACGTTGCCAACTCGCCTGCCAGCTGCTGGCAAATTCCTCATAAATTTTTAACAGATTTTTCAATGTAAAAAATTACAATAGATAGATACTCCTTATTGTTTCCTCAAAAAGATTACAATAGTAAATTTACTATAAATAATGATGTTTTATTTAATCTGTAATTAATCAAATTTGTGTTACTATAACACACGCATGAAAGAAAGAAATTGTTGTTTTATATTATATATATTTGCTTTTTTTACGTTACTTTTTTTGTTTTTTATTCTTTTGTCTCTTTTTACTGTATATGTCTATATTATGTGTATGTTTGTATTGTTATTTGTGTGCTGTAAGTAATGAAAATAAATTATCTATCTAACTATCTATCAAGTGTAAATTGTAACAGGACTTCAAAGTATTGAAATCCAATGGCGTCAAAAGGTTCTCTAGTGTAGACCCCGAAAGCAGTTCAGGGCAATCTGTAGTTAGGGTAACGATATCAAATATGTTGCAGTGAGATGCAAGTAGTTCAGGACCGTTATTTACAGCAGTCTATGGGAGCACACAAACAGCAAAAGACACAAATGCAAAGTGAAAAAAGATAAAAAAAGATATATGTGCAAAAAATAAAAAAAAAGAACAAAAACAAAACAAGATAGCATAAAATTAGTAACAATTTGTTTTTAATGCGTGTGCCACAGCAATACAAAATGGCCACAACTCAGCTTTTTGCTTTGCCCTAAAAAGAGCACAATATTCTTCACTGATCAACACTGATATTCTGTTGTGACCAAAAGTGCCTATATATGTATATGTATATTCAATAGTAAATGTTGTTTGTATCTATAATAAGTTTACTACCATAATCTTTTGGAGGGAATAATAAAGAGTATCTATCTGTATACGAAATGTAATGAAATTTAAAATAATTATTGTCAAAAAAGTCTTTAATTTTAAACTAATCAGTAGACTTTATTTAAAAAAAATGTTTTACAGGTTAAATTTAAGGTTTTTGCCAAAGAAAAAAAGTATCTAGTACTTACAATCTTAACCTTTGCAATTATTGTGCCGAAACACAGCCAGTGGTTTTAGGAGTGGTGGCGGGATATAGTAGTGAATTTACAGGGTACAGGCGCATAAAATCTTAGTCCTCGGGAATGGCCATCAATATTATGGATGAAACAGTATACTCTGTTACGTCCATGGTACTGCTCATGTCTATAGGCGACGATTACCACTTTCCATCAGGTGGGCCGTCAGCTCGTTTGCCATTCTAAGTTGTATAAAAAAAAATAGAATAAATAAACCACATCTATTTTTTGCTGGCTCCAAGGCAACAGTGTTATCGGCCGCCGCGAACACTTTATAGTGAAACTCTTAAAGTTATTGTCGTGTTCAGTCGACGACGCGACAAACTGTTAGTTTTGCGGGTTCCACGCAAGTTTTGCACATATTTTGGTCGATGGATTTACGAGCTTTTTGTTATTTTGCCCAGATTGTTATGTGTAAATCTATGATTTTATGAGAGCTGACGCTTTGAAGACAAATAGGTTTTTAGATATACTTCATATGTTACAGCTGTGTCCAAATAAATAGTTCACTATTTGCCTAGAAAAAATTATTTATAATTTTTTTATTGATTTTGTTCCACAACGAAATAAATCTACTTCAGACCTGAGATAACCAATTATTTTGATTTATAAACTAATAGTTTAGTTTTTAAATAAATATTGATTTTAATAAAATTTCTGTAGAACCAATCTTTTAGGTAAAAAATGATTTTCACAATTAATTTATAAATGACCGAATCATAAAGTCGCAAATATAAAAAAAAAATACAATCGATTTGAGAACCTTTTTTTAAAGGGCGTTAAAAATTAATTTACAGATTCAATTAAATATTTTGATTATAATAAAGTAACAATTATTACACGGTTCGCCGTACGCAGAAGTTGCAAGGTACTGAGCATGCTATGGAGTAAGAGGGCTCGCAGTTTCTTTGCGTGACAAAAAATTGAAATGAGTATATCCGCAGAAAAACCAAATTGACCGATATACCAAAGGATGAGTAACTTGAATCTTTTACATACAATACATCGTGTAGAACAGGAAAATACAGTAGAATTGGCAAATTCTTCCATTTTGAAATTTATTGGAAAACTAGCTGACCCGGAGAACTTCATTCCGGCTAACAGTCGATTCTTTAATTTTTTAGTTTATTTTTTTATTATGATACCTAAGAATTTTTCTAAAATAAACGTAGCCTAAGTTACTTCTTATTTTATTAGTTACTCCCGCCAAAATCGGTGCAGCCATTTCAGAGATTAGCCGGGACAAACAGACAGATAGATAGACAAAAATTCTAAAAATATGTTATTTTGTTGTATGTACCGTATATATATTATATTCATATACATGTAGTAAAAAACGGTTATTTTAATATTACAAACAGACACTCCAATTTTATTTATATGTATAGATAATGCCCTTTTTTCGTAAGTAATCAGTTAAGAATACAATCGAACTGGGAAAACTCTCCATTTTTAAGTGAAAAAGCAAAAAAAAATATTAATATTGTTTATTCTCAGCGTACTGTAATGTATATGAGGTTAATATTTTAAAGTGTCGTGTCGTGTAGTCTGCGTGCACTCACCGGCCGCATATATCATCTGCTCGTCGCCGCCTCCAACGACGGACTATTCTGTAATCGGAGTCCTGGATAGAGAAATTATAGTTTTATAAGATTTAATAGCTTTTAGATAGATAGATACTCTTTATTGTTACCTCCAAAGGATTACAATAGTAAACTTATTATAAATGTAAACAATTACTAGAAATTATTTGTTTATTCATTAGTACAAATATGTGTACATGGCGGACTTAATGCTAAAAGCATTCTCTCCCAGTCAACCATAGGGAAGTGTCAGAATACTCGAATGCGGCACTACTAATTATTGATATACATACATACTAAAATTACATATATAAACGAATAAATATATATGAATAACAAATATACTTACACATATATGATATATACTATATTATACACGAAATTGAGAATAATATAAAGTACTTACTGCTTGGATAAAGTAAAAAAGTGAGCGTAAACTTTTTTTTTTATTTTTTTTTATAATCACAATGGGAAAATAATGGACGAACTTATCGCCCATTGTTTTCTCATATTATTATTATTAGTAATATTGTAAACACAATAGTTGATAATATGGAGTATTTACGATGTTGTATCCAGCCACTAACTGTCCACTGCTGAACATAGCCTTCTCCACAATTTTGCCAGTAGCTGCCACGCTTGGCAGGTGGATTGGCAACCGCAGTCAGGCTTTAGGTGATATTTTAAGAGGGACGCTGCTACCCATCTCTTCACCATGAGTTCCCTTAGTTGTCCCTTACAACACCCACGGGAAAGAAAGGGGTGGCCTATTCTATACCGGGACCATACTGCAGTTAGGCCTTTAGACGCTGCTGCCCATCCCTCGCCCTCCCTTATCTCTTATGACACCCACGGGTTACTCTTTACGACTCTAAAAGCCTAACTGCGGTTGCCAAATCGCGTGTCAAGCATGGCAACTACTGGGAAAACTCCTCTTATGGGGGAAGACTTATATTTAGCAATGGATAGTTAAGAGCTGATTGGATTAATTTTTAATTATTGGAGAAAACATTTAGTTTAATTTGAAACGATGTTTCTTAAAACGATTCAAATGACTTCTATTTTTTTTTAATGGGTGAAAATGGATTGGTAACCCCGCCCGCGCTATTGGTATACACCGACGAGGCACCAGTGGAAGATGATAGGTGAGAATGAATGCAGGTCAGTTGGCCCACCGTGATAAATTCGACAAGAATTAAACATGATTTCCAGGGGGAACCGCGTGGAGGTCAACCTGAGAGGGTATATTGCCAGTAATCGGGCTATTAAACCCTATTACTAACAATCTCTTTCCCCCCAATGATTTCTATTTCACCTAGTATAAAAAAAAATTAAGTAGCCATATACGTTACATTGATAACTGAAGCCAGAATAACACCGCTCGCCCGGTCCGGCCGTTATGATTGTTTTGATTGAAATTTACTGCTTTATTGTACGGTGACAGAGGGCGCTACAATGTTAACAATAAGGCACTTTGGTGATTAAACGCCGGGGCACTGACTAGTGTTGACGTGTCAGGCAGGCAGAGATAAATAGCTGGCAAGGAAAACACTGTATAGTAAATTGTTGTAGCTAATTTTTTTTTTATACAACTTAGAATAGCAAACAAGCTGACGGTCCACCTGATGGAAAGTGGTAACCGTCGCCTATAGACATGAGCAGTACCATGGACATATACCATAATAATGGTATATTGTTCATAAAGATAAATAAAGGAATATAATTATGTATTCTTAACATACAGTCTACATACCAACCCATTCAGAGATACCATACACAAAAACTTTTTTTTTTATGGGTGAAAATAGTATGGTAACCCCGCCTGCGCTGACGGGATACGCTGGCGGAGCACCAGTGAAGGGTGATAGATGAGAATGAAAAGTTAGTTGGCCCATCATGATGAATTCATCAGTAATTAACCATGATAGTTTCCAGGGAGAACCGCGAGGAGGTCGACCTGGTTGGGTATATTGCTAGCAATGGGATTCTCAGTCTCCATTACTAACAATCCTTTTCACCCCTGATGACAGTGTTATACCTCTGTACCCTGTAACTTCACTGCCATATCCCAATTTAATTATTACTGTTGTGGTGGTGGCAAGTGGTGGCAAGGTGACTCACTCACTCTTTGATTTTCGTGTTATAATTTACCTACTAAATGACATAACTTTTACATTACTAGTTGTGAAATGAAATTGCACTGGACTACAAAAAAAATGGAATTTTAAAAATGTGTCAGCAAAATATTCCATTCCATATTTAACAGTAACGTAAAAATATTGAAAAATTGTTGGGAAGTCGGGCTAATAGAATTAAATTGGACAACGTCCCATAGTCGACCTGTCAAGTTACGAGACGATGGGAACATTGAGCTACGAAAGTTATTTTTTATTGGGAATTCTTTGGCTTGTATTTGTATGTGCATATTTAGCATCAAGCATACTGGACTTTACGTCTTTTTCAATGCGCAGTAAGAAGTAATTGTTTATACCTTATCAGCCGTTAGCTGTTCACTGCTGAATACAGACCTCGTACTTGTGGAGTTTTGCCAGCAGTTGCCATACTTGGCAGGCGGGATGACAACCACAGTTAGACTTTAAGATATGCTGCCTTTCTCTCGACCACTTTCTCTTAGTCGCCTCTTACGACACCCACGGGAAAAGAAGGGATCCCATTTTAAGTTTATAACTTCTTTTTTAACCGACTTCGAAAAAGGAGGAAATTCTCAATACGGTTATATTCTTTTTAGTGTTTGTTACTTCGTCATTTATAAATCAAATCGGAAAATGGTTGGAAAATGCTTTTTTTATTTAGAAACGATATATTTTCTGATAGATCGCATAGAAATTTGTACAAAATCGATTATTTATTTATTTATTTAATAAGGTTCACATACAACTTTTACATTTTACATGCAACTTAATAATACAAAAAATAATTTTGCCTAATGTAAAAATCTTTTATACGCGAACACCACATGCACTATTATAATATTTAATAAATCATTAACGATAACAATAAGATTATCTGAATAATAAGTAAATTAAGAACTTATGTCTAAGATTTTCCGCAATAAGCTATATCTGCTGTTGGTGGGTCCAAAATTGATGTCAATTTGATCGCTGTGAGCATTCAGAATCCTACATAATCTGGGTACAGGCGAGTTGGCTCCTAACACTGTTCTTCTTAACGGAGGACATAAAGGTGTTATCTGTTTCCGAGGTATTAAGCAGTAAGTAGTTTATATTTTAAATCAAAATAACCGGTTTTGTGATAAAAAAAAAAGACTATTCTATCTTTCAAATTGGAGAATTTACAAAATATAATTAAAATCATTCGAGTGGCTTCATAGATCACTATCAACGAACACGAGTTTCATATTCGAGTATTTCTGTATATTTTTCGTTACTGCTTCAATGTACTTAGCCATTAAGTGAATTGCACGGTGCTACGGGTCCACGGATCTGTCACATATGCCGCCAACTGGTCGCTGCCACAGTGGACAGAGCAAACATTCCGTTGTTTGTTGACGACATCAATATTGTAACATATCGTCATAGTCGTAGAATACTGACGGATCTATATATGTCAGATCCGTCAGTATTCTACGACTATGACGATATAGCAATAAGTTTTAGGTCCTTATCTTATACTTACTTATAAATTCGAATGCCAGTTTGTTGCTTCTTGGTGTTTTAGCGACTCAATCTGTCATTATAATATCGGATAATACATGTAGCAGGGAGGAAAGGGATTGTTAGTAATGGGGACTGAGAATCCCATTGCTAGCTATATACCCAACCAGGTCGGCCTCCTCGCGGTTCCCCCTGGAAACTAACATGGTTAATTTCTGATGAATTCATCATGATGGGCCAACTGACCTGTTTTCATTCTCATCTATCACCCTTCACTGGTGCTCCGCCAACGTATCCCATTGGCGCAGGCGGGGTTACCATACCATTTTCACCCATCAAAAAAAAAATACATGTAGTAATTTTTCTTACTACGATTGGCAGACGAGTTAGAGTAACTGCAGTATTTTTTTAATGGATGATAATGGAATGGTTACCCCGCCTGCGCTAACGGTATACGCTGGCAGAGCACCAGTGAGGGATGATAGGTGAGGATGAGAAGACAGGTCAGTTAGTCCATCGTGATGAATATACCTGGAATTCAGCACGATTATTATTACATAGTTAGGTGTTGAAATAGTTTTCATCAGCAATCTACATCTATATCTACCCTAAAATTGTTTAAAGAGGAAATATTTGTATTTATATGTGTATGTTTGTAATGAATAAACTCAAAAACTACTTTGCCTAATCCAAAAATTCTTTCACCATTAGAAAGCTACATTCACCTTGAGTAACATAGGCTATATTTATTGCTGAGAAAAGATTAGGGATCCTTACTAAAACTTTAGTGACGTAACTCAAGGTGTAAAAAAATGCTATAAAATATCTTTCGTCGCGTGCGCTGCGAAAACTATTGGTGATAGAACAAAAGTATGTTCTACAATATTGAAGAAAATATCAATAACTATAAAAAACTCAGCAATACTATATGTCCAACTATTATCGTTATGTCACAATAACCACTTTTTAAAATGTTGTAAAAATGCCCACCCGTGCGAAGCCGGGACGGGCCGCTAGTAAATATATAAAATTAATTAAACATATTACGAAATGAACACTGTGATTAACAAAAATACCATACATAAACCATGAATCGATAGTAAATCACGGTGCCCATTAAAACAAGTCTCGCATCGTGTAATTCCGGTAACAGCAACAATGTTCGCTCTCAATCTGCGCAGTGGCGGTAATGAATTGGCTGCGCTATGATTGATGCGGTTCTGCACGTCATCCGCTAATGGCAGTGGGACGCACTGTGCGGGGCGAACGGCGCGATTCTAAATACACGCCGGTACTAAATCTTGATCAGTAAGAATTTAATATTATATTTATTTATTAGGTAAGGTTATTTTTTCATTAATGTATTTGACGGCTTTGGATGCGAGGACTTTTGAGCTTGATTTTATTAGGGGTACAGTTGGAATTTGGAATTTAAGTATTTTTTTGGAGGGACCACCAAAACTTTGTACAAAAGTTGATTGCTTGGGTACCTCTGTCCCATTCGTGTTTCAACCGTGAAGCAGTTGTGTTTGCATGGCTGTGTTTCGGTTTGAAGGGTGGGATATGACGTGAATTTACTGGGTACAGAGGAATAACATCTGAGTCCTCAGGAATGGCAACGCATGGGGGGTATCATGGGCGAAACAGTATACTCTGTTATGTCTATGGTACTGCTCATGTCTCTAGGCGACGGTTACCACTTTCCATCAGGTGGACCATCAGCTTGTTTGCCATTCTAAGTTGTATAAAAAAAAAAATATTACTACTATGGTGGCAAACAAATATACGTAGCAAACTTTAAAATGCTTTGCAAATGTCTAGAATTGAATATTGCCTAAATATAATGTATTCTACATTAGATAAATGTCATTATTATGTTTTGTTATTTTTTTTATTTTACTTTTCTTTGTTACAATGTTACGCTAATGGCAACATTTACCATGATAGTTTCCAGGGAGAACCGCGAGGAGGTCGACCTTGTTGGGTATATTGCTAGCAATGGGATTCTCAGTCTCCATTACTAACAATCCCTTTCCCCCATATTAGTTGATGTTTGGATTGCGGTTGTTACACTGGCTATTAAATGCACGTTTAATTTCTCATTTATTTTTCTTAAGATTTGTACATATTTATGCATTTTACAAATAAACATTTTAAATTATGAATTTATTCTTTTTTTTGTGGAACCCAATCTCAAATGATTTTTAATGAAGTTGCAATTTTATTTTTTGTTTAACCAAAATGCGCGATAGTTCGTTTTTAATGGCCAGTGCGTGAAAACATTAGGCGCAAGTCATATTATACTGTTGTCCAAATATGATTCAATGCTGGCCAGTGATATGGAAAAGACGTTTATTTGGTCACTTCTAAGTGAAATATAAAAAAAATAATTCCAAACTCCACCAAATGTTAACAATTTGCATCATCAGTAGAAAAAATGTTGGTTTTTTTTTTATCATATTTTAAAATAAAATCAATAATCCGTTGTGTGTTTTTGTATTGACTGTATTTTTTTACATAATGACCTTAGATTATGTAGATAGAATTTCTTCATACAAAAGGTCAGTTTTTATACATGTCATGTAAAATAAAATTAATATATATATTACGTGTGGTCCCGGCATAGAATAGGCCACCCCTTCCTTTCCTGTGGGTGTCGTCAGAGTCGACTAAGGGACGGCGAGGGATGGGCAGCAGTGTCCCTCTTAAAACATCTCTAAAAGCCTATCTGCGGTTGCCAACCTGTCTGCCAAGTGTGGCAACTACTGGCAATATATATATATTAATATAAATATAATATATATATATATATATATATATATATATATATATATATATATATATATATATATATATATATATATATATATATATATAGAATAGGATTACCATAATGTACTTTTTTTTTTAGTATATGAGAGATTTGAGATCCACGTCAAAACGTCGGCAATAAAGAAGCAGGTATGTAGGTACTATTTACCTGTAAAAGCTTTTACATCGCATTAAATCCCAATTGTGTATTTAAAATAGTGTAAATAACGAAAGTTTAAAATTAATTGGTTTATTTTAGTCTTAAATAAAAAAAATTGTAACAAGACGATTTCTGTACTTGTCGATGTTTTACATATGTATGGAAATATTTGAAAAAATACGGAAGAGGCGTTATAAGGGCGATAGAAGCCAATCAATGATTTTTAGAATTTTTGTCTGTCTGCTAGAATAAACATGCCTGTATGTATCAGAGGGAGACTTTGTACAAAAGTCGTTTGCTTGGGCACCTCTATCCCATTCGTGTTTCTACCGTGAAGCATTTGTGTTCGTATGGCTGTGTTTCAGTTTAAAAGTTGGAATATGGCAGTGATTTTACTAGGTACAGAGGAATAACACCGGAGCCCTCAGGAATGGCAACGCATGGGGGGTATCATGGGTGAAACAGTATACTCTGTTATGTCCATGGTACTGCTCATGTCTATATGCGGCGGTTATTACTTTCTATCAGGTGGGCCGTCAGCTTGTTTGCCGTTTTTAAGTAGCATAAAAAAATCACGTAAAAACTATGGAACTTAATCCGGTGTTTATTTCTGAAGATACACGTTTTATATCAGATTTTAAATTTTGTTCAAATACGTTATTTGGAAACGATTGCTCATTTCCAAAATCCATGCGTACAAAGTTGCGGGCAAAAGGTGTAATAAATGAAAATCCTCTATCCACACTGTCAGTCTGTCTGTCCCGCGTAGCCTGAGGCGCGACGAGATTGGAATATGCAAATAACAGATCCAGTTTAACTTCGACAACTGCTGTGGACCTGTTTACACCAGATACACACCTCAATACTTTATTGTTATTTCATGGCCTTTTTCTGTACTGTTACCACTCGCCACTTTTTTTAGAAGATGATTCCCTCATATATGTTTATTAATCTACTTTCAAAAGGAGGAAATTTTTAATTCGATAAATTTCTATGTCACCCAATATCTTCAATAATTCTGAACGTATTTTAATTATTATTTTTATAATACATAGTTATTCCTCATAACTTTTAGAGACCTTTGATTATCCCAATGTAGTACTGAACATGTTTTTTTTTATATTAATCTTCAAACTGAAATATAGATATGGACATGTAAGTAAATAAAAATTTACCAGAGGGAGACTTTATACAAATATCGATAGCATGGGTACCTCTGTCCCATTCGTGTTTCAACCGTGAAGCAGTTGTGTTTGCATAGCTGTGTTTCGGTTCAAAAGGTGGGATATGGCGTGAATTTACAGGGTACAGAGGAATAACATCTGAGTCCTCAGGAATGGCAACGCATGGGGGGTATCATGGGCTGAACAGTATACTCTGTTATGTCCATGGTACTGCTCATGTCTATAGACGACGGTTACCACTTTCCATCAGGTGGGCCGTCAGCTTGTTTGCCATTCTAAGTTGTATAAAAAAAATAGGTAAATACAGCTGCTTCAATGCAGAAATGCCAGTGGAACAGAAATACTAAAGCCAAAAGAAATAGAATACAGACAAAAACATAAAAACTAAAAACAATACAACTAATTTTAAGGCCTAACTAATCAACTATCGTTGAATTAATCACGATGGGCTAACTGACCTGTCTTTATCCTTACCTATCATCCTTCACTGGTGCCTCGCCCGTGTATACCGATAGCGCAGGCGGGGTTATCATTCCATTATTACCCATTAAAAGAAAAGACGTCCTGAAATTTTTACCCACAACTTCGCCTGCGTAAGCAGGCGAAGTTGTGGGTAAAAGTTAGTTGTGAACTCCATGTCTCGATACAAGTGTCGGTGTGTACCGGGTCTCCCTCTAAACCAGTTAGTGAAGATTGTTCCCGTAGATGACGCGGTAATGTTGTTGCCGCGGATACGCTACTGTTTAGCGCCGAACAGGATCCGGTAGGGTTGTCACTGTCTAAAGATTTTTCTACTATAAAAAATTACATTAAATTACAAGTATACAGCCCGTCTGATGGTAAACGGTCATTGTAGTCCATGGACGCATGTGTACCATATGTGTGTCACGTGCGTATTGCCGACCCTGAAGATGCCCTAATAAAACCCATTTTGAAAAACTCCATACTGTCTTTAGGGAAAACCTCGGCAGGGAGCTCATTCCATCAATACCTAGTATTAGTAGAAGAAATTATACTTTTATTTGGTCATTTCTAAGTGAAATATAAAAATATCAGTTGTGTGTTTTTGTATTGACTGTATTTTTTTTACATTTACCTTAGATTATGTAGACAGAATCTCTTCATACAAAAGGTCAGTTTTTATACATGTCATGTATAATAAAATTAATATATATATATATATATATATATATATATATATATATATATATATATATATATATTATTTATAATTTTGCTCTCGAATTCATCCACGTAACCGGGATATGTTTACTGAAAAGCCTAAAATGTGAATATTATATTCATTTCCCATTTTTAAGGTACAGTAACAATATCCAGTATAACAAATTGCATAGAAATTAGTTAAGCTGTTAAGGCACGAAGTGGTAACAAAAAAACAAATTCAGTCTCAGATTGATAACATAAGTAAGATATTTTATTAAAATCTCTTTTAGTGACAACCCTACTGGTCCCCGCGCGGGTCATAGCCTAAAGGGTTTCGTTCCCCGTCAAATGCTCGTTTAAAAACAACGCTATTAAACAAACCGCACGCTGATGCGTTTTGCGAACTCATAAATATTAAACAGATACCGCTTAATACTGAAGGGTTTGACAAAAATTGCTTTTTGTTACAACAATTCATGGGGATCGGTGGATACAGTGGCAGCTAATACGCCGGATAATGTTTGCAATTAAGACAGTTTGCATTCTTATCTTTAATCCGTTGGGATCTTTTATACTTCCCCCAGCTTTCATCATCATCATTATTTCAGCCTTTGTCTACTGCTGAACAAAAGCCTTCCCCATAAGGATAGTTTTGCCAGCAGTTATTACGCTTGGCAGGCGGGATGGCATCGCAGTTAAGCTTTTAGAGATGTTTAAGGAGAAACGCTGTTGTCCATTCCTCTACCAATAAGTTCCTTTAGTCGTCCCTTTCGACACCCACAGGAAATGAAGGAGTGGCCTTTACTATGTCGGGAACCACACGGAAAAGCCTTAGAGTATCATTTTATAGATCCTATGTATTACCCTTACGATATTTCATGGTTTAAGGTATCCATAGTCTACTGGCTCCGAATAAGCCGTTCCCAGTAGACTAAAACGTGTACTGGTTAACGAATTACAGTTGTACATCAGATGTTCCATGGATTTGGATTCCTTATTGTACAATCCTTACTTGCCGAGTGGTCCTGGTATAGAATGGGGCATCCTTTCCTTTCCTGTGGACAACATAAGTGACAACTACGGGAACTTAACGGTCTAGGAATGGTCAGCAGCGTCCCTATTAAAAACATCACCAAAAGCCTAACTGTGAATGCCAACCCGTCTGCCAAGCATGGCAACTGATGACAAAACCCCCAAATAAGGGGTTCTAAAATTTCATCCCAACCATTTGGACGAGTGGCGGTCGTCTACAATGCGTTTTTCAAAGCACTTTCTTCCACGCACAACCACTCTTTGGAGTCAACTTCCAGCAGCAGTATTTCGGAACCGACACGACAACATAACCTTCAAGAAAAGAGCATATTCCCTTTTAAAAGGCCGGCAGCACACCTGCAATGCTGTTGGTGTTGTGGGTGATCATGGGCAGCGGTAGTCACTTACCATCTGGTGAGTTGCATGCTCGTTTGCCCCCTGTGTTGTAAAAAAAAGGGGGAGGCTTATGTGAACATAAGCCTCCCCCTTTTTTAACTGTCCGTCCGTCAGTTAACAGCCGTTAAGTGTAACGGCTGATATGATGATCATGACTACACAATCTGTATAGAGTGACGGAAGAAAGACCCATCTTGTACAGTATATCCCTTACTATCATGTGTTCAGTTGAGGCAACTATTATGAATCTTGCCTGTTGTCTGCCTCCATCTAATCCACCTGCAGATGAGTTTATTCCATCTCTCAGCCTTATTGTTTACGAACATTTTAAAATACCTGAAACCCTATAATTTTCACCATTTCTTTTACTGTTTTATTTTCTTACGGAGTTTTTTTATGTAACTTAGAATGGCAAATAAGCTGACGGTCCACCTGATGAAAAGTGGTAACCGTTGCCTATAGACATGAGTAAGCAATGCCTTTGATATAATTGAGTATACTGTTTAGCCCATGATACTCCCAAAATGTTGCCATTCCTGAGGACACAGGTGCCATTTCCTCTGTACCCAGTAAATTCACGCCATATCCCACCCTTCAAACCGAAACACAGTGATGCAAACACAACTGCTTCACGGTAGAAACACGTATGAGACAGAGATGCCCAAGCAAACGACTTTTGTACAGTCTCCCTCTAGTAGTCACACATTTTTATAAACTTTTACATGTATACATGTAATGTTAGGAAGATGTAAGTTTATATTATGCTATATTATTTTACCAAACACATTATTGCCGATGATCACACCTCAAAAGACATTTAAACACTTCACTGCTACCTCCAGCACAAATATATCGACGATATAAACCCAAAAATACCATTACAAAACATTTTGTATTCCATTCCATTTGATCCGTAGGTACATTAGGCCGGTATCTCATAACGCGTCGACGGTCACACACGCGAATATTACCGATCGTTCTAGAATGCTCCATAAGCCATTAACAGGTGAGATCTATAAAGGTGATGTGTGATATTTTAGACTTTTAACCACAGTTTCTAGAGTCAGCAATGCGTATGAAACATCTCTGGTATAGCAGACGTCCATGGGCTACAGCTAAGAACATCTAATCCGAAATCTTTGGGCTACACTGACCGTTTACTATCAGGCGGGCTATATTCTTGTTCGCCACTTTATCGTGCCTTAACTAAAGTTCCATGCCAACTATCTGGATGAGTGACGGTCCTCTATCGTGCGTTTTTCAAGTCACTTTCTTCCACGTACAACTACTCTTTGGAATCAACTTCCAGCAATAGTATTTTCGAAACAGTACAACATCGTAACCTTCAAGATAAGAGCATATTTCTTTTTAAAAGGCCGGCAGCACACCTGCAATGCCTCTGGTGTTGTGGGTGATCATGGGCGGCGGTAATGACTTACCATCTAAACCGCATGCTCGTTTGCTCCCTGTGTTATAAGAAAAACCTTACCTTAACGTAGTATAAAAAAGAGACAGACTTTGTACAAGCAATACAAAAGCTGCTTATTGGCAGAAATCTCAAAGGAACAACTTTGTTCCATTTTTAGGTTCATGATTGTGTTTCGGGTAGGATATGATTGTGAAATTACAAGGTACGAAAGCATAACATCTTAGTATTCTGATACTGGCCATATAGCTTAAAATACTAACAATCGACAGAGAAGAAAGTTCCTCGAGTATGTGTAAAGTATGGGCAAATGTTGTTTGGGGCAACCCCTAATACGTTCCAGGGAGTCGATGAAAGTTGGTGGCTATGAGGTTTATAGGGAAGCCTTGTAGTGGACTACGTATAATTGAAGTTATATTACGAGATAGGAATAAAAAAGTGCTAAAAATGGTTTAATATTTATAACTTTAACAGCAGTTTTTAGAATCGAATATAACGTAGTTGCGAAGTTTGGGAGACGACGTAGCTCGCCTGCCCACTGATTCGTGCCAATGGATAAGATAACAGAACGCCATTCGCGAACTAGTCGCCGAATTAAATAATGGCGGATGGAGACTCGCTTATTTGAAATTTTGAAATATGATACCTTGTGATCAATAATATTTAGGTAACGTTTCTCTAAAAAAAAAGAAATTGGCAAAAGCTTATTAAATTGGAACTAGTTTTGCAGTTGGAGACATCATCATCATCACATCAGCCGTTAAATGTCTATTGATGAACATAGGTCTTCTCCATGGGGGTGGTTTTGCTAGTTGTTACGATACTTGGCAGGCAGGTTGGCCAACTGGAGTTGGATTTTTGGTGATGTTTTAAGAGAGACGCTGCTGCCCATCTCTCGACCATTATGTTCTATTAGTCGCATCTTATGACATCCAAAGGAATATATAAATTAAGGGATCAAAAAAAATTCAAATATTTAGGTGATTTTTAATAGGCTTTAACATGGAGAAAAATCATCGTAGAGACAAAAAAAAAACGCAATTTGCTTTTCATTTGACTCTACGATGATTTTTCTAAGTAAGTTTTACTCTAAGTATCTAATTTTTGGGTGTAAAATCGAAAATTTAATTCATTTTTTTCATGTAATTTTGAAAAAAACCCTGACAATAAAAATTATAAATTTTATTTGTTTTTTTTTTTTTCGTCTACGGTCTTTAAATTTTTTTTTGACATAGACACTATATGGACCAGATAACTTGTTTATTCAGCTGCAAATTCCTTTTTTTAAATCCTCGATACGGTCGTCAAAAAATATAAAAAAAATTTAAGTCAGACATTTAATATCTTGTTCATAAAGTAAAATTACTTTAATATACAATATGGGACCAATATAGGAATGTACTATATCGATTACAAAAAGAATTATTAAAATCGGTTACTGAATTAAACAAAAACACTAACACAAAAGAGGAATCTGTCAGATCGATAATCTCTTTCGAAATCAGTTAAAAACCAATTTGAAATTCATTGCCTCTAAACTTAATTTAACGCTTTCACGATAAAACTAAAACTAAAACAATGAGCCCATTCGAAGAGTTCATATTTTGTGTTCAAACATAAGTCATTAATGCGACTCTCCTCGTAATTAGCTGAACTGATCGCAAAAGTTTCCGGATTCGTTCGCTGATGTTTTATCTACATAGTTGGATTGTTCGATGATTTGTGAGGCCCTCTTTGAGTTTTCGTTTCACTTGTTCAGTGTAAATTAGTTCTGTCCATTGCTATGGAGGTATTTTAATAATTTTAATCCTCTATTTAACTCATTACTTCGTTTATGTGGTTCGGATGGGTAATATGTAGCTATATCTGTTATATTGTAGTTACAATATCTATATATATTTTTTAATGGACGATAATGGAATGGTAACCTCTCTTTGCACTAACGGTATACGCTGGCAGGGCGCCATTGAGAGATGATAGGTGAGAATGAAAAGGCAGGTCAGTTTACCAGAGGGAGACTTTGTACAAAAGTCGATTGCTTGGGTACCTCTGTCCCATTCGTGTTTCAACCGTGAAACAGTTGTGTTTGCTTGGCTGTGTTTCGGTTTGAAGGGTGGGATATGGCGTGAATTTACTGGGTACGAAGGAATAACACCTGAGTCCTCAGGAATGGCAACGCATGGGGGATATCATGGGCGAAACAGTATACTCTGTTATGTTAATAGGCCACGGTTACCACTTTCCATCAGGTGGGCCGTCAGCTTGTTTGCCATTCTAAGTTGTATATAAAAAAAGGTCAGTTAACCCATCTGGAATTTAGCATGACGGTTTCCAGGGAGACCGCGTGGAGGCCGACCTGACAGGGTACTAGTCCCATTGCTAGCAATGGGACTGGTAGTCCGCATTTTTAAAAAAATCTTCTCCCCACCCATATCTATATATAAAGCTAATAACGATTATATAAAATACAGAAATACAAGTCGTTAGAAGTAGCTTCTAAAGACGTTCACGGAAAGGTTGCCAATCCGCCTGCCAAGCGTGGCAACTACTGGCAAAACCCAATGCAAACACAAACGGTGCACCACGTCTTTGTATGGTCACACACATTGAAGTAAAAAGTTGGATAGGGTTGCTGGGTGGTTAAAAAATAAATAAGTAAATATTGGAAATAAATTTAATTGCTTCATTTTAAACTATTCCACACTCCTATATCTTATTAATATCATCCAAAAAACAAGCATCATGGTGAAAAAACCGTAACTCGGAACGGTCCAATGTGCGTTTCACTCTGATTTTGGGAGCCGGTCGACCGGAGAAAATATACCGGCCGCCGCTACCGGTAGTGGGTATGGCTGGGTACCAGTGACGAGCAATTCCATACACATACATACACATACTATACAAATGCGTATTGAGTATATTCTAATTTGGTAGCTTCACTCGCGATGCGTGTTTTTTTTTAATGGATGATAATGGAGTGATAACCCTACCCGCGCTATCGGTATACACCAGCGGGGCACCAGTGAAGGATGGTAGGTGAGGATGAAGCAGGTCAGTTAGCCCATCGTGACGAATTCTTCACTTAAGTTTCCAGGGGAAACCACGTGGAGGTTGACCTAATAGGGCATATTGCTAACAATGGGGATGCGTATGTTAGAAATTTTTTTTAAAAATTATATTAGTTTTCTTAAACTTTTTTGTGTGTGCCTGCATTTATTAATAAAAATCAGGACGGACTACTTTAAAAATAATAAAATATTAAAGTTGTTTATAAAATCAATTAAAATATGAATGAATTCTATATATATATATATATATATATATATATATATATATATATATATATATATATATATATATATATATAACCGTTGAACAGAGCGGAGCTCTCTGTCGTATCAAGAGTGAACAAGTATAGTAAACCACACGTGGTCATTATATAAAATATATCACAATTATTGTTGATGGGAGTTCTAAAGAAGTTATAGTTAAATAAATATCAATGGAATAACAGAAGTTGGATATTTATTATATATTATTTATTATATATTATATATTAAGTAAATATAATTTAATAGTATGATTTTTCCCACTAGACGGAGTGACGACCTCAAATGCATTACAGGGAGTCAGTGAATGCAAGTGGTGAAAGACCTATCTTATGGCAGTGTATGGGGAGGCTTATGTCCAGTAGTGGACGGATAATGGCTGAAATAAATGATAACATTTAAAAAAATATATCTTAAAGGCAAAATGTATCAACAACATTATTCTGTATTTTTGAAAGAAAATTAAAGAACAATTAAATTTATAATCGAACCTGTGACCATTTTGCAAATGCAATCACTGAACGTCGGGGGTCATCAGCTAATATCCGCAGGTGAGATCCGAACGAACCGCGCAGGAACACCGGCCATTGTTACGCTGAAATATTGCCCGCTGCAGGGGCGCGCAACATTTTGTTCCTTTAATTACTAACTTATTAAGTAGTTTTAATTAGTTGTGCGTAATAGGATTAAAGAAATATTTTTTTTAAATTACTATTTATTTTTAATTCTTTTAATAGTTTAATTAAAAAAAAAATCAAATAAAAAACAAAATTTAATTGCTACAGCGCTGATATTCTGTGGTGCCCATAAGAAATACTTCCGATTCTTCCAGTGTATGGGGGGGGGGGAGGGGCTATGTTTAGCAGTGGACAGATAACGGCTGAAATAAAGATAATAATATTTAAAAAAATATTAAAAAATAATAAAAGTAGACAATTAAGACCGAAGGTTGCGAACCCCTGCCACGCCCGCGCTGTCATTAATTCAGGGGTTCGAGTATTGTTTCCGGCGGCTCTACAATACCGTATACCACTTAATTTCGGCTTTAAAACCATTGCTGTCACCTTTTCCGATATAACGGCGAAAAGGGACAGAGGCACTTTCGTTTCGGTGTCATTGCGGTCGCCATGGTAACCGCAACGTATCCGGCGGCCCGCATCCGGTGAAACCTGAAAAAAGCTTTCAGCACTGTATTGTCCCTTTATGTGAATGATTAATGATACACGATTTGATGTTATTGGTTTAAAAATATTGATATATTTTTTCTTTTATTAATTAGTAATTTATTTATTACTATTATATTTTTTTTTTACATATAATTTGAAATGACAAACAAGCTGACTATCGACCGGATAGGATTTGAAAAATATCATTTATTTATTTTATTTATTTATTAGTACAATGATACATATAGTTCATTACAATACAACACTTAATATAAACATGGTAATATATGCGCATTGTGTAGGTCCCGGCATAGAATAGGCCACTTCCTTTCCCGTGGGTGTCGTAAGAGGCTACTAAGGGAGGGCGAAGGATGGGGAGCAGTGTCCCTCTTAAAACATTTCCAAAGTCTAACTGCGGTTGCCGATCCGCATGCCAAGTGTGGCAACTACTGGTAAAATCCGCAAGGGGAACGCTTATGTTCATCAGTGGGCAGTTAAAGGCTGATGACGGTGATGAAGCAATTTGCAAAAAATCGCGATTAAATCGCCGACATTGAAAATATTTAAAATTATTGAACGCACAAACAACATGTTAAATTTTGTTTCGCAATATATTGTTTTATGCTTTTTAAAATAAAAACTACGTATCTGTTAATCCTAAGATTAATGAAATAAATATCTGTCAACGCGGAAATAAACTGTAACGATTTCAAAAATAATCAATAAAAGAGGTTCAGATGAATACCATAGCAATAAAAAAAGAATAAAATAAATATAGAAGTAATTCCTTTTGAATGTCGTTTAAAACCAATAGACTTTAAAGACTTGAAATGATCGTGAATTGAACCTTAATTGTCAAAGATAGTTTTTTTTTTATACAACTTAGAATGGCAAACAAGCTGACGGCGCACCTGATGGAAAGTGGTTACCGTCGCCTATAGACATGTATATATATATATATATATATATATATATATATATATATATATATATATATATATATATATATATATATATATATAAGGTTATGCTACAAAGATACAACCATACTCACTTTTATATTTGTAATATTAGTGTTTTTTTTTTTATTATATTATAATATGTTACATTTTGTAATGCAGACCCTACCATCTTTTGTGAGTACAGAGACAGTATATTTTTTTTTATACGACTTAAAATAGCAAACAAGCTGACGGCCCACCTGATAGAAAGTGGTAACCGTCGCCTATAGATAAGAGCAGTACCATGGGCATAACAGAGTATACTGTTTCGCCCACGATATCCCCCATGCGTTGCCATTCCTGAGGATTCGGTATATAAATACTGCTTACATGTATATGTAAAACAGTTATAAAACTTTTAGATGTCTGAAGAAATAAGTATGGTAACAATCCTCAAAACTCAAATAATAATCCTTAAGTTTTGTTTGAAAACTAGCCAGACATTTTATATTTCGTATGGAAATTGGTAAAGTATTCCATACTCGTGCAGTTTGCACCGTGAACGATTTGTTACAAAAACTAGAGAAATGTATTACAGTCTTTAGCTGGAGGCCCAAAGACCTTAGATTAAAAGAATTGACGGAATGTAGAAATTCAAACCACTCCATCAGATAGTGAGAAGAAGAGTTAAAAAGAACATCGTGGAGCAGTAAAAGAATGTGAGTATTTTTTTTTTTAATGGATGATAATGGAATGGTAACCTCACCTGCGCTATCGGTATACACCGGCGGGGCACCAGTGAAGGATGATAGGTGAGGATGAAGCGGGTCAGTCAACCCATCGTGACGAACTCAACAAGAATTGTTCACGATGGTTTCCAGGGGGAACCACGTGGAGGTCGACCTAATAAGGTATATTGCTAGCAATGGGGCTGTCATTCAACTTCATTGCTAACAATCCTTTTCCTCCTGAATGTGAGTATTCTGGCGAAAACGAATAGGATATACTAAGACAGCGTTATACGAAGACGATATAACCATACTCACTTTTATACTTTTTTATTAGTGTTTTTTTTTTTAATAAATATGTATTCCTTGATATAATATGTTACATTTTGTAATATAGATCCTACCATCTTTTGTCAGTACACAGCGCGGAGTTATTGTCAATATTTTATTACTATCAGCGGAACGGTTCGACGGTTTTGGCCGCAGTTGAATAAATTTGTTTTAAATATTACCGCGTCTGTTTGAATATGCGATTGTACGAAATATTGCCAAAGGAAATCATAACGTTATTTAGTTTGTTCTCTACCTCGTATTGAAATATTATTTTGTTGATTTTAAAACGTTGTCTGCTGTTAATTTGTTATTTGTTGTTTGTTGTAACATTGATGTCTGAAGGTGTTTTTATATTTATAGAAAGAAAGAAATAGAAAGAGAGAAAGAAAGAAATTTTTTTTTTTTCAACACAGGGGGCAAACGAGCACGCGGCTCACCTGATGGTAAGTGACTACCGCCGCCCATGGTCACCCACAACACCTACGGCATTGCAGGTGTGCTGCCGGCCTTTTAAAAAGGAATATGCTCTTTTATAATTTAATCAAAGAAGCATGCGGCCCACACAGTAGCGCACGAAACAAGAACAAAAGAAATCAAAAGAAAACAAACAAAAGAAAATAATAATTGTATATAAATAGAAAGCAAATAAATTATAATAATGATCAATAAACAAACAAACAAACAAACAGTAGGATAACTCTTGAATCCAACATCGATCTCAATCCAAATCTATTGCTAATGACAATTTAATACTGCACTCATATAATCAGTATAGGTACCGTTGATATGTCAAAGATTGAAGATGCTAACTCTTTAACCAGTGCGTGTTGCCAGTGATGAGTTATGGAACCGAAACATGGTCCTACACTGTTGCCCGTATGCAAAAGCTTCAAATTACTTAGCGAGCTCTGGAGCGGACTCTGCTCGAGGTTTCTTTGCGTGAAAAAATCCGAAATGGACTGATCATAAAGCTCGAAGAACCGACAATCGGCGAAAGAAATCTTTTAGGGAGGTGACCCCGTACGGGCTAACGCTGCATAGGGCGACCCCCCACTAGAACGCCATTATGGGCCATTTGTTTGCCATTGTAAGTAGCATAAAAAATAGATATATATCTTAGTAACGTACATATGACACCCCTAGTTTTTTTTTATAGGTGATAACGGAATGGTAACCCCGTCTGCGCTAACGCTGGCGGGGCACCAGTGAGGGATGATAGTAGAGAATAAAAACAGGCCAGTCAGCCTACCATAATGAACTCATTAGGAATTAACCATGATAGTTTCCATGGGAAACCGCGTAGAGGTCGATCTAGCAATATACCAGCTAACAATGGGATTCTTAGTCTCCATTACTAACAATCTCTTTCCCCCTGACATCCTTAGTGTTGCAGGCGTCCATAAGCTACATTGACCGTTTACAACGAGACAGGCAGTATGCTTGTTTGCCAAAGTCGTGGTATTAATAAAATATAATCGTATATCTAAATTGAAAATCTTCTAAATTCTTCACAAACGTACAGAGCTCTTTATCAAATAAACAATCAAATAGAGCACATTCTCGCTAATGTATAAATCAGCCATCAGACGCCATCGCGTGCCGTTTGACAACGAGTAATCATATTTTCTTTTAAGGCACAGTTCTTATGAAGTGATTTATAAATAATTTATTTTTTATTTAACTTAGAATGGCAAACAAGCTGACTGCCCACCTGATGGAAAGTGGTAACCGTCGCCTGTAGACATGAGCAGTACCATGGACATAACAGAGTATACTGTTTCGTCCAAGATATTCCACATGCGTTACCATTCCTGAGGACTCAGATGTTATTCCTCTGTACCCTGTAAATTCACTGCCATATCCCACCTTTCTAACCGAAATACAGTCATGCAAACACAACTGCTTTGCGCTAGAAACACGATTGGGACAGAGGTACCCAAGCAAACGACTTTTGCACAAAGTCTCCCTCTGGTAAATTTAATTTAACGCTTTTTGATAAAAAAAATATGAAAATATCTAAAGTATAACTTCAGCCGCTGTCAATAATTATAATAAATATGTACATATTATTAGAAATAAATACCCAAATTAATTTACATTTACATTACGTTCTGTTTGCATCCATACCTTCCCCATAAGAGGGGGTTTTACCAGCGGTTGCCTTACTTAAGTTTGGCAGGTTGGTTGGCAACCGCAGTTAGGCTTTGGTGATGTTTTAAGTGGGACACTGCTGTCCATCCCTCGATTATTAAGTTCACCAAGTCAACCTTAGTCGCTTCTTACGACACCCACGAGAAGGGAGAGGATGCGGCTCATGGTGCATGGATCGCACCAATAATCCTTAGGGGGAACTTGCTACTTTAAAAAGGCATTATATGTTCCCTTAGACATATCTTTTCTGTCTCAAAGCTTCAGTTACATCCAGAGATGCGCACCGGACAATTCTGGGGTTGGGATTAAATACACCTATGGCCGTTGGAAATAAATATACGAGAGACATTTCAGAAATCGAACACCTATTTGTTTATATTTATAATAAGTTTACTATTGTAATGTTTTGGAGGAAACAATAAAGAGTATCTATCTATCTATCTATTTCTAAGATTATTATTGTTGTTATTGTGAGAGATTGTATCTAATTAATGATATTATTTAAGTGAAAAGTTTGTTTGTGTATATGTAAATAAAATAAATAAATAAATAATATTTGGGTTTCTATAAATAACTAGTATAATAGTTTTTCTTCAATTTCTCCTAACACAAAAATAGGAAATATGATGTAATAAGAAATTGGTTTGGTATTTAAATATTTACTGAACATCTGTCAAAGTTGAGAGTTTTTTTTTTCTATAATTAATATATATAATTACAAAAATAAAATACATATTGCCAAGCATTGTTTAACAAATTTATTAGTGGTAACCTAAGTGTAGTAAAAATATGTGTATGCCCTTAACGGATCCCTATAATGTTCCGCCGCGGCTTCACTCCATGCATCAAGCTAATGTGATATCCGATTTATGGGCGCAAATCGAAACTTAATGGATGACACTCAATTCAATTTTATAGACAGCCCAAGAATTTGTGGCCTTTACGTTTATTACTTGAAATTTTAATTTGGCTTGTATTTTAATTTAATTTGTAAAATGAAAGCAATTTTTTTGATTAATATATTTAAAAGAGGAATGAAGTGAACGCTCTATATAAGAAACACGTATGAAGCAATTTCAATAAAAAAAAAATCTTTTTGAGAAAAGTTGCTTATAGGGAAAAAAGGAGTATGTTAAAGTCAGATCCCTATGAATGTCATAATACCCTCCAATCGCGTAATATTCTGCCGATTCCCCTGACATAAGAAAAACAGAAAAATGGTCGGCCCCAGTCCAATGTCTACCGCGCAACACTCTGCAACGAGTTTTTTTTTTTATAGGTGATAATGAAATAGTAACCCCACCCGCGCTATCGGTATACACTGATAGGGCACCAGAGAAGTATGATAGACGAGGATGAAACAGGTTATATATACAGATAGGTGAGGATGAAGCGGGTCAGTCAGCCCATCGTGACGAATTCAACGAGAATTGTTCACGATGGTTTCCAGGGGGAACCACGCGGAAGTTGACCTGATAGGGCATATTGTTAGCAATGGGGCTATCAAACTCCATTGTTAACAATCCCTTCCCCCTTCTGCAACGGGTTGGTGTTGTGTGCCTATTTACTGTGTGAAGAACTCGTGAACCCCTTGGACATTCCCTATTGATCGTTCCAAAGTATCGCGATTGTTTACCCAACATATATAGTGTGGTTTTCACGAATAGACCAAAATAAATCAGCGCCATTGTGACATTCACGTGGCGTGGCTTCCTGAAGCCTGGTGCATTCTGAGCGTGTATCGCTTACACTAAATCTGCAGTCAAGGTGAGTCCGTACCATTTTGACATACAAACTTCTTTTATGGGACCTAGAACTTTAGCCCAACCTAGATCTCATATTACGCTTTCACTTGTGCTAATATATATTACTTATATATTAGCACATTATATATATATATATATATATATATATATATATATATATATATATATATATATATATATATATATATATATATATAGCTAACAACTTTAAAAAAACTTTATTGTTATTAATATTATTAAGGAGAATATTAAAAAATATAATATAAAAGTTTCTTCTCCTACCACTGAAGGCAAGGAGAATGACTTATAGTAAGTTCTCGTGCTCTAATAAGAGATCGTATCAGAAGTAAGAGGAAACGCCGTCAACAATGTCGCTTTGTGCAAGCGCTTAAATTACTATTGAGTATACTATGTAAACAATGAATTACAAATAACAATAAAGCAGTCCCACCTCGGAAGGGCCCAAAAATATTGGCGGTGCATTGTCTTGGAACATAGGACCGGATGGGCGGTTGTGCGTTAGTTTTGTACGACTAGTGTACACTAGTTAATATATCGAAGTCTTTTGTTACGTGTTACTTTTGTCCTCTCTGATTAATAATATGGAACCCGTACCTAATATACGAAGCTACAATGTAATACAGTGAACGCTCTATATAAGCAATCTCTCTATAAGCAACATTCTTTATATTTTATTTATACAAATTTTTATTTTACAAAATTTACAAATGCAAATTTGACAAAAGTCATTTGCTTGGGTACCTCTGTCCCATTCGTGTTTCAACAGTAAAACAGAGTTTGTGTTCATATGGCTGTATTTCGGAATGAAGGGTGGGATATGACAGTGAATTTACAGGGCACAGAGGAATAACACCTGAGTCTGAATGGCAACGCATGGGAGGTATCATGTCTATAGGCGCAGGTTACCACTTTCCATCAGGTGGACCGTCAGCTTGTTTGCCATTCTAAGTTGCATAAAATACAGAATTTTTCTCTACCATTTTCAAATTTGGTTAAAGTTTATTTAAACAAAATAAACATACCGCTTATAATACAGACGCTCTCTGTAACTGCGTAATATTCTTAAGACTCCCCGCGAAATGGAAATAAGACGATATAAATCTGTCTTTGGCCGTGTTTGTATACGCTTCGTGCGCCGGCCATCTGCTAATTCAGTGAAAACAGTAATGTATTTAAAATTTAATTCAATTTAAATTGAATTCATGGGCTGTTGCAACGTTTGAATTTTAGAGAAATGTTTCTTTAGAGAATAATTTCTATTTTTATATTTTTCTAATTGAACTGTCAAATCTTAAAATCATAAAACGAAATTTCTAATGTAAGTAGTATATTCATTTATTTTAACATTTATTATACAAGTAGGTAGGTATTATATGTATTTATAGTGTATGTATTTATGTAATATTTTATTATATATTTTAATATTTTATTTGTTTATGTATTAATAGTTGTAGCACTTCAGCTGCCCGCTAACGAAATGCTTTCTCACTGTATTGGGTTGACTGGAAGATATCTCTGTCAGAGATAAGTCCACCCTTGCTCACAACATGTATAAATAGATTATTTTATATGTAACTTACAAGTGCAATAAAGAATATATGTAATTTCTGGAATATTAACAAGAGATAGAACGTCTTTGTTTGTAACGGATTCATTATGTTTGATGGATACTACTTATAAACATTTGCGTGCTGTTAAATATGGCGAAACATACTGAACGTTAAAAAACAAACTGTAACATCATATTATCTATGTTTCTGGCAAATAAATTATTATTATTATAAACTGTCTTTGTTTATCTATACTTATAATAAATCTATAGAGAGGTAGAATTCTGTACATGAAATATATTTCCAAAATAACTATCAGGCGATGATTAGTGATCGATACTGATGCCAAAAATGCAATCAGTAAAATTTTTGTCTGTCTCTGTATGTTCGTTATAGAAACAAAAACTACTTGACGGATTTTAACGAAACTTGGTACAATTATTCTTCATACTCCTGGTCAGGTTATAGTATACTTTTCATCACGCTACGATCAATAGGAGCAGAGCAGTGAAGGGAAATGTTGGGATAACGGGAGAAGTTACTGCATTTTTAAGCTTCCGTCGCGTGTGCAGCGTTAATGGCCACTTTTTAAAATGTAAAAATGTCCACCCGTGCGACGTCGGGACAGGCCGCTAGTTATAATTAAAATTTGATATATCTAAGACAAGAATTGATTGAATCTTTTCATTATCATCACATCAGACTATAATTGTCCACTGTTAAACATGGCCTATGTTCTTCTATAGACTATCATAAGGAACGATTCCGAGCGAAAAGACTGCGGGTCATTTCTTCCTGGTATTTGCCATTGGGGGATTTTACCGGTAATTGCCACGCTTGGCAGGTGGGTCAACAACCGTGGTTAGACTTTGGTGACGTTTTAAGAGGGACACTGCTGCCCCTCGTCCATTGAGTTGCTTTAGTTGTCTCTTACGATACCCTCTTAAATAGGGGGGAAGAGATTGTTAGCAATGGAGTTTGACAGCTCCATCGCTAGCAATATGCTCTATTAGGTCGACCTCCACGTGTTTCTCCCTGGAAACCATCGTGAACAATTCTTGTTGAATTTGTCACGATGGGCTAACTGACCTGCTTCATCCTCATCTATCATCCTTCACTGGTGCCCCGCCGGTGTATACCGATAGCGCGGGTGGAGTTACCATTTCATTATCACCCATTAAAAAATACACCCTCTTAAACATCACCAAACTTAACTGCGAATGCCAACACGCTTGCCAAACGTAGCAAATTTCGGCAAAATCCCCCTTATAGAGAGGCCTGTGTTCAGTGGATAGTCATATACAGAATATTCGAATAATTTTAATTTTGGTATTATCTTTAGGCATTGAAACGTATTGAGGAGTCCTTTAATTGAATACTGTAACACAACTAGCGCGGGAAAGTTTCTGGCAAAATAACAGCGGCTGACAGAACCTCGTATCTATTAGCATATGAATTAAATACGGTGAAATATGGTTAAAATTAATATGTATATACGCTGGAGTAGCAAGCATTAACAAGTGTGTTCCACTTGTTACTAACAGAAGCAAAAATAATCCTTACTAATTAATATTAGTATAAGTTGGAAACATAATTTTATTGTTGTAATAGGTTTATTTTTTCTTTGTTTGCATACGAATATTTATCGTTTCTAAAAATAAATCTCCGTCTAGAAGTGTTACTTTATATAATTCTCAATTTCGTGTATATATATAATATTGCATATATATATATATATATATATATATATATATATATATATATATATATATATATATATATATATATATATATATATATATATATATATATATATGATGGAATGAGTTTCCTAGTAAAAGTGAGTTTGTTTACTAGAGCACCAATGGCAGCTCAATTATTCGTCTGACAAGTTTCGCAATGTGTGTCCCGGCATAGAATTGGCCACCCCTTCCTTTCCCATGGGTGTCATAAGAGGTGACTAAGTGAAGGTGAGGGATAGGCAGCAGCGTCCTTCTAAAACATCTCTAAAAACCTAACTGCGGCTGCTAACCCGCCTGCCAAGTGTGGCAACTACTAGCAAAACTTCCCTTATGGGAAAGGTATACGTTCAGCAGTGGGCATTTAATGACCGAAATAATAATAATTAATAATAATAAAAAATTACATTTGGTGTATAAGTATTTTTTTTATGATTGTTTACGGCTTTGAAAGTTACCTTTTAGCCCATCTTTAATATCTAACTGCCTGGAATGGAGAAGGATTGGAATATAGGCTACTATTTATTCAATACTTCATGTGGAGGAAATCGCTGGTGAACAAATCGTGCGGTAACAAATAATAAATCTCCCTGATTTCTGAAATATTGTTTATAAGTTATTTACGCGATTTTTTTATCCGAATATATATATATATATATATATATATATATACATACATATATATTCGCAATCGACTTTTATATTTTTTAATTACTCCTAAGAAATGTGATTCTATCAATTTTTTCAACGCTCCTTCTTTTACGTACAACCACTTTATGGAATCAACTTCCAGCGGCAGTATTTCCGAATCGATACGACATCATAACCTTCAAGAAAAGAACATATTCCTTTTTAAAAGGCCGCCAGCACACCTGCAATGCCGTAGGTGTTGTGGGCGATCATAGGCGGCGGTAGTCACTTACCATCAGGTGAGACGAATGCTCGTTTGCCTTCTGTGTAGTAAAAAAAAAAAATGCGATTCTATCAAAATTTTCACGTCAGGGTCGCAAGTGGAAAACATTCTCTGGTAAGTTGAAAATAATAAGCGGCGTCCCTCCGCAATATTCACTGAATACATTATATTTGTCTTACTACGCTCTTGAAGTTGCCGTTTTCGAGTTATGTTTAAATATTAACAATTTAAGATTCTACATTATTTCGATCATATTGTAGTTTGCCAGAGGGAGACTTTGTACAAAAGTCGTTTGCTTGGGTACCTCTGTCCCATTCGTGTTTCTACCGTGAAGCAGTTGTGTTTGCATGGCTGCGTTTCAGTTTGAAGGGTGAGATATGGCGTGAATTTACTGGGTATAGAGGAATAACACCTGAATCCTCAGGAATGGCAACGCATGGGGGGTATCATGGGTGAAACAGTATACTCTGTTATGTGCATGGTACTGCTCATGTCTATAGACGACGGTTACCACTTTCCATCAGGTGGGTCGTCAGCTTGTTTGGCATTCTAAGTTGTTAAAGACTAGCGGCCCGTCCCGGCTTCGCACGGGTGAACATTTTAAAAACATTGTAAAAAGTGATTATTGTGACATAACGATAATAGTTGGACATATAGTATCGCGAAGTTTTTTGTAGTAATTGATATTTTCTTCATCATTGTAGAACATACTTTTGTTCTATCATCAATAGTTTCCGCAGCGCACGCGACGAAAGATATTTTATAACATTTTTTTACACCTTGAGTTACGTTACTAAAGTTTTAGTAAGGATCCCTAATCTTTTCTAACAATAAAAATAGCCTATGTTACTCAGGGTGAATATAGCTTTCTAATGGTGAAAGAATTTTTGAAATCGGCAAAGTAGTTTTTGAGTTTACTCATTACAAACAGACATGCACACAAAAATACAAATCATTCCTCTTTATAATATTAGTGTAGACAACGTATAGAACGGTTTGTTTAATTTTAACTAGGTATTACTAAGTTGCATTGTATGGTCCCGGCATAGAACAGGTCGTAACTTCCTATCCCATGGGTATCGTAAAGGGTGAAAGAGAACTTTAAGGTCGAGGGACGAGCAGCAGCGTTTTTCTTTAAGCATCACCAAATCCTATCTGCGGTTGTCAATCTGCCTGCCAAGCGTAGCAACTACAGGCAAAACCCCCAAGGAGAGGGAAGTTATGGCGAAACCCCCCTTTTGGGGGAGGTCTATATTTAGAAGTGTACAGTTGACGGCAGATATAATGGTGGATAATTATTAAGTTTTATCATAGCCGGTAGCACACCTGTAATACCATAGGTGTTGTGGGTGACCATGGGCGGCGGTAGTCACTTACCATCAGGTGAGCCGCATGCTCGTTTGCCCCCTGTGTTGTAAAAAAAAACATAATTTTTACACTCGAAAATTCTATAGCTTTCTTCTTTTTCTTTTCAAAGATTGACTATAAGAGATCCTACTATGGGATAAGTCCGCCATTGTATATTATATTTGTATATATATGTTTTATTTTCAAAATAAGAATATTTATTTATTTTATATATTAATTATTGTAAAATAGTGAAATTATTGGTTAATAAATATTTTAAGTGACTTTATTCATAAAATCTACATGTTGGAATAAAGCCTTTCTTGTTCCCAGTAAGATGGCTTCAGCATCAGGATGGGCGGCGAGTGTGACCAATGCTTTACGTATGTTGGTCCGCTGCTTTGTTTCCTACCCTTATGGTAGCTTTACGGTGGCTGCTTCACATTGTCTTCGCACTCACTATTTTGTCTCTTAATTAGCCATTAACAGGGATGTTATTAATAATGTTGTGTCTACGTTAGAATGTGAAATTTAGTTTTTATGTATGTTTTTAGATATATGACACATGGTTCTGAGTGAACACTAGGACAATATGGTTTATAAATGTGATCAACTTTGAAGAGAAAGTTCTTCTCTCAATACTTGACTACTCTATATTAGGCTCGCTAAGTTTTTTTTACCGTCGCCTATAGACATGAGCAGTACCATGGACATAACAGAGTATACTGTTTCGTCCATGATACCCCCCATGCGTTGCCATTCCTGAGGACTCAGGTGTTATTCCTCTGTACCCTGTAAATTCGCGCCATATCCCACCCTTCAAACCGAAACACAGCCGTGCAAACACAACTGCGTATTGTGTATTTCAATTTAGCCAATGTTTCAATTTATATTCCTATACCTACTATATTAGGTCTACAATATAATCTTTATTACAGTTTATTACTGTCCCATTACTGGTGTATCGTTTTTTCTATGAGAAGCTAAATATTACCATTTCTTCACTTCTGTATCTTGATTAGTACCTTTAGTTGTCTCTTACGATATTCTAGGAATGTAAAAAAGTGGTAACACATCCATATTCTTACTCTGTCATTACACAACTACATGAATAATTAGTTTTAATTACTTTTTTATTTTTTATAACACAGGGGGCAAACGAGCATGCGGCTCACCTGATGGTAAGTGACTACCGCCGCTCATGATCGCCCACAACACCAGCGGCATTGCAGGTGTGCTGCTAGCCTTTTAAAATGAAATATGCTTTTTTCTTGAAGGTTATGATTTTTAACTAAATATCAATTCAATATAAAACACTTTAATTCAATCGAAACGATCCCTATCAATAACCACGCCTGGTTATCTCGTCACCCCAGCGTCCATTAACATACAAATACATACAAATCGGCACGGGACCATAATCGGTTCCGGGTCACGTGTCTACCGTCGCGAATCGGTTAAAGAGACCATTCGTTCACGCTTAATAAAGTCACAATCTTCTCACAATAGGAAACAGCCTGGCTGTATGACTGAGCGCCCCTTTGCCTTGAAAAAAGAAACGCGAGGGTAGAACAGATTCCAAATTTGAATTTGATTATCGAAGTGTGCCGACTATTTATCATTTGTAATGACGCCTCGTCGGAAGGAGAACGTGCGCGCGCTAATATTGTAATCTTGTAAATGCGTTCAGAAATACATATTTATTATTGTCTGTAATCTATGTGGCTGTTTGGGTGGAAAATATTGTGCTTTCCATTGATTTGAGTGATTGTCAAATAGTTTAGCATCGGAATGATTCTTTTGTATTGGTCTGATTTTTATAGGATACGAAGGTATAATACCTTAGTGCTCAGAAGTAGCAGCGCGTGAGGACTGGCTTGGACATTAACAGTAGACTCTGTTATGTTCGTTGTACTCTTCATACCTATAAATGACGGTTACATTCCATCAAGTTTCATAAAAAAAGTTGAAATTAAAACGGGGGTATTTAATTTTTTTTTTTTATTTATTTTAGAAATAGCAAGTAAATGCTAGGAATCGATTTAGAAGCGATGACGAAATCGTGTAATAGTTATAAAAAAAATTACAAATTAAGAATCAATTCCATACAGAGGAATAACACCTGAGTCCTCAGGAATGGCAACGCATGGGAGGTATCATGGGCGAAACAGTATACTCTATTATGTATCATGGTATTGCTCATATCTATAGGCGACGGTTACCACTTTCCATCAGGTGGGCCGTCAGCTTGTTTGCCATTCTAAGTTGTATAAAAAAAAAACTTCTCAAGTTGCGTAATGACTTTGGTCTCAGAACAACAAGAAAACGTGAATAGTATATTTTGTATAATATAAAAAGACGTAAGGAGATAGTCATGACTAACTAATATCTTCAAGCTGTAGTGAGAGGGCACTGCGCAGTATTCAAATGTGCCTCGTTTCGTATTACGGGTCACATCCGTCATAAGGAGTTTGCGTCGGCAAACATTGTGTTTTATTTATAGGGTGTTCTTGGTTTGTAGGATAATAAAGAGTAAAAAATAAAATAAAGGATGCATGGTTGAATATTTATTTCAATGCATGAACGAACGAAAGGTCTGTATTGTTTCCTTTAAAGAAAAATACATACTGTAATATCTTACGTAATAAATGTTATAAAGAGAAAAGATTTCTTTTTGTTATTAATAGATAAACTCGGAAAATATTTTTATTTATAATAGCTTATTGACTACTTATAATGCATGACTTAAACTGTGCACTTGGTACCAGTAATGATTTCTGTGTATTAAGAAATTAGAAATTAAATAAATATACCTATGTAATTTCATATGCATGCCATTTGATGTGACGAAAAATAATGGACATCTTGTAAACTTGACAAATGCAACATCTTATCTACAGTGTTTCTGGAAGATAAATTTCATTTCATTTCATTAGTTTACGACCAGTTTTAATAATTCTTTAAACTATAGAAAGCTACATTATCACAGAGAAATATGGACAGTATTTTATTAAAGAAAAAAAAAAAGCGCGAAATCAAGCTGACTCGCTAATTTGTAACCTACAAAAAAAAAATACTGGTAAATGGTGAGTTATTTTGATGCCAAAACTAGATTATTGAACCTATTTCGATAAAATTTCAATGGCACTAATCTATATCTTTTCAAATAAAAAAAAATCCAAATCGGTTTACAACTCGCGAAGTTATGAGGTTTTTTTTTTTACAACACAGGGGACAAACGAGCATGCGGCTCACCTGGTGGTAAGTTACTACCGCCGCCCATGATCACCCACAACACTAAAGGCATTGCAGGTGCTGGTAACAAATATAAAAAATTACTACCGAATTGTGTACTCCTTTTTTTTTAAATCCGTTGTAAAACATTTAAAATAAAGTCGCACATCTTACGTAAAATTCACAACATAGTTTCACAAAATATCAATATAAATTAGTGTTAGTAACAAAAAATAACATTCGACCTTGAAGATGTGTACAAAAACAAATGTAAACGTACATTTGCAACGCCCTGTATATATCGTATAAGCGGAGGGGCACCGCTCTCTGTCCCCAATGTGAATATTTTCTATTGAATTACTCACGGTTCGGCGCACGAGCAAAAATATTGTTCTCCTCGCACTTATCTCGGGACACCCTGTGAAGTTTGCACATTCCACGTGAAATACGAAGGATGTAACCGAGATAACATTGGTTTCGTACTTGTTTAGTATTCGAAGTGTCTACAAGTTCTTATTGTTGACTTGAAGTTTGTTTAATGAATGAATGATATACTTTGATTGAATACAGGTTATTAGAGGGAGACTTTGTAAAAACGTCGATTGCTTGGGTACCTCTGTCCCATCCGTGTTTCAACCGTGAAGCAGTTGTGTTTGTATGGCTGTGTTTCGGTTTGAATGGTGGGATATGGCGTGAATTTACTGGGTACAGAGGTAACATTGCTAACACCTGAGTCCTCAGGAATGGCAACGCATGGGGGGTATCATGGGGGAAATGTTATGTCCTTGGTACTGCTCATGTCTATAGGCGACGGTTACCACTTTCCATCAGATGGGCCGTCAGCTTGTTTGCTATTCTAAGTTGTATAAAAAAAAATCTTAGGTCTAGTCAAATAAGTCCTCTTTAAGGTGTTTAAAAACTTGTACGTTGTTAATGATAAAACTCATCCCATACACATACGGTTAATAATTAAATTAATTTAAAGGTAACCTTAAAGTGTTGTAAACAAGTATCCATTTCCCATAACAATTTACCATGGCCACCTATCTAACGGTCCGTACTAACTTACAAACATGGTAAATTAAAAGTATCGACATGGGAACAGGATCGTTCGCAAGCATTTAGCAACGGTATTCGACACGCTCGCCTTGTGTCATGGGGATTTCTCCCCATTGTGGGAGAATTAGGGATTGTTAGCACCAGATTTAAACGTGTACTTAGCATGTACTATATTTTTTTACAACACAGGGGGCAAACAATCATGCGGCTCACCTGATGGTAAGTGACTACCGCCGTCCATGATCACCCACAACACTAACGGCATTGCAGGTGTGCTGCCGGCCTTTTAAAAAGGAATATGCTCTTTTCTTGAAGGTTATGTTGTTGTATCGGTTCGGAAATACTGCTGCTGGAAGTTGATTCCAAATATATATATAATATATATATCATTTTTATGTATATATAAAAAAATCTCGTGTCACGATGTTTGTAATCCCACTACTCCGAAACATCTCGATCGATTTTTATGATTTTTTATGTAAATTTAGTAGGTACGAGAATCATAACATAAATTTCACACCGCTAGGTGATTAGGGTGTTACAGGAAAATTAATTTATATGGCAAAACAATATCTGAGTGTCGTAAGAGGCGACTAAGGGAATTTAATGATCGAAAGATGAGCGGCAATAGCCCTCTTTAAACATCACAAAAATGGTTGCCAACCCGCCAGCCAAGCATGGCAACTACTGGCAGAAATCCTTCATAAGAGAGCCCTATATGATGCAATGCCGCTGGTGTTGTGGGCGATCATGGGCGGCGGTAGTCACTTACCATCAGGTGAGACGCATGCTCGTTTGCCCCTGTGTTGTAAAAAAAATTGAGCAGTGAACAACTAACGGCTGGTATGATGACGATGATGGTTTGATTTATTTTATTTATGCGACTCACATAACAGAAGTTTACAAATACAAACTTAAACTATAACATGCAAGTACATTAATATATTGATCTGGTAAACTTGCCACAACGTGAATAGAATAGAATAGAATTTTATTGCTAACTGTGTACATACATATAGCAGTGACCATTGCTTTGGATTTGACATCAGTATCAACAGTTATACCCTATCGGGCATGAAACAATTTAAGAACAGGTAATTATATTAACATCGAAACATTCAAATGCTATTACCATTACTTGATTACAAATAAATATGAAATATTTGACAATACAATTAACAAGACAAAGAATAATCATAACCAAATTAAAATAAAATAAACATAATTTCACTTATATGTCAATTATTATTAATTTAATGAGTTTTAAGATTAAAGTATTCATTTAAATTATAAAAAAACATTATCAAAGAGCCAGGCTTTGAGTTTAATTTTAAACATATGCTTGTCCTGACATTTAATGTTTAAGGGAAGATGGTTAAATACTTTAATACCCGTGTGCACACATGATCCAATGATAAATGCGACTGCAACAAAACTATTCAATTACAACTATTATTGATAAAAATTAAATATAAAAAAAAAAGTTAAAAAAAAAACAAAATAAAAGTTAATTAAAAAGCTTCTAAATAATACATTATTTTAATAATTTAATATAATGATTATGATTTTGTATATGATATGATTTGGAGATTACATTCTAAAATAATCAGTATTCCCCATATAAATTTTATCAAAATAGGTTAAGTACTTTAACTTTTAAATTAATAAAAAATAATTGGTTTTATCACAAATGAAATTGTTGTAAAACATTATTTTATTGTTTATAAGTAATATAAAATTGTATTTGTACAAAATTCATTGTAAAATGCAGCAGGAGAACGTCGCATGACTTCATAACCGACCCCTCTTACAAATTAGTCACGCTACGGTCTAGCAAGCTTGTTACAATAAATATATTAAATTTAACTATTACGACAAGTAGATTTTGCTCTCCAAAATGGCGATTTTTTATGATATTTAGTTTTATTTATGTAACTTAGAATGGCAACCAAGCTGACGGTCCACCTGATGGAAAGTGGTTACCGTCGCTTATATACATACATTGATGTTTGAGATTATCAAAACGTCATTTTATCATCCGTTAAGTGTCCACTGCTGTACATAGGCCTTCCACATAAGGGGAGTTTTGCACGTAGTTTCCACACTTGACAGACAGGTTGGCAATCGCAGTTAGGCTTCGGTGAGGTCTCTCCGTGAGGCCTCTGAAGATCCCAGGAAGCATCTGTGCTTCTGGGCGGAGCTGGGTTGGTTGTACTAGCCACGACTCATACGCACAACAGCCCAAATGAGAAGCTAAGCGTGGAAAAGAGAGTCCAATTTACATTATATTACATTACAAGGGAAGTTTTGCATGTAGTTTCCACACTTGACAGACAGGTTGGCAACCGCAGTTAGGCTTTGGTGATGTTTTTAGAGGGACGCTGCTGCTCATCCCTTTACCATTAAGTTTGGTTAGTCGCCACTTACGACACCCACGGGATAGGAAGAGGTGGTCTGTTCAATGCCGGGCTCACATGATATCAAAATGAATATAGACTTGTAACTTCTGTAGACTGTAAAAGATTATAACTTGTAGATTGTAAAAATGATTCATAATCACATTAGATTTACAAAATTTGAATTTAAAACGTGGATTCGTAAATTAAAAGAAGTCTGGGTAAGAAAATGGCTAGTTTAATTATAACAAAATTAATACGGGAGTAAACTCTATTGAATATAAAAAAATAGAAAATAGAATAAATCATAATAATCAGGTTAAAATTATGTTTTATTTTATTGGAGGTACCTTAAGAAAATAAAATAAAATGAACAAATTATAACCATGTGAAGCTTAAATATATAATATAATACAAACAATTTTATGATCGAGGGATGGGCAGCAGCCTTCTTAAAACATTACCAAAAGCTTAATTGCAGTTTTCAACCCGCCTACCAAAAGTAGGAACTACCGGAATACCCCAACCTGATGGGGGATGTCTATGGTTAGCAGGTGACATAGGTATCCATCATAACGTTAACCTTGGGGGTTTTGCCAGTACCTAGTTACCATGCTTGGCAGGCGGATTGGCAACCGCAGTCAGGCTTTAGAGATTGTTTTAAGAAGTGCACTAAGCCCATCCCTCGCCCTCCCTTAGCCGCCTCTTACGACACCCATGGGAAAGGAAGAGATAGCTTATTCTATTCTGGGATCACACGGAGAGGTAGGTACTGGTACCTGATGGCGTTAGAACCTATTTATTAACCAATGCTGACAACTTTTGTAAGTATAAATTCTTATTATGTTATTACATTCCGACTATTCCTAATTTCATACTAGTTATTTTAATCGAATTTAATAAAAAAGGCATTATTCTGTAGGCTGTATTTTTAACTCAGAAACATTAGATAGTTTCTATCTTAGAATGTTAAGGAAAAGAAATAAAACCATGTCCTTAGAAGTTATTGGTTTGATATAAATTATAAATAAAAAGAAAAACAAATAAACAAAGGACATAAACCTACACAAATTGATTGGTTTCATTTAAATTTATTTTTTTCATTCATCACCAACATTAATTTTGTATTTTTATTTAATTAATACATTAAATTTGCATGTCTACAATTGTAAAGCAATTAAACAGATACCAAAAAGTTCTGTCACATGGCCTTTATTATGTTAAAACTCTGTTTAAAGCAAATAAATATTTAATTTAATTAAACAAAAGCCAAATTTCAAATGGATGAAGTTGCGATTAGCTAATAATTATAATGGAAATTTAAAATAAAAATGCTATATTTATAATAATTATTATATTCATTGATCACTACTAGAACTGTGATTATTTACAAAATAAATACTTAAAACCTAATATTGCACGTATATAATAATACTTAAATAACTAAACAACAACAACAATTTATTTAAACATAACCCAGAACAAGGTATTGGACTCAAAACCGACATTTCAATTACCTACAGTAAATTTTAATGAACGTCCAGTTCAGATAAATCTTTACGAACTTCACTTCGAAATTTTTCAATAAGCATATTTGATTAATTCATTTGTGGAGAAGCGAACCGTTATTGTGACTATAATATTGCTTGCTTTTTTTATTATAACCTTGCGAAGGTGTCACATCATCCATATCGCCTTCTTTGTCTTGATGAGCTGTCATATGTCTGGTGAGGTGATGCCTCTCCCTGAAGCTCTCGTTACATACCGGACATTTCAATTTTTCTTCTCTTTTTCTCTTATTCGGATCCGCTTGCGACTCACTCTTATGATGTGTACGCATGTGGTACACTAAATCTGACGTCATTCTAAAACTGATGCTACATTTAGCGCAAACGTTTTGTGCTGGCAACGAAAATGCCGCCAATGTTGGTGGTAGCAGTGTACTCAGTATAGCAGCTGCTGGGTTAGCTATTAAAGGATTTACAGGCTCTCTTGGAGGGACTGGAAATTTCATAAAATCAGCATTGGGCTGTTGGAAATTCTGTACGCCGAAAGGATATGATGATCCGGCTGGAAGGTACGGAATCTCGGGTCTGAATGGCAAAAAGTTTAATTTGTTTTTTGGATCAGCTTGTTTTTCTTGGTATTCCACACTTTTATTATAATTCACGTTCGCCCGTTGTGGTAATGATCCGGATTCTGTGTAGTTTGGAGACGAAGATTGCATATTCTGAGCTTTAAAAAAATTGTTACCGTTTAACAAATGTGCTGGTGTAAGTAAATTGTTGAAAGCGGCTGCCTTGTTGTAAGAAGTCGATGGTGGAGTAGCCGCTGAAAGTGGTGGACTCACTGAGTTTTGATAAAGCAGATTGTCGGGACTCATTGATGGATTTGGAGATCTAATAGCGTAATTAGAAACCTTTGTAAATGCGCTCTTAGGTGACATTTCCTGTGGTTTATCTGAATATCTATTTTCATACCTCGCTCGTGATTGCATGCTGATCAGCGTAGGATCATCGAAAATTTTATTCTTGTGCTCAGGCAGGAACTTAGGCTGTCTAGCTGCACTTTCATTGGAGTTTGGACGACTTCTTGATCGATCTGAGTTCTCAGAATCACTGCAATACATGGTTTTACTGGGATATTCATCAGTGCCGACATCTATATTGATATCGGAACCAAAATTTGGAGATATGTTATTGTTTACACGAATTCGGTCATCTTCGTGGTCTTTGACGTCCAGTACATTTTCATTTGAATATTCACTGTGTTTATAAATATCTGGAATTCTTTTCTGAGGCTGTTCCCATTCTTCGCTATTAAATAATTGTTTTGAAACTCTCAGTTGCCTCTCAGGTTGTTTCTGGCGAAGTTTTTCATCAGGCATCATGAGAAAAGCCACATCAAAAGAGCGTTTCGATGCCTTTCCCGGATTTAAAACAGTCGATTGCATATCTGTCTTCGAAATATGCGAAGTCCTTGCACTTTCAATGCTAAGATTATTATCTTTTGCATCTGGCGACGCTTCTTTATAATTTTGATAGCTACTTTGAACGTCCATTGTCATTGTTTTCTCATTTAATTTACGCAACACGAACTAAAACTTTCTACACTTTTATCGCGACGAAATGATAGAGACGCGTGCGTACTGCCCGACGGGAACTTTGCGAATGCGAGTGTAACATAAGGGTGAAAAATATATAAGTGGGGTTTTGAACTACCCTTAGCAGAGCTTTTGAAGTTGGGTAGGCGTGGCGCGAACGGCCAATAGTCGTATGGCGGGAGGCGTGAAAGTATCTGCCCGACCAATAGGAGGGGTTCGACGAATGAAGAGCAGGAGAGCTCAATCACCGGGTCAAGATAATAATAACAGCCGCGAATTGAGAGCGCATTGAGTAGCGGTAGGGTCAGCTTAACAATAGCATTATGATATTGAAATCCACGCGCCGCTTTTTTGCTTGTTGTAACGTCAACAAAAATGAAATATTCTCGATATGTCCAATTAGCATTCGTTTTTAATGCTACGACTTATTTTTTATTACTTTAATGTTGTACTTATTGTTAATTTAAAGTTATATTTTGCAATAGTCAAATATGTCACTTAAATTAGATTATAGAATGGTATTAGTAATTATTATAATTTTGTTTAATGTTTAAATGATGTAAATGTACATTTGACTTAATTATACATATTTTACTTAGATTGCCAATATCATGTATAGTCACTATTACACATTATAATAAGTTTGCTCATATAAATGTCTTTTAGTAGAAGAAAGAAGTTTCTTTCAGCCATTATTTCATATTTATCTTGTCCAAACATGGCACTAGAAAAACTCCGGCGATTATGATTGCAATAAATATGTTTTATATGTCGCATAAAAAATGATACTTCTCCCATAGTCGGCCTAACCCCCGAGTGTATGGATGAGATTGCGAATAATGCTATTAACACAGACGCTTCTTCTCAAATTGATATCTTACTCAAGGACACTACAAAATAAAATAGACCCAAAGTAGACGCAGATAGTGTTGAATATGATATGAAACTTGCTAAAGTTAATATACTCAAATATGTCGAAGGAAATGAAACTTTACTGACAAGAGCAGAAAGTTTAAAATTAATTGAAGAAGTTTTATTGAGATGTAAAAAGCAGATCCAAATGAGAGTTCTGTTCGGTAGTCGGTAACGATAATAAGATAGGCGCAGACGTTAAAGGAAAGCCATTTGTCAGATTTTAGCCATTTTTTTCACCATTCGTTCGCTCTCAATGAAAATCTGTTCCATTTATTTTGCGGGGTGTGCTAATGAGATTTTAAAGGTATATTTTTGACTATAATTACTAATTCATTGGCATTTACGTTATAGGTATGATTTAGAATTATTACAGGCTTTAATGATACATAAGCAATTTTGTATCGTAATGTTATATACATTACGATACAAAATTGTATATACAATTTAGCATATCATATGTTTTTAGACATTTATGCCAGTACTCCCTAGAGTTTATGTTTAAGTAAGTAAATTTAATTGATTAAAAATATTAGCTTTTGTGCAATAGCAATTTCAGTTATAAAAACAAACATGTTATATTGAAATATGTTTTTATTTTCACAATTCAAATTGCCAATATCAACAGCAGTCTACATAAAGAGAAACTGAAAGACCATTCATGTCGGCCCACCGTGCTAGCACTGTGCAACATCCATCAATCTCGGCAACATCTCGACGTGTCCGCCTGACATCTTATTAAGTGGGTGCGATAAATGCGAGGACACCATCAGCGTACCAATTGACATGTTCTACACTGATCGATCGTTGGACCTTTAGTTGGACATTACTTTTAACCTTTTATTCTGTATAGACAAAGATGGTATACACATGAAGGTGGCACATGAACTAACCTTATTTTAATTTAATAATCCTTTAATGTTGGGAACAGGGGTTTTTTCTTATAACTCAACATGCAAATTCTCTTTATTTAAATAGACTTGTTTAAAAAATCTTTTATCATCTATATCTTTTTCTAATCATTTATATCTTCTACCATGCGTTTTTGTGGAGATTTTCTTTCACCCACAACCAAAATATGAAACCAACTTCCAGCAGCAGTATTTCCAAGCAGATACGATATTGAAACTTTCAAGAAAAGAGCATATTCCTTTTTAAAAGACCAGCAATACACCTGCAATTTCTTTTATGTTAAGAGTGTCTCTGTTATGTTCAGCAGGTAAACTGCTTGCTCATTTGTGTGCTATTTTAAAATTTCTTTTTTCTACAGCTGGGCTCGAAATGTTGTTATATTTTCTTAACTAATTTATAATATTAACGAAGATTTATGTGTCTTTATTTAAATATATAAAATAGCATGGTAATTCAAAAGCTCTTGAATGATCAACTAATACCGTGCTCGTTTGTTTTTAAGAGGACGATACAACTTGTTGATAGTATATATTGACACAAATTTATAATTATAAAATTGGCTGTTGTTGAAAAAGCAACAGTTAAGCTTCTCACCTGTTCGTCATAGTGGAAATTGCATTCCGTATAACCAAAACCGGGTGATAGATTAATAAAAAAACGATTATTCTAAAATTCTTATAATTAAGTCTACTTGAATAACAAATATTCTTATTACTGCAGTGATAAGGTTGATTTGATCTGATGATTTTGGACTTGGTACAGAATTTTTTATTTACAGTTGTCCTTTCTTGTATATTGCTCCTTTAATTGCTTCTTACTTCGTGGGGATGTAAAGAAGTGATGACATTTATATTTTTTATACAACTTAGAATGGCAAACAAGCTGACGGCCCACCTGATGGAAAGTGGTAACCGTCGCCTATAGACATGAACAGTACCATGGACATAACAGAGTATACTGTTTCGCCCATGATACCCTCCATGCGTTGCCATTCCTGAGGACTCAGGTGTTATTCCTCTGTACCTTGTAAATTCACTGCCATATCCCACCCTTCAAGCCGAAACACAGCCATGCAAACACAACTGCTTTACGGATGAAACATGATCTTTTTATATCTTAGCAAAGATCGCAGTATGTATTGGGTTGACTTGAAAAAATATTAAAAAAAGATACATGTACAAAAAATAAAAAAAAAAAACAAAAACAAAATCAGAATGCATAAAATTAGTAAAATTTTTTTTTACTTCATGCGTGTGCCACAGCAATACAAAATGGCTACAACTCAGCTTTTTGCTTTGCCCTAAAAAGAGTAAAACACTGATATTCTGTTGTGCCCAAAAGTGAGCTGCGAAATACCACTGAAAACAAATAATAAAAAAAAGAAAAGAAGAAGAAAAATTACTTACAAAATCTAATATTCAGATCTGACGGACGCACCTACAAATATTTTATAACGTGTAGTTATTTAAATAGGTAAAGTGGCTGGGAATCATTTTCAATTTTTTTTTATATCCAACAAGTTGCTATGATATGTGTAAAGAAATCTGCAGCAAATTATCAAACTTTAATTCTTTATCGAAGTTACCAAAATATTTTAGTTGCCAAAAACAAAATCCGGTTATATTTTGTATGCGCTAATACGTTGATAAGTAATTGCGGTCACGTGACGTGTATTATCACACACACGCGCCAAATTGAAGGGGAGCGGTGAGATTCTGTTATCAATAAGTTGTTCGTGAACTTTTCCATTGCCAATGTGGTTGTAATTTAGATTTTGTGTCTTCATGTTTTTAAACTATTTTCAAAAGGGGGAGAGATTTTATTTTTTCTTTAAATTACACAATAGATTTTCTCGAAAAGGTTAATAACTTCATGACGAAGAAAGAAGTATTATTTTTAATATTATGTATACCTTGAAATTTGAAAATATTAATGATCCAGTGAAAGAATTCGAGATTAGAGATTTTTTCTAGGTCCTTTCTTTTTTGGAAACAATTCTGAAACATATTTCTGTAGTTCTTTTATAATTAAATACATAAACTTTAATAGGTGATGTGTTTTTTCATTAATAACTCTGGTGTTTTTTTTATACAACTTAGAATGGCAAACAAGCTGACGGTCCACCTGATGGAAAGTGGTAACCGTCGCCTATAGATATGAGCAGTACCATGGACATAACAGAGTATACTGTTTCGCCCATGATACCCCCCATGCGTTGCCATTCCTGAGGACTCCCTCAGGAATGGCAACGCATAGGGACATACCTCAGGAATACCTGAGGGCTCAGGTGTTATTCCTTTGTATCCAGTAAATTCACGCCATATCTACCCTTCAAACCGAAACACAGCCATGCAACACAACTACTTCACGGTTGAAACACGAATGGGACAGAGGTACCCAAGCAATCGACTTTTGTACAACGTCTCCCTCTGGTCTAGTTCACGTATAAAACAATCCAGTTTCTGTAAAGACAGTCTTTTGGCACTTCATTCTTCTGTATACGTCGACGGTGAACAGGCATAAAAAATATACTTGGTACATATAAATATAGAATAAAATAAGAATGAAATACCTTCACAGATAAAGCAACAAAAATAGTCCTTTAGAAATAAAAAAAAATAAAAACATTTAGTACATCAATCGTCATTATCACTTACCTGAGAAGCTATTGATCTTATTTATTAAACTCTTTGAGGAAATAAAAAATAAGAAACAATAGTAAATATAAACAATCGGACTGACTTGACCGATGACAAAATGTCGGAGGTCGCATCTGCAACTTTGATTGGGCTGTACTCCAGAGAATTCTATCTAACACCTACTGTTGCCGCAGGCCAGATTAGTTTCTGATGAAACTGACTTTTTCTGTCTCAAAGGAAACGATTCTATTAACTCTAACTCTGTATTGGATATATTAAATAAAAAAAAAAAGATCAACAATGATTCCAATCCGGCGGCAAAATCGTGAGTTGATATTTTAAAATTGCTTGCAAGTTTGTCTTTTAAAAAAATAGTGATTAATCGACTGACATATACGAGGATTATGTATTATTATTATTTTTACTAGTTATTTTATTTGGAATATATTGTATACTTAAAGCTATTAATTTCTTTTTATACAACTTAGAATGGCAAATTAACTGATGGCCCACCTGATGGAAAGTGGTAACCGTCGTCTATAGACATGAGCAGTACCATGGACATAACAGATATAACATATTAAGATATAAAATCGTTAATAAAAGAAAAAAAATATTTGAATATTTCTCCATTTTAACATTTGTTTCAGACTTCTTGCATTACTTTTTTTATACCATTTATTTAAAATCCTATTTCAAACAAATAAAATATTATTTCAGTAACAATAAATCAGAAGTTGTAAGAAGATAAAAACAAATTGAGGTTCAAAGGTCTTATGACTATTTTATATTAAATACCAATAATAAAAGTTAAAATAAAATTTCGTATAACGATTATAATAACAAAATACTTATGCACTTATCATTCAGCACCTGTACTCTTGTATTAAAATATGTTTATCCGAATCCCTAATACAGAATAGCCAACTAATACCAATGTACCATATGGTCCTCTAGTCTCTAACAATAGCCCATAACACAATTCTGCTTGGACTGTAATCATCCCTTTTATATTTTCAATAGTTCGCTCTTCTACATCAGTCACCCTATTAATTGCCAAAATCTCTCTCAACCTCTGCTGTAGTAAAATAAACTCTATCGTGATACGATTACAACTTAAATTCATCTGTATTGGCTATTGGATTTACAAGCTCGTTTACAGTAGTATCAACGCATTTAAAACTTCTACCAGTACTTTCTACTTTTGTAATGTTAAAATATTTTGTTAAAGTAAATTTGAACTCTATTTATAAAGTGTTTAAGTCCATTTTTGTAGACCACTAAATCTTAATCAAGCCATTACCCAAGTCGAAACTATTTTGAATTTTACGACTATAATATATTAAGGTCCAAAGTTCAAAGTATTGTTAGGTCAAAGCCAATTTAATCGTATAATCGCACGGCATTAGAGTGGGATTCGGTGCACACTTGTTTATGAATTTTTAGACCATATGGTATAAAAGCGGCTATGGACAATACACCCCCATGGTGGTGCCCCATTACCATATGGGACGCGTTAAATGCGTTTTCAAGAGAATCGTATTGCCACAGAAGAGCCGTAAGCTGGTCGATCAATAAACACTTGTATGTATTATGACATTTATGGGGACCAAAACTACCGATATTTAAAATAATGTTGTTAGGAGTCATAGTAGTGAAGCCAAAGGTTTTACTAGTATAGATCAGTATTTATACTTCATCATATATCATATTAATTATCAATTTCATCATCATCATTATTCTGTTCTTATTCCAATCATTTGGGGTTGGCGTAATATGATTTAATCATATTGTACAAGGATTTGGCTTTTGCTTTTACGACAGGCCACTTGCCTGATGTCAGCCCTCATTGGGAATGCATTTACTCGTGGTATTCTCCACTTATGGTATGAAAGAAGCATTAATAGGTGGCTGGTTGTAAAATTTAAAGCCAAATCCTGTAGTAATATAGACAAAAATTTATTACGCCGACCTCGAATTAGGACAAAGACAAAAAGATGATGATATCTTACTGCAAAGACCCCAAACCATGTATTTTTTTTTATTATTTTTTTATACAACTTAGAATGGCCAACAAGCTGACGGCCCACCTGATGGAAAGTGGTAACCGTCGCCTATAGACATGAGCAGTACCGTGGACATAACAGAGTATACTGTTTTGCCCATGATACCCCGCATGCGTTGCCATTCCTGAGGACTCAGTTCTTATTCATCTGTACCCTGTAAATTCACGCCATATCCCACCCTTCAAACCGAAACACAGCCATGCAAACACAACTACTTTACGGTTAAAATGTATCTACTTTATGCTAGATTTCAATACTGGGGAATATTTATTTGACAATAGTTTTTTTTTTTTCAATTATGTCTTTGTACAACATATTAGAATATTAATTTATTAAACCTTTAATTAATGTAACAATTACCATTATATTTATCCATTTAATATTTATAGATAACTATATTGAAGTAATATTATTTTGGACTCGAAATTGATAACGAGAAATATTATATCCATCAGTCGTTACCCACTTGTAATGTTTTCGATCAGCGTATGCGCAAATAAACAGCATTTGCACAAAGCCACGCAATAATGCATATTGTATTGTCTGACAGGAGTTTGTGTACTGCGACTCACTTATTTGATCCGTTACTTGTAAAATAGTATATTCTTCTAACAAATTCTTCTTCTTTTTAGAGTTAGACTTCTATTGGAATTTGGATAACATAAGATCAATCTAAATTTTTGAAGTTGCCGCTTAGAAGAGTGAAGTGGTACTGCTTTAGCCAGGATTTTCGCCTCTTCCCGGCACTTCTTTCACCAGCAGTCATGCTTTGGATAATTAACTGGAATATTCTGTACTGTTCGTTACTTATGATGTGAAGGAAGTAAGTTTATATGTTTATTCCAACATTACATAAAAACTACTGTATCAAATTGGATACGATTTTCTTGATTGTGTTCCGGAAGATCGAACCTAAAATCTTGTGAGTGTGCATTTTATCTTGATGCACCCTCCAGAAGTTTACTTCATTGTTTTTCCTATTCCTAAAATCCAC